>NW_020884901.1:1340973-1429911 GCF_003945725.1 Corapipo altera | reverse complement strand
GTAGTGTCGTCAGCGCGGCCGCCGCACCTGAGGGCGCCCGCTGCGCAAACGGCGTAGCGCGAGCGTGGCGGGCGCTGGGAGCGCAGGGAGAGGGCGGGCAGGTGTGTGAGGGCAGGGCCGGCTGCGGGCGGCTCCGGGCGGCGGCACCGGCCCGGCTGTGGGTGCCCACAGCGCCGGCTGGGGGGCCCGGCGGCTGAGGGGGCCCGGGCTGGGCCGGGGGCAGCGCCCAGGGGAGGGGGCCGGGGTGAGGGGGGCAGGGCTGCGGCCCCTCACACCGCGCTCGGCCTCGGTGGGTTTCGCGTCCGCCGAACCCAAAGCCCAGAAGGAGCGGGTTCCCGAGCTGAGCCCAGGAACAGCGTTTCCATGTGGGCGGTTGTGCTCCGTGTGGAACCCTCAGCCATTGTCTGAGCTGGGTAAAATCGAGGCAGCTTTGGGGTGTGCTCGGGCAGGTTGGGCTGCACAAGGGATGTGGGGTTCAGTGATCTCCATCTTTCTCTTCTAGAAATCAAGACAGGTGGGTTCGAGAGAGCTTTCAGCTCCCTGGGATAATTCTTCCCAATCCCAGAACGTGGCTGTGGAGTTGAGGAGCTCCCAGCACTGATGTCCATCAGGCTCCAGAGAAGCCCTGGCAAGGCAGAACCTTTAGGTATGAGGAGGAAGGGATGAATCTGGTGTGTTATTGTGTCTTTGGGTGTGCATTCCCTAGAACCTTTACAGAACTTCGTGTCCCTTCAACATTCCACACGCAAATGGCCGATGCATTCAAACAAGTGCTTGAGTATTTCTGCCAGGTTTTCCAGGTTCAGTGCCTTTTCAAACCCAGCTCTCACCGTTCAGGTGCGTGGCAATCGTGTTTGGTATCACTTTTTACACCTTTCAAAACTGATTTTGCATAGGCTGTGAAGATGAAAGACTGCTGACTGGGGAGCTCTGTTCCCAAATAATCAGCACACAACGTTCTGTGTTGAAGCAGCCCGTGAGGGAACTGTGGCCAAAGGCTGTAGGATCAGGAGATTTGCGGTGCTGAAGTGAAACAGTAACTTTCATTCAAAAATGAAAGTGATTTCAGCATTAGAGTGGAAGGAAAAGCACGTGTGCATTAATAACTTTACATGCAGTAAGAGGTCCAGCTTGTTCCAATTAAACTTATGTTTTGTGTACTCCTTTGCAAGGCTGTGGCTGAAGTGTCACCCTGGTTCTGAACAGTCAGAATAACTCTGCCTTTGTAACAGACTTTTATCTCATCGTGTTTGAGGATTGAAAGGAGAAACAAATATGAGGAATATCAGTTACTGCTTTCATGTCTTGAATTGAGAGATTTCAAAGCAGCGAATGAGTTTAGTCAAAATCTCCTGTGTGACCTTAAAATACCAGTGTGGGCCTTGAAAAGAGATAGAAGATAACAGATAGAAATCAAGGACTTGTCCAAGGACTTCACATGAGAATGTTTTTGTTTGAAATTAGTTACAGGAAATAGAAACACAGCACAAATGTAGCCCCCAGGAAGGCAGCTGAGAGAGATGGTGGGATGGGAAGGGGCAGCTGTGAAATGAGTGGCTGTGCAGCAGAGCTGGAAATGTAGTGAGGAGGGAAAACCTGCAAGAGATGGCACCTCAGGTAGTGAAGTTATTGCAGAGGTAAAAGAAAGATGTTTTCAGCTGTGGTCTGAGTGAAGTCTTGAATTCTTCTGTTGAGTTCTCCCTTGGGCTAATGATTTGCCAAGGGCAAAAACACAGAGGAAAGGGGATTGATGGATTAATTTAGAATACAGGGGATTGAAAGAGCTTTGGCACTGCAGTACAAGGATATAAATTTAACAAGGAAAAGAACATCTGAGGTTTGGAAAAAAGTTAACATCTGTCTTTAGGCTTCATGGAATAAAAAGGAAGAAAATTGAATTTATAGCTCTAAGTATAGTCAATAAGAGATAGGGATTGAATTGTGCCAAAAGCACCCGAAATTAGAGATACCTTGATGAACGTTCAAAAAATTAACAATAATTGTGCTCTTTCTTGGTACAAAATACTGGCATAGAAAGAATTATTTTTTGAATATATAACTATGGTGGAAATAATGTGTGTTTCCTACAGATTTTTTTCACAGGGATAGTTAAGACACTGTCATGTATTTTTGAGTGTTACCTGCATCCCTTGGACAAATGGGGGAATCCCAGAGGCTGGAGAGATGTGTGGAAAGGGAATTCACAGTTAAATTCTGAATACTGCACAGTGCCTTGTCCTGTCTCTTTGTGTCTCCTTACTGGCTGGATCAGGTCAGGATGGTCTGATTTAAGCACTATAGAGTGTTTATAGTGGAATAAAACAGATCTGAGATGTCAGTGTGGAGACCAGGAGTGGTGGCTGAAGACTATTATTTCACTGATGGTTACTGACACGTTAAATGTAGAATTATTTTGTAAAACAAACTTCTTTTCCTGGACTGATTTTCCTGCTTGTAGACCTCACGCCAGATTGTGCTGTGTTTGATAGATGTGATACAGAACTTTGGTTACCAATATTAAATAAAACGCAGAGAGGCAAGGCAGGAGCTGGTATAAATGACCAGCACGTGAAAGCTGCTTTCCCGGGCACCAGATAACCCCCGAGAAGCAGGGGGACCCTTTCCAAATCTGTTGGTAGGTACCTGTTTAAGCTGGAGCGAGGCGGGCACTGCCTGGGCAGGGGCAGCCCCTCGGGGGGCACCTTAGCACCACATTAAGGACTAAATGGCTGTTAATGCGGTGGGAACGGGGAACCGAAACCCAAGTGAGCAAGGGTGAAATGCAGCCGATCACATTTCAAGTGGTTGGTATTGTTTACAGACAAGTGGGAATGCTCTCGTAGTGCCCGAGGGAAGGGGGATCTTTTCCTTGTGATAACTCAGAAATCTCTGTTTGAGACTCGCTATTGTCCAGTGACCGAGTTCTTCACGGGTTTCGAATTCTGCCTTTAGACATGTGCTGAAGTTAATGGGATTTGTGCACAGATAGCTGAGGACAGACTTTGAATTGGAAAAAATAACTGTATGAGCATGTCTTTTAAAAATCTTCATAGGAAAAGCTGGCTTTGCGTGGGAAATTAGTCTCATAAGCTTGGCAAGGACTTAAAATGAACAAATAATTGGGAGAATTTGTAAAGGAACTTACTTGACTTTGCATCGTTCCCAGGTGTTGGAATTTGCCTTGGATTGTGTACATTTGATCCCAGCTGTTATGGGTTTCATTTCATTCTGCCTTCATTTCTGTTTGGCCCAGGGCTTCTAGATGGTTAATCTGTGGCATGATAGGGCAAAGAGTTTTATTCTGAAAAATGCTTACAAGATATGTATTCCCTTTTATTTTAAGGTATATCTTGGGCATAGAATGAGAGAATCAAGCAAAGGAGTATCCAGTGTAGAGGGTACTTAAAAATGGAGAATTAGTGCTGTGAAACAAAAGCTGACCTGGGTAAATCTGGCAGTCACTTGTGTACATAACTCCTTACCGAGAGTTTTACACAGGGCTTGCTGATACCTGATACAATCCTGAATGATTGTTTGACTAGAGCAAAGGAGATAAAATGGTGCTAGAGGAAAATCAGACCCTAGGAGAGGAGGAATCACACCACAGAATGTCACACAGGGCTCTTCTGGCCCCAGAGGAGGCTCTGTGGGGAAACATTTCGGAGATCCTTTTAACGATAGGGACAAGGATGAGCTTGAAAAGCAAGCAAAACTGGAACCAAGGAAATGGGAAATACTTTCAGGTTATGACTAATGCAATTATTAGAGAGGCTACAGCAGGCACTGTGGTGGATTTAGCTTCAAATAAGAACAGAAGTTATGCCATGTGTGATTGATTCCAGGTTGGGTTACAATTTAGAAGTGCAATTAGTGAGTCATCTGTTACTTTATATCAATTATTAAAATCAACAAAGGTCTAGGTTAAAAAAGAGAGTGCATGCCTCAATATGTGCTGCTCTGCTTGTTAATTTTCTGATTTCCCTTCTTTGTTTGATGTGTCTCAGCTGTGCAGAGCTGTGGCACAGAGTGTTCCTGAAGCCAGCCCATGAATTGCTGTAGGGTGAGGCAGCCTCACCTCACAGCCAGCCCACACTGGCTTGGTTTGGGCAGAGCCAGCCCAAGGGCAGCTGTCTGGAGTGAGCCTGCAGGTCAGCAGTGCCTGAACCCTGTGTGAACACAGGGGCTTTAATCCCATTTTTATAGGTTCTGTTCAGGGCACAGTGAGACACAGCTGAGCTCTGGTGCAGACTGTGCTGCCCTCAGTGCACTGCTTGTGTTCTCACCCCGTCCTGCAGCTGCTGAACGAGGAAAACTTTTCTTCTGGTGGCCATGACAAAACTCAGAGCAGGAGGCACAGCTCTGAGGGACAGTACCAGGCTCCATGGGGGCACTGACCCAGTAGGAAGGCCTGGAAACAAGTAATATTGCTGCCCTCAGTGAGCACTGAATTACAGTTACTAGTGAAGGTGAGGCCCCGGGTACTGTAACATGGTATAACCTGACATATCAACGTGGGGTGTCGATACATCATCTGGGCTGCAGCATTGTTCTGGTGAATGGAAGTGCTTTTGCCTGTTGTGCCCCTGGGAATGGAGCACTGCAGCTGGTTGAGGGCAGCTGTGCTGGGCAGGCTGTGCCAGGAGAAGGGGCAGGAGGGAGGTTCTGGGGCTGTGCTGTCCCTGAGCATGAGGGGGGTGGCAGTGTCATGGGCAGCATGCTCCACATTGCAGTTCAATGGCATGGATTGCAAAGATGAGAGTGGTCTGGAGACCCTCTGGACTGTGTGAACAGACATCCAAAGCTGCACTGAACTTCACTGTTTTCGGCCTTTTTACTTTCTAATACGCATTTGAGATGGGATTCCTGGAGTGCTTAACCCTCCTGGTGGCTGTGGTTGGTGTGGTTTGCACTTACATGTCACTGGACATGCTGAACCAATCTGCAAATCAGCTGTTTTCCCATCTGGGGATAGGATATCTTACATGTTTATCTCATATCAATATAAGATCTCATATCAATATGAGATAAGTATTTTCGTTTATATCAGTGGCAAGTAGATAAATATTTGGGTCAATATGTATGTCCTTTCTAGAAAAACAGTGATACAGCTGTCAGGGTTGTTGGTTTAGGGAAGAGCCTGATTGGACCAGATAAGGGATGACAGGAGTTTACTGCAGGTCCTTAGACAGATGTGTTAGGGTGGGTTTTTTTCCTTTGAAGTTTAGGATTGAAAAATTGCCATCATTCCGAAGTAGAAACAACTTGGGTGGCCTTTTTATCACTAATAGGCAGAGCAACTAGGCAGGACTGTGACTGCACTGAAAAGAGGCTCTGTCACACGAGAGGTTTTCCAGGTCAAGATTAAAAGCAAAACAGTTCTCATCACATGAGCCTTTGTACTGCACCCATATTTTCTAAATGCTTTTGGCTTATCTTTAATGTTTATGCTGCTATCAAAAATAAACCCAGCTTCTCTCTCCACGGGTGTTGTATTTAGCATCAACAGTGAATAGGCTTTTTCATTCCTAAATGCTAATTTTCTTTCTGTTTTCAATCTGTTTCTGGTACAAAAAGTTTTTGTTTTCAGTGGTTTTGGTTCCTTCCCTCTTTGGTTTTTGAACTGCATGGTTTCTCCTCCCCATACCTGTTTCTGTCTAGGCAATCAGTATTTTTTTTGATGGAAGCAGTGGCTGAGTGTCAATCGATGACCCTTAGGCTAGAACTTGAATCAGAGTTTGTTTGAGTGCAGCTGGCACTACAGTCATAATAATTTAAAAACCTTTACCAAGACTAATTTTCATCAGCAGACAGTGGAGAACTCTTGGGAACAATTGTAATTGTCTTGCTTTGAACTGTGGTCAGAAATCTGGTCTAAAAGTATTGCTATGATGAGAATTTTGGTTATAATGAAGTAGTTTTGTAACTTCATCAGAAACCTTGTGACACACAGCCAGAATTCAATGGCACTTGGAAAATGCTCCCAAGCTGTACCCTTGGGATCAAACACTGCCCTTGCTGAAGCTGGTGAGGTGTTTCCTGAATGCAGTGGGGCCCAAAGCCAGCAGTTCTGCCTCCTGCTTTGGTGTTCAGCCTTTCTATCAGTTAACTTAAATAAATGTAAAAATTCTATTAGATGCAAATGTTCATAGTTGTGACTTTTTATTTATCCTGCTTGCTCTTTGATGACTTAAATTATTTCAGCTCATCTGATTACTTATTTAAGGACTATTGATCTCTGAGGTTTTTTCTGGGAGTCCTTATGGGGTAGTGTGTCTCACAAACAGCATTTTAGCTCCCTCCAAATTCAGGCAAGCAGACAGGCTGCTGTAGCGTTGTAGTAACCAGGCAGGTGGCTTATTTTAGGCTAAATTCTCTGTGAAATATTTATGCACTCATTTAAATACTGAAGAGCTGGGGTTCCTGCAGCCCAGCACAGCTCTGTGTCAGTCAGCAGTTGTGTCTCCTTGGTGGACAGCCCCACAGCTGAGGGCATTCAGCACTCAGGGCCCTTAGCTGGGGAGCCTGGCAGTGCAGGCACTGGGGCTGCAACCCCCTGTCACCGTGGTTTGGTGTGCAACACAGTCACATCTCAAAATTCTTCTGTGCTTTGGTTCATCCCATGGAATGGGGGGTGCTGGGGGTTTCCTGAGGGTTTATAGAGCTTGTCTCATAATTTATATGTTTGAAACCAGCGTGTATTTGTTGTGGGTATCATTTAGTGTAACAAGGTTTTCTTATGTGCAAAATTAAAGTATTTTTAAATCATTGGAAAATTTAAAATGTGCGAGTCAAAGGCAAAAGGAGATGTTCCAGTTTCCTGTCAGTTCTGCTGCATTGTGCATCTTGCATTAGTACCCAACCTGTGTTAGCACTCCTGCTGGATAACAATCTTCCAGGGTTATGCTGCTCCTTCCCTGAAGCACAGCTGCTCTTCCCAGGGGACAGGCACAATGCAGGCAAAGCTGCTCCTCTGTTCTCTGCTCACTAATTGATCTCTGGCTTGGCCACTTCCAGCAAGGTCACAGAATTGGCAGCTACAAAAAACACTGTTCTGTGGAAAATTTAAAGGGGAAGAGTAGAAGTACCCAGGATTCATAAACATTTTAATTTGTTGAATCTTCTGTTTTGCTTCTGCAGAGGTCTGAAACTTGGAAAGGACTGACACCAGAAGATTGTCCATCGTGACCTGTTCCTGCAATTTGTGAGTTGTGTCCTATCCTGGAAATTGCTCTTTTCTCACTTTGTAGTTCTACTTCTGTTTTTACTAGAACAGGGCATGAGTATTCTTATTCAGATCCTGTAAAGGGAAAATGATTTCTAGGCAAGAATAGTGTGATCTCCTCAGATTTCTTTCTTTGCAGAAGATTTGCCATGCTGGCCTTGCAAGGCATCCATGTGGCAAAAGGGCACGAAATCATATGTGCTGCTCTCTCAGAGCTGGCTCTGGTTAATTCAGGTGCTTTACCACTTGAAAGGTGGTGGAGATTTGGGGTTAAACAACCCCCAACAACAACCAAAACCTAAGCTGCCAGTGTCCCCATGCCAGGGTCTGTGCTGCTCATTAAGCACCGTGCCAGTCTCTGTCATTGTCACAGCAGTGCCCTGCTGTGCTCAGCAGGAAGGGGGACAGCCCTGCCCAGGGGGTCCACATCCCTCTGTTAGAGCTCTGTGCCATCCTGCATGTGTCCAGGCTAGTGAAAACATGTGAGAACTGCAAATAAAAATCCATTAGCAAAGCTTAAGTGCTTAATTACTTGAAAGCAGAAGAGTCTACAGGGTCTGGATAAAGGAAATGGGCCAAACTGCACGAAGGCAAGTCTGGAGCACTGAGGGCAGAATGATGCTGTGCTGCATTAACAGGGGGTTCATGAATGGCCTGGCAGAGAGGGGAAGAGGGGTTTGGTTGACCTGGTGAGACTTGTGTGATCTAAAAATGCATGGAATGAACTGCATTAAGTCATAGCTGTGGTAGCATCTTTAAAGAATAAAATCTGCAGCTTTTGGGGGGCTGCACTGCACGTCCCCCAAAGCAGGTGTCCAGAGCACCTCCTGTGGAACACTGTTCATTCACGTGATCCAGATCACAGGGAGTAACACACACGGTGTTTGTAGCTGCTCTCAATAAGCTGGTAATTGAATTAGCAGCTAAATACTGAAAGATTAGGCACGATGTCTTTGGGAGAGGGGTGTAGAAGCAAGCCTAATTTGATTATTGCAGCAAATCCATTTTATGTTCATTGAGAGTTGAAGCAAATAGTTGATGGTTCAGGACTTCTTATTCTCCTTCTTATAAAGAGCTCTGCGAGCGTTTGATGTTTTTAACTCTTGTGTGAGACACGATACCACGGAGAGGGAACAGAAAAAGGACGTGTTAAATTGTCACGAACCCCCGAGCTAATGAATTGATTTGACACTGTTTATTCTGCTGGAACTCAAGGCGATTAGCTGAATAAATGTTTAAGTTTGAATCTTTAATTTGTCTATAAATATGTCTAGTGGTTAATGAGGAGGCAAGGAATCATGTGCAGAGTCACCTTGAGCGGGGAGCGGCGGTGCCGGGGCCCGAGCGCTGCCCCCGCGCGGCAGCGGCCGCTCGGTGCCGGCTCCCCGCGCCCGGGGAAGGGGAGAACACGGCCAGTCCTCGGGCACAGTCACTCCGGGAGTGCCAGCAGCGCCCAGCACCCGGGGCCGGCACTGTCTGTGCTCGGTGAGAGGCTTCAGTGTCTGCCCAGTGCCCGGGACAGAGCCAGGCTGAGGAGGAGGCAGGGGGGGAGCTGGAAGGATGGTCCTTGTTGATGTCTGGCTGTGGAAATGGGTAAGGACAGACCAACCTGTCAAACTGACTCACAGGATTAATCATTTATCCACTGCCACTTCTCTAAATAGTCTGTCCTTATTTATGTATAATACACAACTAGGTGCTTAAAATGAAAGCTAGAAAATAGAAAACAAAAGCAAATGGGAAGAAGCGAGTGGAGTTAAGGACAGAACACAGTCTTTGTACTCTTGGATCATTTGTGTATGTGCTCATTCATTATAGATCCACTGTAGGTAACAGTGGCAGAATTTGATATCATGATTAATGTTGATTAATGATACAGTGATTAAAGTTGGCTTTTGTTTCCAAGGGGCCTTACAACCTGATTATATGACATTATAAGAGTTGATTCATTTCTGTCCCTCACAAAAATGGTGGAGGTGTAAATATTGAACTAGAGTAGGAAAAACAGTCATAGTCATCAGAACAGTGAAAGTGCAGATCAGGTAAATGCCATACATTACAAAACCACTGATATGAAGGGCACTGTCTGTATTCTGTATTTAAACACTTGACATGAAATAAATTAGGTTTCATAGGTTTAAAGCACCTCTGGATTACATTATTCTTGAACAGCATTCAGCCTAAATAAAAGTACAGCAGGATGTAGGAGAAAGTTTTTGCTCACCAGCAATGTAAATGTTCTCTTTTGAGGGGGCAATGGGATTTCTGAGGTGTGTGAGACAGGTCCTTGCAGTGAGAAGGGTGTGCAGCATGTCCTGGAATTCCATTGCACTGGAGAGAACCTGTCGTGGAGCACATTCCTGCCTGGTCCTGGGGAGGAAGTGCTGTTGCACAGTGCTGGTTCTTCCCACCAGGGTTCCTGCATGCCCTCTGCTCCATGCATAATTCAGGTGCAATACATAATTGAAGGACTATAAAGCCATGCTTACTTTCATGTATTTAAATTACTTGATGAGCCAGAGATGGTTTTTGCCTTGTCTGTGCTTTTGCTTTGCCTTCCTGTGTAGTTTGTTGGAACAGTGAGGATCAGAGCCCAGTGAGTCAGCAGCTCCTGAGAACCACTACCAAGATGCTGTTCAGAACCAGCTGTCAGTATTGTACTAGGGAAAAGTATAACTATATAACAAAGTCTAATTAATTTGCAGTAGCAGATTTCACTTCCTCTGTTAGCAACATCTTCATAAAGTAAAGCTTTTCAAAGGAGAAAACCCTAACTTCTGAAGGGTACAGATCTCACAGTAGCAGGAAAAAACTCTGCCTGGGATGGCCTAGACTATCATAATTCCTAGGAATGGTGTCTGTGTAGCAACTGAGTGTCTGTGATGTGTTTCCTCATACAGGTCTGCAAAAAAGAGTGGCTTGCACATGGAATTAAAAGGGAAAAAAAAAAATCAGTCTCGCATCTTGAACTTTCTCACTGTTCCTCTCTGTTCTGGATTCCTTCTCTTTAGAGCAGTAGTTTGTGCCTGGATGACAGGATGGTATTTCCAGTATTTCCAGGGCTGTAACTGCTCTGTGTGGAAAGCATTGCTGAGGTGCTCTGGGCCTTTGTGTTTCAATCACTGGACGGGTAACATTTTATATGTTTAATCACCATCAAGCAGAGTTTGGATCCAAGCTATTTAGAGCAACTGTCTGTGCTATTGCAACCCACTCAGGGCCCTGAGGGAGAACTAAGAACAGAGAGAAGGCTCAGATTTCTTTGAGCAATTCAGTATTGCCAAATACTTTGGTTTGTTATGGCTGCTGGGTTATGGGATGGAGAAGTATTGGGATGATCTGTTCAGAGAACGTGGTGTTTAAAGAAATCTGCTTAGAGATTCAGGAAAATGCTGCTTCTTTCTGCTCTGAGCACCAGAACTGTGAAGCAAACATAACTTATGTTGAGCATGAGGTAGAGATCAATATCTGAAACATTCTTGAAAAACAGAATTGAAAGCTAATGTCTTCCTACAGCTCGTGGCAGGAAGAGCCTCTTCTTTAGTTGAACAAGTTACCATTTACAGCAATGTTAATAAAGGATCTCCTGGCAAAAAAAGAGACTAAATTGTAACATCTCCAAACTCTCTTTTTATAGGCAAGACAGTGTGTCCCTCAAAATCCATACTGCTCAGCTAAACCAGGCTAGGTTTGCTTTGCTAACCTCTGATGGGGACACACAGTCTTTGAGAGGCCGTGTTAAACCTTTTCCACTTTATATTGGTAACATTTAGTTCCTTCCACTTATGGGATATTCTTCTCTTCTGTACTTTCCCCATTTTCCCCCCCAGAAACAAACAACCCAAAGCATCCCTTTGTCACTTGGCACCTCTGGAGAGCTCCACTGCTCAGAATTTGCATGAATGCTCCTGCAGGCAGTGGAATTCCAGGGCTGATTCCCACCCCAAGCCCTGGGTCTGCTGGGGCACTGCTGCTGCCCTGCCCAGTTCAGGACCTGCCTTGTGGATCCCCAGCCCTCCCCTCTGGCTCTGGGGTTATGTACCTGAGCTTATCCCAACCTGCAGTGAGCGAGGCATTCTTCTGACAGGTCACTACAGACAAGATTTCACAGCACGAGGATCTCCAGCAGAGGGGCTCTCACTTTATTCTTTTTTTCTGTTTCACACTTTATGACACCTCCATCTGTTTGCTGTTCTGTGCTTGTATTGTTGCTGTGGAAAAGTAAAATGCAACCACATCTTTTCTTCTCTCTAACGACAGGACAGATGACATAAAAGCTTGCATTGTCTTGTGTTTTTAACTTACTGGACAGATGTCATTCAGGACTTACTCCCTCTCTCCACAGTTCTTCTGACCTTTGCCAATCTCATGGCTGCCACAACCTGCTGACACGTGGAAGGACTGAGCTCCCTGGGAGCATGTTCTCCATGGGCCTGAACCAAAAACCTGCTGTAATTGCTGGCTGTCTTTAATTACTTTGGGCTTTGAGTCAGATGTAAGTGTAGAAGGCACGTAGTAATTAGTGATCTCTCTGGCTGCTGCTGGCACTCTGACTGCTACCTGTTGTCCCATGAAGAGCCTCTGAACTAGGATGAATCCACCTGCTTCTCTGCTCCTGCACTGTATTCCTCCATTAACTGATAGCTGCAGTTATGATCCAACATTGTCTAATGCAGTAAAAGCCTGAAATTGGGAAAATGTGCAGTCTGACAGGAAAATGTGAGCCTGCCAACATGGTGCCTTGCTTCAGCCCCTCCCCTGCTTCAGGAGCAGTTGTGCTGTAGAGGAACAAGCTGGGGAGCACTGAGAAAATGCAGGTGAAAGGTCCAGGGTGCAGGAACTGAGAGACTGAGGCATGTACAGAAAAAGCCCTCTGAATTTGCACTGCTTTGCCCTGCATCTCTGTTCCTCAGCAGCAGGGACTGATCATAATGGTTCTGCACTGATGGAGAATTCTGAGCATTCTGTTTCCCAAAGAGGATCCTTAAAGGCTGTTGTGTGGATTGGGGAATGTTTTCCTTTCCGTGTAGTGGCTGTAATTGTTTCTCAGCTGCCTTTACCTGAGCAATAGCCATTAGCTGAAGCACTGGCAGTGGCTCGGTGAGTCCTCCTGCTCAGGGCAGCTGCTGGGGGAGCTCTGTGGCTGCGGTTGCAGGGCAGAGTGAAGGCCCAGCACACTCTGGGGCTGTGCTGGGAGGAGCTGGGGAGAGCAGGAACCCCTGACCTGTGGCAGTGCAGCCACAGCAGCATGGCTGGGCCTGCTCCCTGTGTGGGGCTGTGTGAGGGAGGGAAGGGTTTGTGGGGAGGGACAGGCGTGGCTGTTGTGTTTAGCATCCTTCTCTTCAGTGCTTCTCTTTGCAAAGAACTGTGAGTTTTTCATGTCATAATTGGTTTTGTTCCTTATTAACAGTGAGTCTCTCTGCCAGTGGGCACAATGACCGTGCTCTGTTGTGCTCAGCATTATCTCTGTTGTGGTTTGGTTTTCAGGATATGAGTTTATTTTCCTCCCCATCTGATGGTGGCATAGTGGGGCATGATGGGGAGGGGTCGTTAAGGGCTGAGTCCATAGATCTTTCTACAGCAGTTGATGCTTAGTTGCCTGAGCTGCCAATCCATCCCACAGGCTGCTCCTGGAGCAGGGCCCTCTGGAAAGGCACTGCCCAAGGAAAGTGCCATGTTTCCTGTCTGTATTACCTTGAAAGGAGTACATTGCTCTTGCATTGCTACTGAGCAGCATAATTCAGAGCATTTTATGAAAAGTGTAATGGTCAGGGCAGACACCATAACAGCTCCATCAAATATTGATAGAGTAGGATTATTAATTAGAGCAGGGGTGTAGGATTAAAACGTCCCTCGAGTTGCATTCCCCGTTTGATGCGAGAGTGCGGTTTTGTGGTCAGAGAGTGGGAAGCTCTGGATAGCTGGAATCTTTTCTTGTCATCTCTTCAGTGTGTTTGCTTAATGTCCTTTGTGGTTCAAAGGATATATAATGCTGTTGACCAGAGTTCACAGAATTCTGATATGCTCCTATGGTGGCACTGCTGGGACTGAACTTTAGAGGGATCTCTCTGTTAGAGTAGCTTAGGCTGATTTGTAGCTCATAAAAAAGAAAAACACCTCTGAACCAGCTGATAATTTGCAGTGCTGTTGTCCTGGAGCCTTGTTCTCCCTCAAAGAGCTGCATGTCTTTGTGAGAGGCTGAAAACACTGGATCTGTTCCATGGACCAGGGAATGTGTTCCTCTGGACCACTTGGCCCTCGTGTGCAGTGCAGGGATAACACTTTGCTTTCCACGGTGTGTGTAGTGCTGAACTAAACAGATATCAGAGCAGAGAATGAATTGAATTTCCAGTTACACAGCCCCTGTGTAAAAAGGGGCTTTCAATGTCTCTCACTTGACAGGGACACTGCAGGTTAGCAATGAGATTTCCTTTCAGAACAAAAGCCTGATCTGCATCACTAATAACAGCTGAGGTCATTAAAATAGAAAGAATTTCCCTTTGAATTTCCTCTGAACAGTATCTGCATTCTCTGCCTCACTGGTGGTAGCTTTTCTTTTCCCACAGTTCTGATCCATCAGGACAGTGCAGTAAGGATTTATTTTCCTCTTTGGGTTCTTCCCGGTTCTAATATTCTGCCTAGCACAGATGGTTTAGACCTGTTACAATCACAGCAGTTGTGTAAATTCATTCTCCCATTCCTGTGCACAGAGAGTGTGTTCTTGGGTCCCTCAGTGTCTGCAGCAGCAGTTTAACATCCCTGTGTGCCCCAAGGCTTTTTTAGCTGATAAAACTCTCCAATCTAAATCTCATCTTCTCTTTTTCTTATTTTCCCCCTTCCCCTTCAGAGTGTTTCCCTGCTCTCTCCAGAGCCATTAGATGCTCTGACTATGCACTTCACGAGATCAATATGCTTTTGGTATTCAGTGGCATTATCATTCTGAGGCTGTAGGACTGGTGTGTATTCATCCCATTAACATCTGCTCAGAATTCCCCACATCCCAGCCCCGCTCCCAGAGAACGACCGCGTTGTCCTTGCTCGGGCTCTGTGCGTGGATGTGACACCTGGCTTATTGTCACACAGATTCCATTTCCCTCCTCACTCTGCTGTGACCCTACTTCACCCCTGGAAGCTCAGTTTGGGCTGGAGATGGATGGGTGAATTGGGGAGCATTGTGTCCACTGCTGCTGTGGCAATTCCTGTGTGTTACTGCCTGAAGTTATTTAGTCCCTGCATTGAAGGAGCCAGTTCTGCTCTAACGGGGAGATTCCATCAGCCCACGAGGATGTGCCTGTAATGAAGCACCACCTCTGTAAAGCAATAGAAAAAGACAAGAGTCTGCTGGGCAGACTGAGCACATCACTGCCCTCATGGCTGCTGTGACAGGGCATTATGAGCTTTAAAGTCACGGACAGAGGATGAACTGTGGCTGTGCCTTCCGTGGTAACTCCAGGGGATAGGGGGTGGTGGGAATACAAAGTGTCAGCCCTATGGTTGTAACAGAAATTGCCAGTAGGGTTAAGTTACCAGGGGAAGGAAAGCAGGAGTTGGAGTTAAGTGTGTATCAGTGTGGAAGTGAATAGCCAGGAGGGGGATTCACTGTTTAAAACTCCTGGCTGAAGGTCACAACCTCTCAGTGAATGGCAAGAAACTGTTTCAAGGGGAACCACAATGTGTTGACATTCCTGGCTTTCTCCAGTGCCTTTTGGTTGCTTTTGCTTTCACATTCCTCCCAAAAGTTGGTTGCTATAAAAAGAGGCACTGGATCATTGACATGCAATGTGCACTCTCAAAGATTACTGAAGTTTAACTCTGACTAACAAAATAAAATTAAATGTAATCATTTGCTCATTCGAGGTTTCGGGGAAATGGCTGTATGAGTCTGCAGGCTAAAAGAGGAAATGTTGTAACAGCCCATGCAGGATTGTAAGTTAACTTTTTACCTTTCTAAGTGAAATGAAGCTGTGAAATCTCAGAAATACTGGGTACTGGTTAATCTCCATTGTCTGGCCTGAATCAAAGGAAATACAGAGACCAAGGGAACCTGTGTTTAACAAGCTCTACAGGGAGGCAGAAATGGAATTGAAGACATTTGCATTTAGTCTCATATAGGAGAAGTGACAGTGGTTTGTCATTTTCTCAGAGCACACACACACATATCTGAAGAGATTTCCTTGCTTCTTGGGTTCAGTTTTCTCTGGTGTTTGCCATACTGACCTCCTGGGAGGTGACACTGGCAGAAAGTCCCTTAGTTCAGAGTTGTGCATTAAAAAGGGGTAAGGATCAAATGGAGGTTAAATCTTCAGGCAAAGATTTTCTTTGACAATCACTGGCAGGCCCTGGTGAAGCTCCTGTGCCTCTCTGAAGGTGCAGGTCAGCAGAGCTAAAGATGTGGAGGTCGATTCCCACCACGGAGTGAGGCTGGATTTCTGCAGCTGCTCCGTGATTATGGGAAGCTCAACCATCTGTACTTTGGCTTCCCTTCTGGTCCCAGAGACAACAAAGGGAATTTTCCCCCAGTCCTGTAATAGAGAAGGACCTAAAGCTGAGTTGGAAGCAAAAAGGTCCATCCTTTGCCCCAGGAGTGTAGCTAGGCTGGCATATGGAGTCCCTCCCAAAGCTAATGAGAATTACATTGTCAGGTTTGGGACTTCTGTCTCATAAAGCACTCAAGCATAATAAATGATGCTGACACACTGGCCTTGGCGTGGAAAACATCTTTAAATATACAGGATACTCCTGCTTCCTGGGATATATAAGGTTGGTTTAGATGCAGTGGAATTTCTTGGGGAGAAAATGGATAGTGTTCCAATAAGCTGTCAATTATGATTCCTTCCAGAAATGATACATATAGTTGGGGAATGGCAAGGCTGGATTGGCATTAGACAGATGGTTTAAAGTATTATAACTCTTCTAGGTTTTTTTTCCCTGTAGTTCTTGGGAAGTTTCTGGATCCATCCACTTCAATATTTTGTATACAACCTCATAATAAGCCTTCATTTTTCTTTTTTTCCAAAGGCCATGGGGCAGATTTTTTTTTTCTGACATATTGATGAGCTCCTGTGCACGTTCAGCACAGGGTGAGCAGAGCTGGAGATTCAAGCTTTTGTGTGGCAGATCAATATCCCCTCTGACAGAAGCCCAGCAGGAGCTTGGTTTGCCTGCTGTTGTGAGACATGAAGTAGAAAATGTGCATAAACCACACTGCCTAAGAGAAGTGCAGCAGAGCTTATCTCAGGGCCTTGTCTCTGGTCCAGCCCTTGTCTCTGGTCCAGTTCTGCAGGCAGAAGCAAACAAGATATTAATTTGGAGACCATGAGAGCAAGTTGTTGACACTTCTGTGAAGACCTGTATTTGTCTTTCTCAGAGGTTTGTTAAGCAATCTGACAAATGGATGGTGATGGAAACACCAGGATTCAGCATCCCAGCAAAAAGAAGGGTATGCCCAACTGGCACCATGTGCTGTGGTAATCCCTGCCAGACCCTCTCATCCCAGGGAGAGCAGATCCAGCAACTTGTGCACACCCAGCTTAGCTAGGGCCTTTTTTCTGGGGCCTTTGTGAAGCAGGAACAATTGACTCACACAGGAGCTTCCAACTGTGAAATACTTTTAGCTTAAAAGTTAACTGTGGAGATGTTTGTTCCCCTCTGTAAGGGGCAGTGGTTGTGCTGACACTGGTGTGAAACATGGCCTGGAAAGGCATGAGTGGGTGAGCCCCAGGGATTGACAGGAGCTGGACAATATCCCAGCTGAGTCAGGAGGTGGAACATGGGACTGTTCCTGTGCAGTTGTCCCTTGCCTTCGTACTATCAAACGTGCCTGGTTAGTTACCTGATTAGATTTGGAGGTAGTGGGAGTATTTAGTGTTCATTAAAGGTGCAGCTGCACAAAAGTGAGCCCCACATCTTTGGCTTCTTGGAGAAAATTACTCATTCCTCAATATTTGGCACATTCACAATCTGCATCCATTTTCCTTCCTGCCACCTACTGTGGTGAGAGTGTCCAGTTTTCCCAGAGGCCTCATTAGGAGCAGACTGTGTGTGAAGCCTGTGAGAGAAAGCAGAGGTTGCAGCTGGAAGGAAAATGAAGCAAAGCTTGCTGATTTATGCAGTGTTCAAAGGTGCCATTTCCATGGCAGAGACAGATGTCAGACACAGGACTTTGGGGCTGAACTCATCCTCAGAGCTCCCAGCTCACAGTGCAGCTGGATATGTTTGTTTGTCAGGTCCAGCATTCCCTGTTCTCCCACCCCCGTGTTTGGCCTTCACGGGATACAAACTTGCATGCTGAGGTTCCTTTGAGCCGGGCTGTGCTGCAGGGCAGCCTCTCCAGCCTCTCTCCCTCTGGCTCTGGCTGCCGGTTCCTTTGGTCCTGGCTGAGCATTTGGCTCTTCCCCGGAAGCCTCGCAGGCGCCCTGGGCACGGCCTGGCTCCAGGGCTCCGGCAGT
This sequence comes from Corapipo altera, assembly GCF_003945725.1. Classification (NCBI taxonomy): domain Eukaryota; kingdom Metazoa; phylum Chordata; class Aves; order Passeriformes; family Pipridae; genus Corapipo; species Corapipo altera. The sequence continues at coordinate 1,412,241 of NW_020884901.1, read as the reverse complement.
GCAGACGTTTGCAGCAAACAGCTGCTAATTCAGCCCTTCCACGCTGTTTTTGGGCTGGTGGAGAGAGAACTGCCCAGCGCTGCCCTCCAGTGGCTCCCCTGAGCTCACGCTGACAAGCAATATTTACAAACATGTTGGGTCATTTGGGATAAAAACAGCAGCAAAAGGGCCTCTTGCAATGATAAGCACGTCTTCAAAACAGTCTCAGATCCTGGCAATGTATTGGGCACATCCTTCCTGCTATAACATTTTACTGCAGAAAACCTTGCCTGGGACCCTTTTTATGCTGTTTCAGCTTCTTCCTGTAGACTGATCAACATTCCCATCTTCCCATCTACCAGAGAGGCCCCTTGGAAGGGATTCACCTCCCCTGTAAGCAGGGGAGGAGGATCAAAGGGGCATGGAGCTGACCTGCAGCACTCCAGCGGGGTCTCACATAGATCAAAGGGTACATCCATGGTCAGAGCCTGGCTTCTGTGAGTTCCTTGGGAGATAACCCTGGCTTTTCCACAGCCTGCTCCCTGTGTGGGTTGTCTGTTGGAGAGGAAGGCACAGGTGCTGTGCACGTATTGGATATCCCTGTTAAGGTCTTTACAATTTGCTCTTTTCTTGGGAGGACCCATGCAATGAAGATCTCTGCACAAGCAGCCAGTATTGCAAGGCAGGGGAGGTGATTTCAAGCCTCAGGCAAACCGGTTTGAATTTGGTCTTCTCAAATCCTAGCCTTTGACCTCCCACAGTCTGCATGCAAATTTGGGAATTCTCTGAGCAGTTGCTGGTGGTAGGATTAGAGAAAGTTCTGCTAAGATGTCATTTCTCTGCCGAAGTCATTGTGGGACCTCCCTGCTCTGCCTTGCCAGGCCCGTTGTTCCACTGCCGCTGCCTGGGACAGACCATATGCTCAGCACTCTCATTTATCAGGCAGCATCATTTACTTGCCAGCACTTCTGATTAGCAATGATAGGAAACTTAATTTACTGTGTCTAAAAAGCGCAGCTAGGATGTCTCAAGACTGGAAATTTTGTGTGATTTTGCCAAGGTTTAACAGCAACTCTTAAGTTTTGACTCCCAGCCCGAGCTCTTGCTGGGCTGTGCTGCCGGGGTGTTGCAATAGGCCTTGCAGTGTTCCCTGGGCTGCTGGCTCGGCCCTGCGGCACCTCGGGATGTGTCCATGGCTCTGGATCCTCTTCCCGACTCTCCTGTGCTCACAGGGGCCGGAGCTGCCTTCGGCGGTGCAGAAGGGACATCTAGTGGTGACCTGATGGGAGAGCGGGGACCGTGTGTGTTCAGGGCTTTGGGGATCAGTTTCGAGTTGGAGATTGGGCCCTGGGGAACCCTCAAGCGTTAGATCACCAGACTGTACTTGAACTTTCAGGTCACAGAATTGGCCTTTGAGTCTGGAAACTTGAAACTCCAAAACTTGACATTTTTAAAAACAGGCACTTTTCAGCAGTGACTGAAAGCAGGAGGGTGCACTGAAGCAGTCAGGTTTTGCACACAGTTTTTGAGTGGAAGTTTTTTTTTTACTAACTCAGCTTCCCAAGTCTGCAGCAACTGTTAGTATGGACTCTTTTGTGTATGGTTGTGCCCAGTGACCCTTGGAGGACAAAGCTGGGGGAAAAAAATCATGATTTTGATGCTGTTGGGTTGCACTGTTCAATTCAGTGCAGTAGATCTGTGTTCAGTGGTTCCAGAAGGAGGTGAGGAGGGAAGGTGAGGCTCTGTCCTCTGGGGCTGCTGCAGGTGCATGTGACAGGAGGTAGGAATGCCTTTATTCCTACCACTGATATTTCCCAGCCTGTCACACGTCTCTAGTATCCAATCTGGAGTATTAGGATTATTTTAAGCCCTCTGGGAGAAAGATTGTGAAACTCATGCACGTGTACATTGTTCTTTGAATGCAAAGCACAGACTTGCTGAGGTGCTTTCCTGCATGGTTCCCTCTGAGCTGTTTGTAGGCAGATGTATAGGATTGTTTCGTGACAAGTGCACAGACCAGTATAGATAAGGAGACAGGAAGGTTCTGCTGAGCACCCCAGACCTACTTTCTCCTTTTCCCCCTAATCCCTGCCCACTGCTGCCCCATTTCCATGGCATGCATTTCCGGCTTGCCAGGTTTCCTGCTCCGGGCTGAGAATAGAAGCCTCCCTGTTATGCTGTCCTTAAGTCTCTGGTAATGAGTGTTACACCAGGAAAGCAGCTGTGGCCTTTGCCTCTAGTTTTAATACTATTTTAAAGAGCAGATTATGGTGACGTGGGCCGGCAGCGATGCGGAGGTAGCACAAACCATGACCAGTTTGGGGAAGGCTTTAGCAAGGATGACTAAGGACTTGGAGCTTATGCTTTAGATAACAAATCCACCCAATTGTGCTCCTTTGGAAATGTAGTCAAGCCTAGCAAATCAGGGCCCTCACAGAGTTGCATTAGGGTCCTTTAATTGGACTAAGCTGGTTAATACCCACACTGGCTTTTGTATGCCCAGGGGTCCAGCACAGGAATGGTTTGCCATTTATGCTGGAAAATCTTGTAAAATTGCAGCCATGAACGTTGAAAGAATTCAGTTCTAATGTCCTCACAGGCAGACACTGGGTTGATTATTATAAGGCAGTTGGATGTAGGTGTTTTGCCTTCCCTGAGTCTGGCTGGTGTGCCCCAAGTCAGGGCTCTGTGCAGGCTCTGGGGTATCACAGGCCACAGGAACAGCAGAACCTCAGCTCTGTTGGAGGACCTGCACCTTCCAGGTGTGGGGGTTTGTTACACTGATGCTGTTTTATGACAGCTGAGCATGTCCTTCCTGTAGTCACAGGAGCCATAAATTCCCATGGATAGCTGTGTTTTCCAAGTGTTGTGAAGTGTTGCACAGGTTGACTTCCAGCAGTGCCTGGCTCCAGCTGAGGAGCAATGGTGGTTTGTTGAGTGTTAATTGTGCAGTGATTCATAGGTGTTTGCTGGGATTTGGAAAAGGTGAGTTGTTGGGAGCATAATCCACACAGGTGAGGCAATAATATTCTGAGCAGAAAGATTGTGCGCATATCAGTGTTTGGTTATGTCCCCTGACAGCAAAAGGAGAGTCTGAGGAGACAGAAATGAGCTCCAGATGGTTGTGGTGACTGGCAAGAAACTAATACTGAGCCTGATCTTGAGAAAACAGACTGAAGACACCAGAGATGAAAGTGGGGGCAGGGTGGTCCAGATAAGGTTGGTAACACATGATATATCATCTTTGGAGCATTCTAAGGCAGCACAGTGAGATGAACCATTTGTTCCTAAACTGCAGAGTTTGGGTGGTGAAAAGACTCTTGCTGTGGCTGTTCTGCTTCTGCACTGAAGGTAAAAACCCTGCAGTAGCTTTCCCATTTCCCTGCACACATTCCACCAGCCTCTGCTGCCCTGCAGGGATACTGGAGAATACAAATTACTCACTGTAGGATTGCTCCTGTTTTCCTCATGTGCAGCCTGGCTCTGGCTGCACCAGTTCCTTGCCATCTTGCATACTTCTTGTTTAAACTAGGAATTTGTCTGGCATCTTACCTGCCTTCTATTTTTAGCTGTCAGTGAAGGGTGAGGCAATGGACGTAATTCTCATTACAGTTGGTTTAATCCAATTGTGATGTGGATTTAGAGGTGCTTAGGAGGTCTCAGCTGAGTGTGGACTCTGTCCTTTTCCAGTTACTCTCAGGAAACAGTGCTCACTGATAACTTTTTCCACTTCTCAAACTAAACCCGTGCATCCAGCAGTGGTGATGTGATTTGGTGCCTGTGTTGTGCAGGTACCTGTGCTGATCTCTGTGACTGTTCCTTACCTGGGAAGAGGGTTCCTGTACACGTTGTGAGTTCATCTGTCCTGTGAGATCATCATCTCATGCTGAGACAGCTGTAAAGACTAATGTGGGCTGGCCCTGCTTTTTGGGGTTAACAGAGTGCTTTTGTCTTATTTCTCTTTGAGCAAAGCAGCCTCTCTCAGAGAGCTGCGATCGATCCTCCTCTGGAATTCGTTTGTGAATATGGGCTGATACAGAACCTGCATCCTGCAAACAGCGTGTCCAGACAGCCCTGAGGTGCTGTCACGGCCGTGGGGGAGACACCAGGCGTGGTTTCTGCATTATACAGGGGCAGTTCAAAAAGTAGATGAACAAACCCCACCCCGGTTTTGTTTCCGCCCAGCCCCGTCCCGGTGCCGCGGGGGATCCCGTCCGTGCGATCCAGGCAGCGTTTTCGCGGCGCTCCCGAGCACGAGGGCGGCTCGCGCTGCCGGGACTCTGTCCACGGGGTTGGTGCTGGTCCCAGTAAGGGCTGGGGCTGGTCCCAGTAAGGGTTAGGGCTGGTCCCAGTAAGGGCTGGGGCTGGTCCCAGTAAGGGGGAGTGCTGGTGCCAGCAAGGGGGAGTGCTGGTCCCAGTAAGGGGGCTGGTCCCAGTAAGGGGGAGTGCTGGTCCCAGTAAGGGTTAGTGCCGGTCCCAGTAAGGGTTAGTGCCGGTCCCAGTAAGGGTTAGTGCCGGTCCCAGCCCAGCATGGAGCGAGAGCCCGGCCTGGGCACAGTCCGCCCCAGCCCGTGATGTGGGCGCAGCACGGGGCTGCTGCGTTCCGGCTCCTGTCTCTCCCCGGAGGGTCTCGGAACAGCCACCCTTAGGCTGTCATGGAATTAAAGAAAACTACCTCCGGGGCGTGCAATGCTGCTCTCCTGCTGCCACTTTTCCTCTTGTTTTGGGGTAAGTTTTTTCTGTCTTCTGTGCCTCATTCTTACCCAGCTACTGTGCAGTAACTTTGGATCAAACCTGTGACCTGCCCTTGTATTGCAAAGATTGCTGAACAAATTGTCCCTCTCACAGATTTGAAGCCTGAAAACTTTTCTCTGGAAGATAAACAGGCATTTCATTCTAGATATGTTTTTCCTTCTATTTATTTCTTGTCTCCTTTCATCTTTCTCCCTGTGCACATTAGATGTATGCATTTATTCACAAGAGCTAAGAGTAATTAAGTATTCATGTAATTAGGTATTCAGCTATTACAGTAAGCATTTTCTCCAAAGGAAAGGTCTGAATTTTTTGGTTGTGCCCATACAGAAGAAATACAGAGCTGTACTTCCATCCTGTGTGCTCTAGAAATACACCTGGGCACAAGAGGAGTGTACCCAGGGGAGTGCAGTGCCAGATACATCTGGGGCAAAATGTGGAGGGTGATCACAGTACCTGAGTGTTCCCACTTAGAAATTTTGAAGAAGGCAGGTCCATCCTCAAAGTGCAAGAAGTGATGAGGTAACAAAGCACGCTGTCACACTGGTGGGAGGTTGTTTTGGTTTGTGTGTTTTTTCCACATTGAAGACTTTTTCTGTAGCCAAAGAATATACTTGAGTATACTGGGATTTTTCAGGGTGCCAAGAACATGTCTTTGGGCTCCACTGTCACCCTTGTGTACAATTTCTTATGCACCCTGAAAAACAGATTTCTCTTTTTCTTCTGGAATGGGTGCCTGGAGATCTGCTGGGCCTAGACATCTGTTTTAGTCATCTAGGGATTATAAGGTCATGTCAGGAACACATCGAGCCTTTTACTGGAAAGTGTGATTGGGGTTGAACTGGTCTCCTTGTCCTGTCCTCTGGCACTGCCAGGCAGGTACCTGTACAGGCAAGTGTGGTTTGGATTCCACTGAACCAGGACAGGGGTGACCCATGACATGAAGGAGTGGAGATAAAATATGGAGAACACACAGAAAATATTGTCAGATACATGCACCAAACCTCTTCTCTTGGTGAACATGGCACTTGGCATTTTCCTGCATTAGTGGGTGATGTTTATGTGCTTTTTGAGAGTTGGAGAAAGTTTTCAGTTTTTCCTTTGATTTCCATTTTTCCCTCTGAAGCCTCCCAAGATTTCCTTTGCTCTGACCACCTCAGACAATGAATATGAAAGCCAAAATATGTTGTGATTTTTGTCTGATTCATTCTCTTTCTCTTCCTTGTACCAGCTTCTTTGTCTGGTGTGTTTGCTCCAAGTGCCTGGAATTCCTCTGGCCACGGGGAAGCAGCAGGACTGTCTTTTGTATCTAGTAACCATAGCTACTGGTTTGGAGTGAGAAGCAGTTATGGTGGCTTTGTTGAGCAGGAGGAAGGCCCCTTGCAGGGCTGGGATGGCTCTGGGTGTGGCTGCCAGGGCCCTGCCCTGTTCCCCAGCTTTGTGCTCATGGACCCCTGCACTCCTGGGGAAAGCTCTTCTCTGGAACAATGGGAATGGGGCCTCCCTCTGGAGTGCAGGTGGATGCCACATCTGGGGCCAGCAGAGCTGGAGGGCAGTGGTCATTTTTATAGTCTTTCCTATTTTGCAAGAGGAATTCTGCCAGATTTTAACTGGAGTGAATGGTGGTATTTACGTAGCACTTGTAGGTTTTTAAGGCCCTAAAGAAAGGTCATTTCTTGCCCTTATGAACCATATCATTACTTTTTTTCTATTTCCAATTGCCTGAGTCTAAATGTCATTGAAGCAGAGTGCCCAGGTTACTTGTTCAGAATTTTTGAGGAAATTCTAAATATCCAGTTGGCCTGTTGCAAGTTGTAACCATCAGCCCATCCTGCAGCCAGATCCACCATTTTTAAACCATCTCCAGTGGTTTAAAAACCCCAGAGAAGCAGAGGGGCAGGCTCTGCCAGTGACTCCACTTTTGCTGCTCTCTGTGGAATGGGCACAACTGCTCCCAGCTAATTTGTTGTCTTGAGGAAATTCTGGAGGGCAGAAGGAGTGTCATCTCCTTCTGTTCCCACAATTCCAGCCATCAGGAGGCACGGAATTCACATACCTTTGGCCTGAAGATGCTCTGGAGGGCTGTTGAGGGAGAGCATGTGCAGCCAGACCCTTTTCCTGGCAGTTTGCTATCAGCTCTAATGCAGCTCTTGAGATTAGCTCAACACACGGTCTGAGGCTCACTTCAAACCCTGGAAACAAACAAAACCAATCTTCCCAGCTGCTCTGGTCATTGTCAGGATATTTAAATAAGAGTTGGAAATTAAAGCCTGTGACTCAGTCTGGTTAACTGAATCCACAGGAAAGTCCCTGTCCCAGTGTTTGATCTGTGGAAATGGCTGAGAGATCAGAGAATGTGTGAAACATGAAGGTCATCTTGGAGGAGTGTTTATTAAGGGAGAATACTGTGATGTCCTGAGCACAGGACATCAAAGAGTTACTGTGGCAATATATTCAGTGCTGTCATAAACCAGGGATTTATAGCCCCTGTCTTTGTCCCAGTTCTAGAAGCCTCATAATGGGAGTTACACCTCCAAATCTGCATGAGAACAGTGAACAGATAGTGAACACAAGCTAGCTGGCTTCTGTTCTGTGTTAACAATGAGTTCAATTCCCTGAAGGGATATTTCTGATTAATGCTGTTAATGCCTTGGGCCATGGTGTTGGCACTGCTTGTCCCTGTGGATTGGTGCCCACTGTTTGGCACCTTCCAGTAATTCCCTGGGCAAGCTGGGTGGGAGAGAGCCAGGAGTCAGCATCCTCCTTCTTTGAGGGGATAAATATTCTGCACAATATTTCACGAGTGGAACCTGAGCCACATCTTCTCCTACCTGTCTGAATGAAAGTGTAGGCCTAGGCCTTCATAAATTCCATATAAATATTTTACACCAGTTGACTGTGTACAAAGCTCTGGCATGAAAAAACTCTGTCACACCAAAAGCCTAGTGTACAAACGTGGTCTGGAATTTGGTTGGTAACAAAGCAAAACAATGTCAGAAGCTGTCTGGGAAGTGATGAATGCACAATATCTGTCTAAAACTGCCATCTGACCTGTGTGCAGGGATGTCATGAGAGGTCTTCAAATTAGTATCCAAAGTGGTAGTTGGCTGAGATACTGGGCCTGTGTGTTTAATCTCCCAGAACTCTACAGAAGACATCAAAGCCATGAAAAGTAAGGCTTTTTTTCAAGTGACTTTTCTGAAAGACACTCTTGGCATTGCTGGGATCCCTGGCATCCATTCACTCTGTATTGTTTTAGAAGGGCTGCCTGCTGGTTGCCAACACTGCTTTTGGATTAGCTAATCTTTGTTTTCAGGGTTTGGGTTATTTGGTCGCAGTGCCACACCTATCTCCACATAAATTGCCAGGTCTGATAAGGTGATAACCCGAGATGGTGAGGATGATGTTTAGCAGATATATCTCAGTGTCCTTTCTTCCTTTTAAAAAAACGAGCAGGAAGAACTTGGCTCTGGGCCCCAGAGTCACCGAGTTACTCCATGAGCTGCTGAGGGCTGGTGATGGTGGGAAGCTGCCACCGCTCAGGGCTGTAGTGGATGTGATCAAACATTGGTATTTTGGAAAGTTTCCCAACCCACATCCCATTTTCTGAGGCTCAATAGAAAAGCCTGCTGTTAAAGCAGCAGTCACAAGTGCCCGTTGCTGGGTTAACCAGGGCAGGGAATGCAGGTTATGGAATGTTTTAGGTGAAATATCAATTATTAGCACCTCGGGAGCTCGTCAGCAGTCCTGGAGAGTTTCAGGGCCTTGATTTCTGAGCAGGTGCTTTGCTGAGGTCTGAGAAGAAAGGGTTTAATCTCTATGTGTCAGGGAGGAAATGGGGCTTGTAAAGCTCTAGGGATGTGTAAAGCCACCTGAAGAGGCCTTATCCCCTCCCTGGACAGGTACAGGGAAGGTACTTCCCAGAGAAGGATTTGATTTTCTCCTGCCTTTTCCTTCCGAACTGAGCAGGGCTGGGAAGAGAGAGGGTGAACATGAAGACCCCTTGCCAGGCCTGTCCAGTTTTCCTTCCTGGTTATGTGGATCCTGGGAACAGGCCAAAGTGTGAACCCTTTCACTAATCCTTTACACTGACCAGGATAGGGAAAGATCAGCAGAGGTCAGCAGGGATTTACTAATATAAGCACATGCCTTCCTGTTGTCATGGAGACCCAACTCTTGCCATTCCTTTATTCTGAGTTTATTTAGTGGTTGTGTTGCTCTGAATCCCCTCTGGTGGAGGGGTTCCCTTGTCCCCTTGGCCTCGGGCTGTGTGTGCAGGGGGAGATGTGCTGGGTGAGCAGCAGGAGCACAGGGAGACCTGCCCGGGGGGGCTTTGAGCACCCACAGTCTGGGCACTGGGAGAGCCTGGAGCTCAGCTGTCACTGTGGTGCAGTTGGGACCTGTGGTGCTCTGAGGATCCTGCTCTTCTCACCTCTTGGCTGTACAGTGGGGGTTTTTCAGTTGCTGTGGTGATCAGGGCAGGTGAGATACACCTGAAGGAAGCCTCTTTCTACTCCAAGTGGATCTGCCTTGCCCAAGCTCACACTAATGTATTGCGAGGCCAGAAAATAAAATTCTGGTGTCCTGACTGTCCTGGGAGCTGTCTGTGACTGAGCAGTGCAGAGGGGATGGCACAGTTCCATTTCTCACCCAGTGCAGGGCACGTGCATGAGCAGGGATTGGAGATGGGCATTGTCAGTAGGTACACTGGCCTCTGCTTTAGATTTTTTTTTGGCCTTTGGAGTGGAAACAAGGTAATCTCTGAGTTGATAACCCCCATGCTGCCACTTCCCCGTTGGAATTTTAAGTGGCCATTCAGACACCTTTAAGGTAGTTATCAGTGCAGCACTGAGCAGCTTCCACAGGTCAGGTGTGTGCCCAGCCTGAGGGCATCCATCCTCTGCCAGAGTTACCCAAGACTTTGGAAAAACAAACCTGTGAAAAGCAAACCCCCAACAGAAGGCAGTGAGTAATGCCAAAGCAGCATCTCTGGGCAGTGAAGTAATTAGCCAACTTCTCATGAATTTCTGATTTCTCTTCTTGTGCTCAGAAAACTCACTGTTGCAACTGCCCTTCGATAAGATCATACAGTGAAGGTCTAAAGTATAAGATTGTTGAAGTCAGTTATTAAAACAGAGCCTGGTAATGCAGCTTGTTTGCCTTAAAGTGTTTCAAAAGGTCACAAACCTCATGGTTTAGGAAAATCTTTGTCAGCTACCTTTAAAGTGTAAAACCAGACCTGTCCTGGCAGAGCTCAATGAATGCTTTATATGGGACTCTGTTAGCCTTTGAAGTTCCTCCTAATCCACCCCTAAATGCCTGGAACGGGTTCTTCAAAGAAGCTGTAGCCTCCTCCAGTTTCATTTCAGAGTAGGGTTGCAGGATAGGATGACTCTAATATACTTTTAATGTTTTTTTCCCTTACAGACATCACTGATCCATATTTTTCTTGTGAAACATAAAGGAAAAATCCTGAATGTCATTGTTAATCCAGCAACAACTGCTTTTGTGGAAAACTATAAACTGTTGTCATTCAGTGATTTCTTTGCCCCGATTTTCACTGTGTTCATGAAACAGTGTAGTCTGGTCTGCAGCAAGAAAAGCTAATTTATTCATTTTTTCTTATTAGCATTTGGTGCATAATCATGTGTTATTCAAATTTATATAATAATCTATTCCAAAATTGAGAGGAATTGTTGCATGTCCTTGGACTGATGGTTGAAAATAACAAAATCAGAGCTAAAATCTGTGCTCTTTCTCAAGCCAGAAGTTTAGCACTGCCACAGAAGGAGTATTGGGGTTAGAATACATTCACACAGGGGCCTGGTTTGCCCTTGGGAAATATTCCCTATTAGTACAGGTGTACTGGATACAGGGGAGTGTGTGATAATCTTGGAGCTGGTGCTGTTAATGTGCCTGAAACCTCCTTGGAGTCGGTCAAACATAGCCTGGCTCCCTGCAGTGCCTGTGGGGCTGTTGAAATGGGAACGTTGTGCAGGTGGATGTGCTGCAGCTCCTTCCCAACGTGCCCTGCACTGGGGCTCCTTTTCCATGCCCAGCCCTGCTCCTGGGCCGTGCAAAGTGCAGGCTGGGGCGGTCCCTCATTAAGCACACAAAGGCTCACAGCTCCTGCCTAGGAAAGCTCTTTTGCCAATAGTTTCCTGGGCTTCCTCTCTAATTGCCACAGAGATTCCAGGCAGATTCCGTCATCCTTGTTTTCTGCCTGACTGGGAATCTGAGAATAAAAGGGTTGATGGCAGAATAATGGGATTGCTGGACAGTGCAGTGCTCAGCAGCTCTCCCCAGCATCACATGAGAGGGGACAGCAGGGGTGGGCCATGGAGATGATGCTGGGAAGAGAAAGGGCTGCCCAAATCCCTGAGCACCCTCCCTCCCCCGCAGCACGGCCTCTTAAAAGAACACTTAGAAACTCTACGGTCTCTTGGTGGGAGGAATCTGGGGGAGGTCAGGGCAGGGGCAGGCTTTTGTAAACCCGAGTCTCCAATAAATCCCTTTCAGGCCCTGAAGTCGGTGCCTCCACCTTCAGGTACAAAGCGCTGAGGAGCTGCTGGAGCAGATTGATGGGAAGCCACTGACACAGACTGACTACTGGGGGTGTCGAAGGTGCACCAGAGCAAGGCAAACACGACCAAAATTGGGCTGGGATAATGAGGCATCAGTGAGAGAATGTGTAAGGTCAGCTGAGGAGCTGAGCTGTGGGGTGTGATCCTGGTACAGCCTTAGCAGGGGGCATGGCATGGAAAAACAACATTCCTCAGGCAGCAGTGACACAGCCCGGGGAGCTGGGGGTGCTGTGGGATACCTGCCTGCTCTGCCCCTGCAGCTCTGGGGGTCTCCCAGACCCCTCACTGCCTGGGTACATAGAGAAGGCAGCAGAAAGGGTGAAGAGCTGCTTACACAAAGACTTCTAGGGATGGCTTGACTTCCAGTGCCAGGGAAGTTGGGATTGTCTCCCCAGGAGCAGTAGCAGTTTCTCAGATACTGTTTGCTCCTTCATGAGCTTTATCTCTGCTTTGAGGCCGATTTTCACAGGCATTTTCAAACATCTGCACTATGGCTGTTTGCAGAGTTACTTCCAAGTTTGGATGTTTCCTAACACTTCTGTAGGAATCAGGCTGGGATATCTCTACTGCACAGCTTCTCTCTCATTTATCCAGGAACTGAGCAGAATGAAAACCTCTGATCTCAGAAAGCTGCAGTGGGATGAGGTGCTAATGACTGCTGCCTTTGTGGAGGGAGTAATTCTCTGTTTGCACTGCCTTGTCCCTTTATACTATTTTTGGTTGGTTTTTGTCTTGCAAAGTGCTTATTGTGTCATTGAGTCCAGGACATATATCCTAATTCTGATATCATGGCCACTGTCTCCTGTCCCCTGGGCTGCCCTGCCCTTTGACCAATCTGCCCCTTTTTTCACAAAGTGAATTTAGAATTTCTTTTGGAAAAGAAATGAGGGTTCCTCCTATTCTTCCGTTCTGCTCCATTGAGAAATACCTACATTGAACACTTTTTTGTCTTTTTTTAATATCATGTATCCGGTGTAATCTCATTTGTATGAACTAAATTTGCAGTTCAGTGGGCATGTCCCATCGCATTTCTGGATGGTGGAGTTGCTTAATGGGGCAAGAGCCTTTTAAACACTCCCATTGTGGGGACAGCAGGGCGTTGTGGCTCGGTGTGAATTAACTGATCACATCCAAATGCCCCCAGATTTAGGAGAATCTGGTCTCAGCATTACTTCCAGTTATTAGACTGGTGTTTTGGCTTGGCAGGCACTAAGAGTTTGGATCTAAAATGCCGTCAGTGAATCTCATCAGTCTCTGCTCTTCTTTGCTGTAACACCTTAAGATTTCCTGCTGTGTGAATATACATGTCTAATGTGGGGAGAGGGTGAGGGCCAGTGGTTTCAAACTGAGCAGCTTGATGGAATCAGAGACTGTGTGAAATGTGTCCCTTCAGAGTTTGGGTTGGATTATTTATGGGAGCATCTTCAAATCACTGGTGGATTAGCTGAGAAAAAATTGTAACCCCAGAAGGAGCCTCTGGGACACTCAGAGCCACAGCCAATACCTCAGCCCATCCTGCCTCTCTGGATTTCCAGGCACCAGTGCTGTGCCCTGCCAGTGAAAGGGGTCATGGAATTTTACACGAAGTTAATCCTGTGAGTGGATTTAAGGTGATGGGTGTCACTGCTCTCAAAGTGACTCATGGATGAATAAGCACAAGTGAAATGGTTTGTGTCTCCTAAAAAAGCAGGTACCTACTCACACAACTTGGCAAGAAATTCCCGATTGCCACCACACAAAGGCCTGTTATTTGTCTGATTTACAGTAAATGTTTGATTCTCCAGTATCCTTCTCAGCTCATGGCTAGAACACCCCCTTGGAGTGTGGAATGGAGGTGGGCAATCTCTGAGTTGTGTGTGGTGATCAGCAGGACTTTTTTCTTTAGAGCTACAAATGCTGACTGACAAAAGGTCTTTTCTCAACAGGAACTTCATACTCAGAAAATGACAGTGGCTGTTCCTCATCCCCCTGTGAGAACGGTGGGAGCTGTCAGGATCTGGAAGAGGGTTACCAGTGCACCTGCCCCGTGGAGCCTGTAGCCTACATGGGCAGAAACTGTGAACTCCTGTATGATGCTTGCACCAAACATGACTGTCCTGCCCACATGAGCTGCACCCCGACTCCAGGGCTCCTGGAGTACACGTGTGTGTGTGAGCCCGGGCCCACAGGTACCACCTGTGACCACAGCGACGAGTGTGAGAGCAGCCCTTGCACTGACCCCCGGTGGGAATGTGTGGACAGAGACAACGGGTACAGCTGTCAATGCCAACCAGGACTGAACGGGGCCGGCTGCCACCCCGAGAGCGCCCAGTGCTCCAGCCAGCCCTGCCTCAACAACGGCACCTGTATCGAGGGCACGGGGGGCTTCTCCTGCCTCTGCCCGCCCGGCTTCTCTGGGGCCACCTGCGAGCACGACATGGACGAGTGTTCCTCGGGGCCCTGCCGCAACGGCGCGATCTGCAGGGACGGCCCGGGCGAGTACAGCTGCTTCTGCGTGCCTGGCTACCAGGGCTACCACTGCGAGATCGACATCGACGAGTGCGCGTCCCGGCCCTGCCGCCACAACGCCACCTGCCTCAACCACATGGACCACTACGAGTGCCGCTGCCCGCCCGGCTACACCGGTACGGGGTGGGAGGGGACAGGAACGGATGGGGATGGGAGGGGACACAGGGACGGATGGGGATGGGAGCGGGCACAGGGACAGACAGGAGGGGCACAGGGAGGGATGGACATGGGGCACAGGGACTGCTGGGGGTGGAGATGGGGCACAGGGGTTGCCAGGGATGGAGATGGGGCACAGGGACTGCTGGGGGCAGCGATGAGACACAAGACCAGGGACACAGGAACCACTCACCCACTGCCTGGGGCTGGGAACAGGGACACAGGCACTGCCCACCCACTACCCAGGATCAGGGCACATCTCCCTGCTCCTGCACTTCCACAGGGCCTCCTGCTGAGGTGTCCTGGGGTGTTGGTGACAGCCTGAGATGCTGTTGGTTTTACAGCTGTGAGACTCCGTCTCTGCTGCACAACTTGTATTTCTGGAGTGCTTGGTGCTGTGTGTGGAAAATGGTGTGTGGCTTGTTTTGGCTTCCAGGCAATAGTTGAGGCTTTGATTTCCATGGATGGTGTGGATGTTGAGAGACACGGATCCAAGAGTGGAAGTGGGTGGACTGTCTGAGACTTGAGTACTACATATTAAGTAGTGTAATTAGTTCTCAGAATGAAATTAAAGGAGATATACATAAAAATCAGGAAATGGATACTACTGTTTACAAGTATAATTTATCTCTGCCTACCTGCCCTCTAGTTCTTTGTCCTGTCTAGCAGGATTTTTCCAAGGGAAGTAGTTGTTTTTTGGAATAAAGTGACTTTTAGTTGGAGATTCCCAGTTCTTTCATGCCTGGCAAACGTGTGTTTGGCAGGTGACATAAGTATCTCTGTTTTATGCATCTGTGCTAATGTGGCTCAGGGAGGAATCCACACGTGGGGGTTATCTGTGAGGGAGGCAGGGGGGCTCTCCTTCCCCCAGCCCTGCTTATCAGAGTGGAAGGGGCTGGAATGTGCCCACTCTGCCTGGTACCACCTCGCACATGAACTTTCTCAGCCTTCCTCCCATTCAGACTGAAGTGTTTAAGGAGTTGGGTTGCTGTGCAGGAATGCTGCTGATTACCAGTGGAATGAGGAGAAGTTACAACACTGGGAATGCAGTCCCTGGTGCTGACTCACCCTCAGATAAAAATGAACAGAGATGAAGGAGAAAAAAGGCCAAGTTTCTGTGTGGGCCTTCAGGTTACTGGTGATTTTGTGTATCAAGTAAAATTCTGTCTTTGCAAGTCAAGTTCGTTTTTTATCTTTAGGCTGAATCCTCAGTTCAGGATTGTGGGATTCCCCTGCCAAGAAGTGATAAAATGACCCAGGCAGCTGGAGGAGCTTGTGCTCCAGATTATTCTGATGTCAAATATGAGGCTCTGCCTTGTCATTTAGTGCTTTACCCAGAAGTTCCAGCACCATTGGCTGGCAAGACCATGTTGATCCTGGTGCTTGCAGCTGGAATTTGGGTGAAGGAAGTTTAGTGTGGGTATAGAGGGGGTTGAAGCAGCAGATTAGGGGGCCCACATTCCACCAGGATTAGGATGGCCATGTCCACTCTGGGGAGCCTTTGCCAAGAAGGGCAGATTAGATGGATTGGCAGGTGCCACTGGAGTGAGGAAGGTTTGGAGGTGATGCCAGGCCATGGGCAACTCAGAGGTGGAATATAGTGTGATAAGATACCAAAGCAGGTGTCATAAACCTCATAAGAGCTGTGTGCAAGATCAAGATTTTATGGCTTACTCAGAAAATGGATGTTATTTGGGAAGTGCTGACTGACTGGCTGCTTCAGCAAACCTGAATGAGAAAGACTAAAACTTTGCAAATACTGGAAACTAGTTTTAGTTTTGATGGAAGACTGAAGTCCAAAAGTCTAGACAAAATTATTTTGTTAGCAAATAAAAATTAAAGGTCCTTACTTTGTAAGAATCACATAGTGTTCCTGAGCTCCCAAATATTCTATGGCAAAATTAGAACAGATCACTCTGGTAGCCAGCTTGGGTTCATAACATGGCTCCTGTGACCCCATCCCAGAATTCCAGGCAACACAGGTGCACGTTCCTGGATTTCTAACCCAGCCCTTTCTCTGTTTTGTGATGCAGGGGTGAACTGTGAGGTCGAGATAGATGAATGTGCTTCGGAGCCCTGCCAGAACGGGGCCCTGTGCAGTGACCACATCGGGTTCTACACCTGCACCTGTGCCCCAGGGTACCAGGGAATGCACTGTGAGGTGGATGTGGATGAGTGTGAGAGCCAGCCCTGCCAGCACAACGGCACCTGCCAGGACCTTGTGAACAGGTGAGGAACTAGGGATGGGTGGACAGTTAGACAGAACACAGGGCAGAAATCTGGGGGGGAATTGGATTTAGTGTTTTGTACATCTCAGTGGCACTAACAGTGATTTGTGGCTGTTACTGGGAGAAGCTCCCTCCCAGCAGCAGAACTCGTGGGGTGTTTAAAGAAGGGAGGAACAGATACAAAAGGAAATGATTTGCAGAGCATGAACAGCAAAGGCAATGCTGAGGGCATACCTGTGTGTCTGAATTTACTTTTCCATGGGTAAGGTGTGAACACAAGTGGGTTTGAGCAGTGCCAGCTGAGCTCCTTTTGCCCTTTCCTCACACAGGGCTTTGCAGTCCAAGGAAGAGCTGATGCCTTGCTGTGTTTGGTGCCCACAGGTACCACTGTGACTGCAGTGACACGGGCTTCGAGGGGGACCACTGTGAGCTGGACATCCTGGAGTGTGCCTCCAACCCCTGCCTCAACAGTGCCACGTGCCTGGAGGGCATCAACCACTACAGCTGTGCCTGCTGGCCAGGTGGGCACAGGGAGGGCCAGTGTGTGCTTCATTGCTGTGCTGAGGCAAAGAGTTAATGATCACACTGCATGGCCGGGGCAGGGGAGCTGCTGGGCAGGGGAGCTGCTGGGCAGGGGGGCTGTGCTGCTGCCCTTTGCAGACCAGCCCAAAAGGCAGCCCCGGGGTTTGGGAGGTGGGTTGCAGTGAAGCTGTGCCTGGTGCTGACACGGGTCTCCTGGCAGGTTACACGGGGCAGGACTGTGAGGAGGATGTGGATGAGTGTGAGACAGAGCCCTGTCACAATGGGGGCGAGTGCCTGGAGCGCTCCAACCCAGCCTACTACGGGACACAGCCCGACTTCCCCAGCACCTTCAGCCCCAGCCAGGCTGCAGGGTTCCTGTGCCGCTGCCAGCCAGGCTTCACAGGTGAGCTGCACAGGGAATGGCCATCCACACACTGCTGAGGGGTTTGAGGAGATGGCAAGGGGCAAATCTGTGACAAAAATCACTGGTACCTGGGAGAGGGTGGCAGCCTGATGCATCAGGAACATGCTGCTCTCCCTGCTGTGGGAGTGTAATGTAGAATATACTGCAGAGAGCTGGGTGTCATTCTCTGCCCAAGCCTGTCTCCAGGCTGAGGCAGCAGCCTGTGCACTCCCCAGTGCTTCAGTGAACACCCTCAGGCTGTGCAGGTGCAAGGATTGTTTCCGTTTGTCAGTCTCTCATGCATATGGCAGAATTCATCCCTAGGGGATATCTGTGAAATTCCTCATCAGAGGAAGCTAATTCCCTGGAGTCAGGGGCGTTTCCTTGATGAGACAGCTCTCATGACAGCAACTGTATAATCAGAGTGGGAGACAGGGGTTTCTTGATATTGTGCTCTTGGAGCTAGGAGCTTTGTGGATGTTCCACTGGAATATCACCCTTTCCCTGGATTATAGATATGTGTAAAAGGCTGGATTTAACAGCTGGGGAAATTCCCTGGTGGGAAAGCATAAACAGTAATACTTTGTTATTTTATGAGACAAAAAGGAGTGTTTGGTCCACTCTGGCACAGATGAGAATGGTTCAGAAGTTCTGACCTTGCCTTGACACTGGAAAATCATTTCACACTTCATTTTCCCCCATTGTTTCAGTGGTGGTGCCTGTGTGCCACTGTCTGCAGAGACATCCTGCAGCTCAAGAAATTCTTTTGCATTTTCAAGTGACAGAAAAGAAGTGCAAAAAATGATGACTGCCATTGTCATTCAGATCCTTTCCCTCCCTGCTGCAGGAGTGCACCTCAGATGCCTCTTTGTGTTTCCGCTTTCCAGGGGAGACCTGCTTTACCAACATCGATGAGTGTGAATCCCAGCCCTGCCAGAATGGAGGGCTCTGCCAGGACCTGGTGAACGGCTTCCTCTGTCACTGCCTGCCTGGTTATTCAGGTAATGCTGGGGAAGGGGGCTGCAGTCAGGTCCTTCTGTTTGGCTCGTTCTGAGCTGCTGCACTGCTGCCTGGCTGCAGGATTCCAGCCTGGGCAGCTGGGCAGGGCTCCCATGGACTGTGGGAGTGGGATGTCTGCAGGTCAGGGCTCAAGTGCCACAGGAAAGCTGTGTGATCATGGGCAAGTAACTTGATAGGCCATGGACTAGGTCTGGAGATCAACTATGAAATAGTCTAAGATCAGAGTATCTGGGACATCTGTATCCTGGAGTGAAAGTTCCCTGGGACAGCTGTGGGGTTTTCCAATGCACATATTGACATGGTGAACAAAAGCAGCTTTAAAATAAAAAAGGGTGCTTAACATTCTAGTTGTCACGAGCTCCTGGTGTAGCAGATTGGATCACCAGCACATAAACATCTGTAAAACATCTCCATTCCCCAACACCCCTGGATGATAAGAGCCAGCCATTTTTGGCTGAAGGCAGTAATCTGCTATGTTAGGAGGTCAAAAGGTCTTTGTGATGTGAGCAAAGGAAGCCTTCTCTGTTTACAAGGGGATGGGGAGTCTGGATTCTTACCCAAATGCCCTCCCTGACCCTGAGGGTTCAGTTTTCAGGTTGAGAACCTGGGGGACGGTGAATATTGCACGTCAGCTCTGTGGGGTGGTACTAAACCTCTTCTTAGTGTAAAATATTCCTTCTCAGTCCTCTGCATCTTGAAATTCCATGTGTACTCTCTGTTTGGGCAATAGAAACCAAAGAGTAGTTTATAAGAAAGGTGATCCCCAGCATGGTCTATATTTCTCTATTTGAGGGGAGGGCAACCTTTCCACAGTGTTACCAGGCTGCCATCTCGTGGGAAAGAGGAAAACTTGATGCCAGAAGAAAACCTTGTCCCTTAACTTGCAACAGCAGGTAGCAGCATTCCAGAGACTGTCTCAGGCCCTTATTGCATGGGAAAGTTTTCTGTTTTCCTTCTGTGGTTGCAGTGGTTGAGCTGTGTTGGTTTAATCCTGCCCAGCTCTTTCCTGGGAAGGCCTATTAGTTTCATTCCCAGAATCTAAAATCAGCTCCTAGTTAACACCTCCTGTAACTGGGCTGGATTCTTTGTGGGGTTTTCTGGCCTATCTCATTTGCCAATTCAGGCCAGGCCAAGAAAAATTTGCTTTTGTAGGTGAGGCCTTTGAAAAGAAGCTTTTACCTAAGCTCTTTATCGCTGCTTTCTCGGGCAGTTACAATGCTGTTCTCGTGAGCTGAGATCTTGTCCAGAAAGATGGTTTGAAGTTTATCCTTCTTGTCAGAATTCCCACTCACATCTGTGCCCTATTCTCTTTTCTTCCTCCAGTGCCCCTGCACCCTCACAGAGCTCAGGATTTCATTGTGCTTTGCCAAGCTGCAGATCTGTTTAATCCATTCCAATTCTTAGTGTGCTCATGGGCAGAAAAGCTGACAGAAACATGGGATGATGGGCAAAGGAGCACTAGAGTTCATTCTATTGCATCAAATTTGGGTTCATTAGTACTTGAAGGAGATTAGAAGCAGGTTGCTGTTCTGGATATTGCTTTTGGTAAAGGACTTTGTCTCAGCTGAGGTAGTTCTGACACATTAACACAGCGAAAGGCAGGAGCAGCCTGTGAGATCAGTGAGTGCGTGTGGAGGAGTGAAGCTGACAGGGAAATAATAGCAATTAATCTCCCCTCCTTTGTCAATTAATCCCAGTACAGTCATGCTGGGTAAACAGCTTATTACTTCATATTAGGATCACAGAACAACTTTGTGAAGCTTCCCATAATGTTTCTCTTCAAAACACATTTCTGTGGCAGCTTAGATCTGCCATGAACTTGGGCTTAAGCTGCCTCCACTGATTAAAGTGAACTTGCTACTCTGATGAAGAATGCTTTCTTGGGGCAGCAGGGGTTCCTGCTCTGTGTTTGTGCCTTCAGTCTGAGGAATTTGGGGAGTGTTGGGATAACAATGCAAGTCAGGAGAAATTCTTTGCCAATTAACTGCCTCAGTGCTGTCTGAGGCTACGGCAGGCAGGGAGATGAGCCTTCTCTCTGAAATGTGGTTGTTTCAAAAGTGGTGCCTCATTCCTCAGAGAATGACATGACAGGTCCTGAAGAGCCTGTTCAGCACACAGTCTGTGCTTGAGCAGAGGATTTGTGTACCCTGAGAGGATGGAATGAATCAAAAGATTGCATGGGCACTAAATGAAGTGTGAAGGAGAGTGAATCTTGCATGGTCTTGGAAATTATGTCAACTGTGGTCAAGAGAAAAAGCATATTAGGAAAAGTCTGTCTTTTAGGGAAAAAAATGTCCAACAAAATGAATTCTTTATTCATAGGAATGGTTTCAGTCCATCACATCTTTACTAGGCAGTAGTTTAGGCCAGGACAGGGAGAAGGTCCCTCCATCTGACATGGGCAAAAATTGACATTTTTAACCTGCAAGAATGTAACCACAGAAGTGGAGTTTGGATCATCCACTCTTTAAAAAACTTCCAGATGGCCTTGTATTTGCACTCCTGCCAAAGCTGTGTTCAGGAAAGCAGTGTCCTGAGCCCAGCCCCAGTGAGGGGGGCGAGCACAGCATTCCCAGAGCATGGCATTCCCAGAGCACAGCATTCCCAGAGCACGGCATTCCCAGAGCATGGCATTCCCACCACTCACATCCCGCCCTGGCAGTGGCACCTTGTGATCATGGCACATTCTGAGCCTTTCTGCCCATGGCTGAGGAACAGGAGCACTTTGATGAGCACTGGGGTGCTGTGGTGTGACTGTGTCCCGGTGTAATTGGAGTGCTTATTGACCATCTGACTTTGTTCAGCCACCGTGTCTTTGTCTCCTTAAAGAAGTAGAAACCTTCTGTGCAGCAGCTATAAATGGTGACTCTGTGAGGGTGCCAGCCCAGATCAAATGGGCTTGAATTCCTGGGTCATGGGTCAGGAAATAAATGGGAGATGCTTCTTCCTTCTCACCACCTTTGGATAGATTTAATTTTTTTTTGTGCAGGTATTTCTTGATGTCAGATTTGTTTTAGAGACGTTGCCTCTACAGCAAGGGCAGCTAAAAGGTTAAGATAGTAAAGAGATTAGAGGCCTGTTCCCCCTTCAACCAAATCCCTTTCGGTAAATATAGCTGAAGGGAGCCAGGCAGCCCTGGGTGAGACTCCCCCGCTTCCCTCCCGTTCCACACGGCTTCTCCCTGCTGGATCCCAGCTCCATGGCAATCAGCCCCTCTGAGCAGAGTGTGCTGCAGCCAGAGCCTGCTGTGCAGGGCCAGGTGAGAGCAGGGGCCGTGCTGGGGGCCTGTGGGTGTGGAAATAGAGATGTGTGGGTGTACAGACCAAAATATGGGTCTTTTTTAGGGGATTTAATGTCTGCACAGTTGTTGCATTTTGTTGTTGCAGTAGTGGCTGAATGGGCACAGCTGCCCATTTGTTTTCTCCTCAACAACAGAAGACTCTCAGTGGCTATTTGAGATAGTGCTCCAAATGTGTGCTGGGACAGGTCTGGGCATGCACAGGACCCAGATGTGGCTCTCTGAGGAGTTTTGACTCCAAACAAACACTCACTATATCCCTCCCACTTAAAATATCTCTAAAATTGACTGGCATGTTTGGATTGAGTGAAATTAAGGAACTGCAATAGCTACATGAGTTGTTGGAATGCTTTCTTTTAATATCTTAGTGATACTGCTAATGCAGATTCCAGACCTTGACATGTGGGAGTTTTGTTTGCTTGGACCTGACATGGATACTAACAGAGACTCCAAGTTTGGGGAAAAGCTCCCAGATAACATTTCTTCACAGAAACAGGAGACTTCTCTGGGTCCTTACAATGCAGAAGTACAAATCTGCCTCCAGGAATTTTATAATATGAAAGTAACTATATTTAAAAGAAAAACAAAACAGAACCCTAGAGGACAAAAAGGAGACTGCAACAGCTACTTTGATAAGGTTGTTAATGAGGAAAGAGAGTTTTGATTCTGCAGTGCCATGTCTATACCAGTACAGTCAGTTTAACACAGGGAATGTCCTTCCATCCAGTTTGACTTCAGAAAAACAGATTGTGGTCATTAAAACCTGAGCCTTTTCTCTGTGATACACTGGAAATGCCTGTGCTCACAAATCCATGGAACAGGGCACAGGGAGGAGGGAAACTATGGGATGGTCCCGAGTCAGTTCTGAATGTGCAGCAGGGTCCAGGTTCACTCTGCATTTGGAACTCTCTTTGTTCCTGTGGTTTAGATATTGCACAATGGTGGAAATGCAGCTTTTTGGCTTAACCTATAAAAAGAAAAATCCATATTTTGGCCTTGTTCATGGAATTTGGCAGATTCACCTTGGAGGCAGCGAGGGCCAGAGGTTGTGTCTTGGCTCTTTGCTCTGGAGCTGAGGCTGTGGGCACTGCAGGGCAGAGCTGGGAGCACATTCCTGGTGTCAGCACGGCCAGGGGCCAGCTGGGAGGGTCAGGGCCGGGCTGGATTAGACCTGGCGCAGTGCAGGGCTCTGCTCCAGCCGCTGCCTCATCTCCAATCCCTTCTCGTCTGACGGGCAGCACCTCCACACGTCCTGCCCTGTCGGTCCAGCCTGTTTTGTGATCCCTCCCCCCCTTCACCCCCATTTTTTCCCCTTTACTGTCACCAATGTCCACAAGGAGTCGGCCATGGAATCTGCGCTGATTGGCGTGATCCTGCAGGGAATTGTTCTGCTCGCAGGTAACAGCTCCGGGCAGGGCTGGTGTGTCCTGCTCTGTGTGCCTGCCCGGGGCAGGGGGTGGGATGGGGCTCCGTGGGGGCTGGAGGCAGGAGGAGGAACAGGGATTGATTGGAAGGGAAGAATGTTTTGATTTTGAAGAGACCTAAAGTTTTGTTTTGGAAACTTCAGGGCAAGGAGTGTCCTTGTGGCAGGGGCCCAGCCCGGCAGTGCCTGGGCTGCAGCTCTGCCGGGGCCGTGCAGTATCCAGGGATCCATCCCGGGCTGCTCCAAGGCTGGGGGCTCCGGGAGCGGTGCAGGCACACGGGTACCCCGGGCAGGTCTGTGCAACCTTAGCTGTGCTTTTTACAGGTGTCTTCCAGCTTTCCTTTTCCCTTCCATGGTTTGGGGCTGCCTGTCTGAGGAGTAGTTTTTGCCCTTTGCCGACCTGTGCCCTTCCCCACCTCCTGGGGCAGGAGAGCGGGCAGAGAGGGGTTACCATGGAAATGGCAGTAATTGTGCAAATCTAATTGTGTCGGGGCCGTTTGTTGCAGCTAGTTCTCTCTCTCTGCCCCCTCTCCCCCTCCCCTCCTTTTTTCTTTCGATAATAATAATACAGTCCCTAATTAGGATGCAGCAGGGAGAGGTCGTTAGGAATTCAGCTGCCTCCTGGAGCAGGCGAGGCGGTGCCGGCCGGGCAGCCCCGCTGAACCCCGTGTCTCAAGGAAAAGACCTTGTCCTTCAAGGTTTTTTGGTAGCTGGCAGCAAAATTAGGATATTTCCCTTCGTGTGTGCTTATTCTTTTAACATTTTCTGTATCTGTTGAGGTGTATGATTCTTACACTGCATACAATGAACCTCTGCTGATTAATGGCGGCCAGTAAATCACTCCATTCAGGGCTTTAATCCCACTTGCACCTACGAACTGTTCCCACCACAGCGGGACCACTTGGAATGTGGGGAAGGATTTGTATTTGAATATACGGTGAAAGCTCAGCCACTTCTGAGGGTTTGTGACCCAGCCCCTGTGGGTTGTTGGCTTGGGTTCCCTCAAACACTGGAATTAACCGGGATGTTTGGAATCCTTGTCTCCAGATAGCACTCTTTTAAATACCACTTGTCTGATTTTCAGATAACAAGTTCCACTGGTTTGCTATTGTTAGTCTTTAACTAGATAAGGAACTCATTAAACGTTTTAAAGTCTCCTAATGATGTAATGAAGCAGATTGGCAATACTGTTCTTACTAGTGATGGTTCAAACAACAATAAACATTCGAGCTAAGAAATTTAGAGGGAACACAGGGGACTACGGGAGAGTACCTTGCTTTTGTCAGACTGAGTTGTGCCCTCCCCTTTTATTTTTTCAAATATACCTGAAAAGGGATGCCTATCCTATACTCAGAGAAACAAATTGGTTTTGAACAACTTCTTAATATCTACTTCCCAGTGTGTCTGCAAAGACACAACTGTCCATGTCTTGGAGAAGACTGGAATAATGGATATCCAGGAAATGATCTGTACTTTTGGAACCTGTAGTGCTGTAGCTCCAGGTAACTGTTCAGCAAGGGGTAACATTGACTTCCAGGAAAAGAATTGGTGTTAGCCACATTTTTTAAACTCTTGCACAGTCTCCTTTGTTATCAGTTTGTTTTAAAAACTGCTCTAAATTCAACTCTGGCACTGCCCTGGCTCCTAGGAGAGCAGGAATGCACGAGGGATTGTTTGGAGCTAGCCTGGGAAGGCTGGCTGTGTGCTGGCACAGACAGGGACAGGGACAAAGATGACACTGGTGGTTTTGGCTCTCGAGGAAGAGCTGCCCCCTCTGCTGCTGAACATCTCCTGTGCCTGTTTGCAGGCCATGAAGTTGGGCAGCAGTGTGTAACAGCTTCTGCTTTCCACCTCCTTCAAACAGATAATCTAAGAGCTCAGAGCAGCTGCATCCCATGGGAAAGCTGGGTGTTTAATTAGCCACCAGCCTGGGGTTGTGCACTCCCCGTGGGGACTAATTTGCCACCCGGTGTGGAGCACTCACCCCACAGGGGTGTGCTGGGGACAGCCCAGGCAGGTGTTGCTGCTGCTGCACAACCTGAGAGCTCCTGGGCAGGCTGGGAATGTGGAATGGCAAAACGGGCCTCTCCCCTCCTCCCAGCCCTCTCAGAAATGCAAAAATTCACGGCATCTCTCCTTTTGTTATCCAGGCCAATGTTATCTTCGGTAAATATCAGCAGCTCTGATCTGAACCAGCAGCATCTCGAGGGTTTGGGACTGTACCAAACCTGTCTTTCCTTATTCAACAGCCTCTCCCCTAAATCTGACTGCAGACTCACCTCCTGCAGTCTGGAGAGCCCTCCAAGAAACCCACTCCACGTAGTTCTACTGATTTGTCTCAGTTGCAATTGAAGTCTTTCTGTCTTCTCCCAAGATGGGATTTTTCCAGGCCCAGTGATGTCCCGTGTACTCCATTTATTCCCACACATTTCCTTCTTAGCTTTATGCTGCAATCTTCAGTCCCTGCTGTTTGCTTTACAGGTCAGCTCACAGCCTGGGCTCTGTGTGCTGAGCAAGCCCAGCATTAACAGCCAGGGCAAAAGGGCTGTGCTGGGGTAGTGTCAGCAACTCTGACTCTGAGCTGAGCTCTTCTTCCAGGCAGATGATAGTGTCCAAATTCAGTGCTTTTCCACAGGCACTTCAGAGCAGTTCTCTTCTAGCTCACATCAGTAGAGAGCAATGTCCCAAGATAATGTTGCCTGCAGAACAGCTCTGGCATAGCTGGGAAGTGCTGAATTACTCCAGCCTTGCACTTCCCTTTCAGTGCTTCTCAGAGCTCCACAGTGTTGTGTCCCTACACTGGCACAAACAGTTTGGAGCTCTCCCCTCTCTGCAGAGCTCTCACTGGTACCAGCACCTTCACTGGGGCTGACAGAGGGAGCAGCTTGGACAGACAGCAGGGACTATCATGGGGGCAGTTCTGCCTGTGAGGGGACAAACCATCCCTGCAAATATTCAAGAAGCCTGTATCTTTGCTGAATTTTTATTTTTAATCACACATCAGGTCCAGCTACACTGCTCCCAATGCCCCATCTCCCCTCATCTCTCTCCCCCAGCCAACTCTGTAATCTCTTTGACATGCACATTCTGTCTAGTGGCTTTTCTTTACAAATGTCCTTTGTGTTTTGATTCCCCTCCTTTGTGTGTGAATTCCTTCTTTTTCTTCCTGCTGCCCTGGTTGTGCTTGCTGGCTGGATCCGGGTGTAATGCTATTAGATTGGGATAATCCATGCTTGGTTTATCTGTGGGACTGTCTCTGAAGATTAGTGAAAACCAACGTTATGAGCTAGATAAAGTGAACTGGTTCAGAAGGGCTCTTCTGTCAGTCTGGGGGTGCTCAGGAAAATGACAGCAGATCTTCATTAACCAGATTTGGGGTAATGGCCTGTAATTTACTTGGGCCTCGTTGGGATCCACGTGCCTTGAGGAGACAGAGCTGCAGTGCAGGACCTCCCCCAGCCTCCTTCTGCAGAACTGAAGTCAGCTTAGTGCAAGCATGGCAGAGGCCTGTGGAGCATGATTTGTCTGTTGTGTGGTTAGGAATTGAGTTTGTTGAGTTTTACAACTGGTGGGTCATCTTGGAATTTGAATTTTTTAATCTGAGGCTTTCCAGTAACTTCCTATTTTAACACTGTCTGCAACACTGTGCCTGGAACATGCTCCAGTCAGATCTATAGAGTTAAATGGAGTTTCAACATACCAAATCTAGTAAGAAAAAAGCATAAAATCCTCATCTGTGCTGTTTTGTTCCTTTAATCCCCTCTGCATGTTGACTCCCTGTGGTGGTTGAGCTTGGGAGAGCACAGCAGGCTGTGGGCACTGTGGCTGCCAGGCCAGAGCTCTGGAAATAGCACCTGGGAGGACACAGACCTTTGGTTTTCCTGCTCTCCCACCAGGAGCAGCGAGTGTGGGGCTCTTTGGTGGCTCTGGGAGCGCTGGGGGCTGTGCTGGGCTGGCTCTGGGAATGGTCTCAGTGCCTGCAGTGAGATCCTGTCTCTCCGTCTCTCCCGCAGGTGTGGAATGTGCTGTGAACATCAATGAGTGTGAGGAGGGGCCCTGCAAGAATGGAGCTGTCTGTGAGGATGGCATTGCTGACTATTTCTGCCACTGTGCCCCCGGCCAGGATGGCACTATCTGGGGAGGGAAGAACTGCTCTGTGAAGCTCACTGGGTGCCAGACTCACGACTGCCAAAACGAGGCCTTGTGCATCCCCACCTACCAAGCCGAGAGCCACGGCCACCTGTGCCAGTGCCAGCCTGGCTTCTCTGATGCCACGTGCTCGACACCAACGACATTTTCCTTTGCTTCCAGAGGGTATCTCCTCGTTGAGCTGCCCGGGGGCAATGAGAGCAGGAGGGAGGCAGAGGGAGAGCAGCTGCCCAGCGTGTCCCTGCGCTTCCGCACCACCCTGCCCAGTGCTGTGCTCTTTTACCGGGGCCATGGAGCAGAGTTCCTCTTCCTGGAGCTCTGGGAGGGTGTTCTGCACGCAGAGCTGAAGAGGGAGGATGTGGGGTACCCGCTGCTCCTGCAGGGGCCCAGAGTGGATGATGGCCAGTGGCACAAGGTGGAGGTTGTGGTGCACAGTGCCGTGGAGCTGAGGCTCTGGCACGACTCTTGTGAGGCAGGTGTGTGCCTGCAGAGCACCCCTGTCCCGCCTGGCACTGCCTGGAGCCCACGGGCCTTCTCCAGCCTCTGTGTTGGAGGTGCTGAGGAGTCAGTGGCCAACAACACACGGAGCCAGCAGGGCTTTGTGGGCTGCCTGGAAGACCTGCAGGTGGATGCAGAAGCCGTGCTGCCGGCGGATCTGCCGCTGGGAGAGTCGTCCGTGGTGCGGCCGGGCTGTGACCGCACAGAGTGGTGCCTCTCCCAGCCCTGCCTGCACGGGGGGCTCTGCGTGGACCTCTGGGCGACCTTCAGGTGTGACTGTGCCAGGCCTTACGGAGGCCCAGCTTGCTCACATGGTAAGTGCCACGGCACCCACACCTGCCAGCTCCAGAGGTGCTAGAGAAGTGTTGATGTCAGCTCTGGAAACAGTATTTTCTACTTGACCAGGGGCAAAACTAAAGCAAAAGCCTCTATGAATAAAATTCTCCTTGATCCCTTTCCTGCTCCTGCAGGAATGACTGGCAGTTTTGTGGTGTATGTTATTCCTGGTCGAGCCAGAGGCTCTGACTTGCCCTTTGTGACAGATCTGTGTGAGTGCAGAGCCAGGGAAGTTGTTTTACTGGGAGAAGTTCATCTTGAGCTTCTGAGTTGAGGATGAATTGGAATGTATTTCTTTATACATAAACCACAAAATGTTAAAGGAAGCTCTTTGACAATTTTGACTTAAAATTGTATCTATAACTCAATACAAGCTCCTGAGAGGCTTGTACTAGTATTGTTCAAGTTTTTTGTTTCAATTCTGAGCCCTAAACATGGCATGTACTGCTGTTACCAAGTTTACAAGTTTGAAGAGCAACTCTGTGGCTTACAAGTCCTTCAGTAAATCTGCTGGGTTGGCAAGGGCTCTGCTAGACCTGTATTTCACTCCCATGCTCCTTGGGTGCTTGAATTCCTGCCCTCCAGAGAAAGCCAGGACACATTCACCTACTTCTTAGTTTCACAGACGTTTGGGGAGGAGCATTGTTACCCTGACACAGGTTGAAAACACTGAGAAGAAAGATTTTCCCTCATTCCTAAGGAGCTGCAGCTCAGAACATCCCTGTGCCAGCTGCATTCCCTCTGTCTCTGGGCTGATGGGTGTTTGTTTTCTCTTCCAGAGCGCCCAGCAGCCACCTTTGGCCTCGAGAACTCCACCAGCTTTGCCTCTTTCACCCTTTCTGACAGCCTTGGTGCAGACTTCAACATCTCCTTTTTCCTGCGGAGTCGGAAGCCCCACGGTTTGCTCCTGCAGATCGGGAACCAAACAGGCCCCGGCCTCACCATCTACCTGAGGGACGGCCAGCTGAGGGTGGAGGTGCCACCCGCAGACACTGTCACCTTTGCAGAGGATGTGGTTGATGGCAGGAGACATTTGGTAGCTCTGTCTTTCCAAGGAGGCACTGTTGGTGCTCAGCAGTGGGACACACACGTGGAGCTGGGACAGCTCGTGGCACAGCCTCTGCCAACTGGTTCTGAAGTGTTTATTGGGGGCCACCCGGACCCAGACAGTGCTGAACTGTGGGGGGGCTACTTCAAGGGCTGTTTGCAGGACATCCAACTCAACAACCACCAGATACAGTTTTTCCAGGCTGAGAACTACAGCGTGCCACAGGAACTCAACAGGACTCAGACTGGAAACCTTGTGAATGGCTGCATCTCCGATGACACCTGCAAGGTATGTGATGTCTCTCGTTTGTCTCTGTGAGAACTTCTTTGCCAAATTGCTGGAGCTCCTGTAGGTCAGTGGTGGGCACAGGGAGAAGCAGGGGCTCAGGAATTTCTTGTGCAGAGACCCTTGTGCTTCCTTCTCTGCTATTGAGTCACTATTGCATTTCCCATCTCTCTTGATTCAAATGCTGCTCGTACTCGTCTTTGTTGTCACAATTCTACCAAATTCTCTTTGACCTAAAGATGAATTATACTGCCCCTAAATTCCCCCATTTTGTTTTTCAGTCTGAGCCATGTCAGAATGGTGGCAGATGCATTGTCACTTGGAATGATTTCCATTGCAGCTGTCCAGCAAATTTCACTGGGAAATTTTGTGAAGAGAGAGTCTGGTGTGAAAGTGACCCTTGTCCTGAAGCCACCACCTGCGTAGACGTTGTAGCAGGATATGTGTGTAAGTTCTGTTCTCCTGCTGGTGTGTTGGTAAAATCCCTGATGTTCCCTGGGTAGGATCGATGTTCCTTGTTTGTGCTGTTGAAATAAATACAAACACTCGCTGCAAAAACGAGTGGTGCCCAGGGCCACGCTCCTGCAGCACCACAGGCTCTGTGGGTTCACCCCGGGTGGGACAGAGCACAGCTGGTTCTGTGCCTGTCACCTGCCCTGGCTGTGTCACTCTTCTGACTCAGGGGAATAGTGGGATTTTTGTGCAGTGAGACTGATGAGTAAAAATTACTACACAGAGCTGGATATTATTCCCAGAGGTGTGACTGTAAACAGGAAGAGCTTTAGGGATGCAGCAGCTCGGGCTGTAATCCTGCTCACACTAAGCTTACGAGGTTCTTAGGGAGGGAACCTGCCAGGAGTGTGCCATTGGTCTGTCTCAGACATGACACTAACAGTCTCAAATCCCTCATGCTCTACCCCTTTATTTATAGGTCTGGCTAATGCAACATTTAATAGTAATTCTGCCATTGAATTTACCACCAACACATCAGTGACCAGGACCCTGAGCAGCCTCCACATGGATTTCAGGACCAGGGATGAAGATGCTGTTTTGCTCTGGGCTGTGGAAGAGGTGGATTCTCTGCAGGTGGCCATCAGGAACTCCTCCCTGCTTGTGACCATCAGGAGTGGGAACAGCATCGAGGGTGTCACCTTCCAGAGCCCGCAGCCGGTCACGGACGGGGCGTGGCACTCCATCTCCGTGTCCATGGAGGAGCCGGCCGCGCCCTCCTCCCGCTGGCTGCTCCGGCTGGATGGGGCAGGGAACGTGACCCTGCAGGGCAGTGCTGGGAACTTGGACTTCCTCAAGAACAACGTGCTGGTCGTGCTGGCCGAGAACTTCACGGGCTGCCTGGGGCAGGTGCAGATCGGGGGGCTGTACCTGCCCTTCCCAGACCCCCGGCCGTACCCCCAGCCCGAGCAGTTCCTGCAGGCCGGGGGTGGCCCCGTGCCACTGGGCTGTGCCGGGGCCGACGTCTGTGCCTCCAGCCCCTGCCTGCACGGGGGCACCTGCCACGACCTGTTCGACGCCTTCCGCTGCGCCTGCGGCGCGGGCTGGGGGGGTCAGCGCTGCCAGGACAACCTGGACGACTGCCAGCCCAGCCCCTGCGTCCACGGGGACTGCAGGGACGCCGTGGCAGACTTCCAGTGCGAGTGCTTCCGGGGCTTCATCGGGAAGAGGTGTGACATCAACGTGGACGACTGTGTGCGGCACCAGTGCCTGAACGGGGCCACCTGCGTGGACGGGGTGTACGGCTACTCCTGCAAGTGCCCCCCGCAGTTCTCGGGGCCGCGCTGCGAGTAAGTGCTGGGGCTGCTCTGCTGGGGCTGCTCTGCTGTGCTGGGGCTGCTCTGCTGTGCTGGGGCTGCTCTGCTGTGCTGGGGCTGCTCTGCTCTGCTGGGGCTGCTCTGCTGGGGCTGCTGTGCTGGGACTGCTCTGCTCTGCTGGGGCTGCTCTGCTGCAGCAGCCCCAGAGAGATGGTGGTTTTACTTTGGGATGCTTGGGGAAAATTTTTCATTGCCAGTATCTGGTAGGTGAAGCACCTAAACTGTGCTGTCCAGATCCAGATCCTCACTGACGGGGCTCAGCCTCGTACAGGATAAGGATCCTTCCTTCTGGTGTGGGTTATCCCCATGCTGTGTTTCAGAGCTGTTTAAAGGGCAAGTTCTCTAGTCTGTTGTCACTTCCCTCTAGTGTTCCCCAAGAAGTCCATCTTCTCTGGGACTTGGCTCCCCTCTGCCATATTCCTGTGTTGATTTAAACCAAAACAACCTGTGCAGGTTCAAATGGAACATGGAGATAAATGCTCCTAGGGCTGACCCTCCCAGGTTGAATTTCCTGTTGTTCCTGCTGTGTTCTGGTGCAGTTACCTGGTACTGGCATTATCCTTCCCAGGCCTGGCCGTGCTGCTGTCAGGCATTCCAGCAGTATCCTGTCCCTGATTGTATTTCCATCAGCAGGAACAGGCAACTGTCTGAAAAAAGCCCTGTTAGTGACACAGCTCCTGCATATTCTCTGGGCATGCTCCCCATAATACTCTGATATTAAGGAAGATTTCTGAGACTCCTCCTCTCCACCTGTGTCAAAGTCCTTCCTAGAAACACCAGTGACTGTTCTTACAACCCTCTGCAGCCCTGTTCCCCCTGAGCCCAGTACACCCTGCCCTTCCCCAGTCCTGGCTGCTCCAAAGGCTGTCCCTTCTCTCCCCAGGTGGCCGTTCCCACCCCAGCAGTGTGGCAAGAACTTCACGTGTCTGAACGGCGGCCGGTGCGTCACCGAGAGCTGGGGAGCCAACTGCTCCTGCAGGCCCGGCTTCACCGGGAGGAAGTAAGTGCTGCTCTGGGGGGGCTGCAGGGAGCCAGAGCTCTGGCTCCTCCTCGGGAGGTGGCTGAGCAGGGTCACAGGCCCCACTCTCTCCTATGTCCTTGTGCCCATCAAAGGGCTGCTGCTAAACTGTGCAGGAGCCATTCCCTTGAGCAGAGGGAGCCCTGAGATCCTGCTGCCAACACCAGGTTTTGCAGCAAGAACTGTGTCCGAGTAGTCCTTGTGCTTTGTGAGAACTCACTACCAGTGCTGGTGACCTCAGTGCCACAGAAACCACAGCAGGAGGGTTGGTGTGAAGGGGGGGAAGTGTCGTGTTGTTGAACACGACAGGTGTTGTTGCACCTGAAAAAGATGCCACAGGCACTTTTCAAGTAAAGGAGGCTTTTTTAGACTGTACGATCTTGTGTCCTGTGGCACAAGGATATAAGTGACAATTCTAACACCCTTTTCCTTTGCAGCTGTCAAATCAATATCAACGAGTGTGAGCCCAACCCGTGCCAGAACGGGGGCACGTGCCAGGACTCGGAGAACAGATACGAGTGTGTCTGCAGCGCCAGCTACACGGGCGAGCGCTGCGACATCAACGTAAGCACCGCCCTGCGCCCTGCAGCGGGGAGGAGCCGGGCCCTTCACACCGGGAGCGGGGAGGAGCCGGCCCGGGCCCTGGGCTGCGGGTACTGGGGGGGGTTTCCCTGCACAGGGAGGGAGTCAGCTGGGACCAGAGAATCCTGAACTGGGAAATGGTTTTTTTCCCTGCAGTGCTGCTGTGTGTTGGTCTCCAGCATACAAACAACTGCAGCAAGTACTTCTCAGTGTCTGCACGTGCTGCCATAGGGCTTTTGGGGCTGTCTCTGCACATTTCCATAGATTTCACAACTCTTTGGACAGTAATCCAACTACTGCAGTTGGCCCAATTTCCTGGACAATGGAATTTCAGTTGGCATTTTGTCTTACATGAGAGTTACAAAGATCATCTGAGTAGCAATGGGTGTGTTTGGAGCAGGGAAGTGGGATGAAGTGGGATGAGTTCAAAGCCGTGTCCTGTCCCTGAGCTGCTGTCCCTGTGTGTCTGATCCCAGTGTCCAGGGGGGGCTGGGACCCTCACCTTGCTTCCTCTCTGTACAGCTGTTGCATGGTAACCTTGTCTGGTAACCTGGGAATGTACTAACCCATCCTGCATGGAAAGGGCCGCGTGCCAGGCGGGGGTTGCTGCTGTTGCTGTTCCCGAGGGCTCTGTAACACGTGCCAAGGTCACCCTGACATTTCCAGTTTGCATGCACAGACTCCTTCAGGCATCTCCATCCCTTCTGTCCCAGGACACTTCTTGTGGATTCCTTTATTCATGTTCATCACCACCTTGCTTTTTGCAGAACTTCTTTCCTTCCCCTCTGGCCAGGCCGTGGTGGGCAGGGGAGGGACTGGGGCTGTTTGCCCTGGGGACAGCCAGAAGGGACAGGGCTGAGCTCTCCTGCTCTCTCCCCCTCCCACAGCAGCAGCACAAGCACAGCAGGGGCTGCACTGCTGGGGCTGGACTAACCTGCATGCTCTGCAAAGGCAGAACTAACCCTGCACTGCACTCGGGTCTGGGCAGGCTCAGGGCATCACCCTTCAGGCATTTGGAAGGGGCAGAAGGACTTGCAGGTTCTCTGGGAATGTTCCTTCTATGTTTTGTTGTGTGAGAACAAACTGAATGGCATCCAGAAGCTGTAACTAATCCAGCTGGAACTGTTTTGGTTTGCAAGGTGGCAGATACATTGTTAGCAATAAGAAATATTTCATATTTTTAGGGGTATTGTAATTTTAAAACTTTCTTTCATGACAGAAATTCCACAGTTGTTTTAGTTCTTTGTTGTTGTCTTCCATGCCATCCTTAATTCCACCAGAATCTAAAGAATTCTCATTTCTCTTCTCAGTACTTGGGCCTTTTATCATCTCCATCTCCCATACGTGTCCTGACCTTTTTAACATCTTCCCCTTCCTGCTGCAAGTTTTCTTCAAGCCTCTTCCACAGTTTAACAGCCAAATCAATTTTCTGCCTTGCCATTAGATGCATAATTGAACTCTTTTTCCCCCACTTGGGGAAATTTTTTGGGGTTACTGAAAATTTACATTGCTCTCCATTAACTTTATATTTTTTTGGCAACACTGGTCAGATCTTTGCCAGTGGCACCTGTGTATTTTAGTCTGATGTTGGTAAGGAGGCTCCTTTAAAGACTCCCACTGTGGATGCTGAGTGTACTGGCATTTTCATCCTAAGGGGCTGTCCTGGTGTGAAAAAGTGCCTTTTTTTTGCTTTTCTAAAAGTCTTTTTCCCTCTAATCTGACCGTTTGGGTCAGCTGTAGCAGTTATTGTAACCACCGGGGTTTCATTGTCTCTCCATTAATTTCTTTTACAGAAAGGGACTCCAGGTGCTCTCTTCCCCTCCCCACTAATTGAAGTAGCTGTCCCTGTAGCCTGTGGCTCTTTGCTGCTCCTCAGCATTGGGCTCATATTCATGATTCTCACGGCAAGGAAGAGGCGCCAGTCCGAGGGGACCTACAGCCCGAGCCAGCAGGAGGTGGCAGGAGCTCGGCTGGAGATGGACAGTGTGCTAAAGGTGCCACCCGAAGAGCGGCTAATTTAGGCCCTGCCGGGACAAGGAGATGCACCTGCAAGGTCTGCTCGGACCTTGAGCTCTTCCCAGCATTGCAGCAGCAGATCCACCCCATCCCAGTTTCCTTAAGGCCCGGGCATCACGACGTGGACGTTCCGTACGAGGCAGCCGCTGCCTGAGGGAGCTGCCCCGGCCACCCCGGGGCTCCCAGGGAGCCTCTGCCCTCCCTCCTGCCCGGCCCTGGGCACGGGGCAGGTGCTGGAGTTGCTCTGGCTCCATCCACTGCCAGGCAGGGGTGGCCCCGTTCAATCTGCTTCCCAAGGCAGGGAGGAAGGAGCCCTGGGCAGGCTCAGCTCTGGGCCCCGCTCAGGAGCTGTGGGGAGTGGGTTTGTGGAACTGCCTTTGCCAACAGCTGAGAAACACTCCCAACTCTTTCAGCTCAGGTGTGTGAGGTTCTCAGTCTTCAACAGCAACAGCAGCTGTGACCTCCTGCCCTGTGACAGCCCCCGTGTTACAGGGAATTGTCAGGAATTACAGCAGTCCTTGTACAAATCCATGTGGGATGACGTGGTGCTGTTAGACATTCCCACGGTACCGTGCAGGGAAGGTGCAGGCAGCGCTCCGGGGCCTTGGGCAGTGCTGGAGCTGCCACGTGCTGGACTCGGGGGGGGCCGGGGGGTGGCAGGAAAAGGGTCACCAGCCTCCCCTGCATTCCTTGGGCCCTGTGTGACAGGAGGGGACAGGGAAGGGGGCAGCTCCTGGCCTGCAGAGCTGTCGGTGCAGCTGCAAGGGAGGTGCTGGGCCTGGGGCTGAGGGCGGTGAGAGGCCGTGAGGGGAAGCTCTGAGTAACTCCCTGTTCTACCACAGCAGCGAGTGTGGGCTCACCTCAGCCACTCCTCCGTGGTGGGAGCCGTGGGGGCGGCGGGGGCTGCCCTGCTCCTGGTGGTGTTGGCAGCCACGGCCATCGCCATGAAGAGGAGGAGAGCGACGCAGGGCACCTACAGCCCCAGCCGGCAGGAGAAGGACGGGGCTCGAGTGGAAATGTGGAACGTCATCAAGATGCCCCCGACAGAGCGGCTCATCTGAGCCCGGGTCACCACGGCCGTGTCTCCTGTGAGTCCCTGGGAGCTGCTGCAGCCCCTCTGTGTCTGCAGGACAGGCCTGGCTCCAAAGCTGCTCCCCCGCTGCGCCTGCTCCCACTGCAGCTCATCCCACACACAGCAAGGGTTAAACTGCTCGGGGCAGGAGCAGCAGGGGGAGGAAACGACCCTTTGTGGAGGGGCTGGGGAGGAGAGGGTGGGAGGGGACCCAGACCCAGGGACAGAAGCTGGTGCTGTCACAGCCAGGGCCCCTGGGCTCCCACGGGCACCGGGGGTCAGAGCCACAGGGGCTGTCACTGCCCTGCAGGCAACAGAAAAAACACCCTACAAGTAAGTGAGGCAGGTCCAGCTAATGGGGATTGAACCACTGCATTCAGAAATAATGTGAATAATATGGTTGTTTCAAAAATCATGTGCCTGTGGCTCTTCTGCAAGGCTAAGCCAGGTGAGTGAGTGGTGGGAAATCCTTCCCAGAGCTGCTGCTGCCCCTCCCTGTCTGGGCACTCCCTGGCTGTACATCCCACTGTGCTGGACAGGGCTGCTGGAGCTTTCCTGGAGACCAGACCAAACCACAGGAGTATCTGAAGTGCCTTTCTGAGCCTCAGTTGCCAGTTACAGTTTAACTTTGTGAAAGGAGGATGTTTCTGTGTAGAACAACTGAGCATCAAGTAGTACCTGCTGGGTGAGGAGGGGAGAAGGAAATAGTTGTAGATCCGACCTCTGTGGACAGACAGTTTGGGCTTGTCAGTACAGGGGAGTGGTGCTTAGTGAGCCAAACTAGTGCCCTTTGACCCAACCAGGGTTGGTGTTGTAGTGACACAACATTCACCTTCCACTGCCCCGAGAAGGGCTTTGATTCTGTGGCTTCTCCTGTGTTACTGCTTTAGCTGCTGAATGTGCTTTTCTTCTTCATATAAAACACGTGACAGAGCCTGTGGCAGGAAATGCAGCAGAGCAGGACAGGTGAGGTCTGAAGTCAGTAGTGTTTCAGGATAATCACAGCAACTATCAATGAAGAATATTTTAGAATACGGTGTCTGCTTTTTAATCTCAAAAATACTGTTAGCAAGCAGGGTGGGAACCTGCCCACTGTAGCTCGTTGCCACCAGAAGAAAAGGCTGATTATTCTGGTACACTTTTGAGTTT
This sequence comes from Corapipo altera, assembly GCF_003945725.1. Taxonomy (NCBI): domain Eukaryota; kingdom Metazoa; phylum Chordata; class Aves; order Passeriformes; family Pipridae; genus Corapipo; species Corapipo altera. The sequence continues at coordinate 1,375,389 of NW_020884901.1, read as the reverse complement.
ATTTATTTTTTTTACTTTGACTGTAAATGTTTCTAGTTCCAAGCAAAGGGAAGAGCACAGAACTACTGACCAGGTGTGCATGTTTAAGAACAGGTGTGTCTGCTAAGAACAGGTCTCTGCACTGAGGCAGCTGCTGAGAGAAGAATGAAAATGTTTGAAAATAATGAGTGGGAGATGATATTTTGTCTCTAAGCTCATGTTCCCTCTGATACTGGGGAGGAGTTGGAAGAACGAGTGGTGATCCCACCCGGCTGTGGTTGGGAAGCAGCTGGATGTGGCAGTGCCAGAGATGCCCTGACTGCCCCTGGGAGCTGGGTCCTGCCTGGATTTATGTACTGGCAGTGATGCTGCTGTCACTGCCCACGGGACTGGTTTGCTCTGTGCTTCCTCCAGCTCTGCTCAGGGAGCCCCAGTACCCTCTGAGAGCAGAGACAGGGCCCTGTCCCAGCCCCCTGTGCAGTGGGATGTGGGGAGGGGTGAGGGGGTGTCCCAGCAGTGTCTGTGCTCCAGCAGAGCCCTCCTGGGGCAGCAGCACTGAGGGAGCCCGGGCGGGGCTGGGCACAAACAGGAGCTGCCCTCGGTCCCAGGGTGTCCCCAGGTCAGGGCAGGGGGTCACTGGCACAGCCCTGGGGTCCCCTGTGCTGGAGGCAAAGGCTGCTGTGGTGTCTCCAGCCCATCCCGAGCTGGAATGACCCAGGGCAGGCTCAGGGTCTGGGGCTCCAGGACAGGTCCTGCTGCTCCACCCCTCAGGTGGGGTTCAAACCACAGGAAAACCAGGAGCAGGGGCTGAAAGAACCCCTGTTCCTCCAGGTGTTTTGGGAACACCAGCCCTGTGTTCTCAGAGCTCACTGAGCTACTGCAAGGACAGGGCACAAAGCCCAGCCCAGGCTCTGTCTGTGCCAGGCAGCAGCTCCTCAGGGCAGCAAAGCAGCTGCTTGGATTTCGAGCACCCAAAGCCAGTAGTAGCAAAGGTGTTAAAATCCTCTTGTCAGTGTCTTGAGCATTTCTGCAAAATAATTTATGGAGGGTTTGGGTTTTTTTCAATAATGAACTTTCTTTTGATATTTAATTTTTGAATATATTTTTTCACAAAATTGGACTTGCTGTAGTTAATGATCATGATCCTGATTTCTTTTGTAACTGTAAATTTTATAATTTGTATATAAATAGAATGTCCTTCAACAGAAATTTACAATAAAATTTGGTTAAAACCAGAGCTGGTTACACTGAGTTGTGGCTGTTTTTCCCCCAAACTCCAGAGAGGTTTGGTTTTCTTTTTTTTTTTTTTTTTTTTTTTTAAATAAACTTATTCCTAAGGGCAGCTAAAATAAGTGAAATGGTACCAAACACAAGGTGGGGGGAGGAACATGGACAGAGCTGAGGATAACATCTCTGATGAACAGTATCAGGAACACTTTTTATCCTGGATTTAGTGAAAACATCAAAAATCCTTCTATGTCAGCTCTAGAGCTGGTTCCCAGCCTGGCCTGCTCTCCCAGACAAGCACTGTTAGGAATGAACCATGTGAGGAATTCCTGAGTTTAAATAAGAAAAAAACCCCTCAATACTGCCCTAGGGAGAGTTTGATTTCTTTATTACAAGAAGCCCAAAAGTCTCCTGCTTGCAAACCCTATTCCAGAAGTGAGGAAAGTCCCAAACTCCTTGTCCTCAGAGGATCTCAGAGGTGCAAAATAAAGTGAGGGGTGATAAATGTCCTTTCAGTGCAATGTTAATTCTCTTCAGTGCCTCAAAACTGACTTAGAAAATGATCCAAGTGCTTGTCCAAAACTCAGTGGCATAAAATGATCCATAATATGGGCAAAGTAACCAGAGATGGAAATGAACTGCAGTGGGACTGAGTGGTTTTAAACATCTGTACTGGGCCTCCTCAGTGTCTGATCCCTGTGTGACATTAACAGTTCTAGCACAGAGCCTGTGAAGGCAGGACTGACTGTCCAGTGCCCATTCACATCCACCAGGAGCCAGAAAGTTTGATCATCCAGCTCAGAGCAAAGGAGCTCTGAAATTCCACACTGAATTATAGAACATTCATAGTCTGAACTGTATAAAATAAAATGGAACTGTTATCTTAGACTTTAAATATTTTACTATGCAATACTAAACCCATCTGTCTTCCAACACAAAAAGAAAATACAAATCCGAGGGAATGGCTTGTCAGAGGAACAGCACTGTACAGAAACAGAATATCCCTGGAATTCTGTGGTCTCTCCCAAGCCGGTGCCATTTCAGCTGTTGAGAATATTTTTCTTTTGTATTGCCCAGACCCGAATGCACTGACAGCCATTCCCATTCCCCAGAGTAAGAAAACTTCCAAGATTACATGAATAAAATAGATACACTGGAAATCAGGTAAAGCTTTACAAGGATTTCCCCACGTGTCCAAGGTGATTTCCTTTGGCCAAGGCTCCGTGGTGACGATTCCCTCTGCGAGTGACAGGTTTACACCCCAGTGTCCCAGACCCAGCCCAGGACAGCACCCCTGCAGGGAGGCAGGAGGAGCAGAGACAGCCCCGAGGGGTGCTGGGGGTGTCCCCAGAACTCCACTGGTGCAGAGGGGGCTCCCAACACCCAGCAGGACATTTCCTTCCCTTTCCCTTTCCATGCCCCAGGAGCAGCACACGGCAGGTCCAGCCCGGGGGGCTGAGGGGGCCCAGCCCTGCAGGGCAGAGCTGGGGGTGTCCTGCTGCCCCCTTGGATCCCCCTCTGGACACCCCCAGCACCACCTCCCGCTGCACCTGGGGAGCTGGGAACTCTGGGACCCCCCTTCTGCCCTGTCTTTGTTTGTAATAATCAAGTAAGATATTGTTACATTCCATTCCTATACTGCCATTTATATTATTGACAGATAATATTAAGATACACATATATAAGAACTAGAATACTCTTTATGGCCTCTATTTTCTGATGTATTAAACAAAAACAAACTCAAAAACCAAAAAACAATTGCTGGTGTTTCCAGTTTCCCAACAGATGCAGGACCAAACCCTGAGCAGCTGCTCTGTGCTGTGGTTTTGAGGCACCAGGGCCTTGGGACACCTGTGCCCCAGCAAGGCCCGGAGTCAAAGCCCCATCCCACAGCACCACCTAAAGAGTTTCTGGGTTCCAAGACAGGACAAAGCAGAGCCTGATGGATTAATTTAGTGCAGCCCACAAGCCAGGTTTGTTTGCTGCACTTTGCCTGTGGAAACAAAATAATATTGTCTTTCTGTGTGTAGTGCCAGAAAAACTGAGGGCCATTCCCAGAGGCAGGAATGAGCCCCAGCACAGTGTGTGCCGTGTGCTAAGGACTCAAAACACAGGGAAGGAGTAACTCCTGCATCAGTAGAACTGCCTGAAAAGCTGTGTGTGGAAAACCCAACCCAGCCCCCTTCCCCTCACGCTTTGGTCAGTGCAGGAATCCCAGGATTTGTGGTGGGGAGGGAGGGAGCCATGGCAGGGACAGGGACAACGGGGACTCTGGGCAAAACCCCCTCGTGTGTGGGTTGCAGCTCAGTGATGGTCCTGCAGCTGTCCTGGTTCAGCCTTCTGTAAAAGAAATGCTTGGTTTATGCTGGCTCAAAAAAACCAAAACCCCCTCTGTCACTCCCAAAGGGACACCAAGGCCATCGAGTGTCACTCAAAGGTTTCCCATCGCTTTCTGAGCTGTTCCACCTTACCTGGCGTGGGTGACACGTCCTGCTTGGTCTTTTTTAACAGATCTTCAAACGGATCTTTTGTCTCCTCAGACTTTGAGGCCAGTAACACTGCCTCCAAGCCCTTGGTTGGCCTGGCAGGGAGCAGAGGGGGTTCATTGGCCAGGAGAGCCAGAGCCTGTTTGGGATCTACCTTGGTGCTGGCCTGGCCCACCTGTAACGTTGGGGGCTTGGGGGGCCCGCTGGGACATGCTGCCTGCAGGGAACTGGCTGCAGAAGGGCTCTGCAGGAGCAGGGAACCAGCTGCTGGCACAGCTGGAGCCTGGCTGAACAGGTTTGGCATGGACAGAGTTGACAGGTTGGGTTGAGGTCTCTGTGGTGGGTAGAAGCCACCGGGTGTTATGAAGCTGGAGCTGTAGGCGTGACCTAAGGAGGGGGTGAAGGAGCCCCTCGGGGGTCTGACCAGGGACACTGGAAGGGCTGCTGGCAGTGTCTGGGTGAAGGGGTTAGGGGATGCCTGTAGAAAAGGTGGTGGGGCTGGGGAAGGGTAGCCCAGGGGCTGGACAAATGGTGCAGCTGGAGGAGGCACAATGTCACTTCCCCCCAGGCCAAAGGCAGCCGTGGGGGCCGGGCTGTGCAGGCTGGGGGGCCCTCGGGGGGCCCGGCCCTCCCAGGTCGCCGTTCGCAGCGGGTCCAGCAGGTCCAGCAGGAAGTCACTGTCATTACCTGCACCTTCTGCCTGCACCTTGACAGGCTGGAGCATCTCGGCAGCGCTGCCAGCACTGGACAGCAGCTGAGATGGGTGAGGGCAGTAATTCCCAGACTGCTGCATTTCAGGCTCTAAGGACACGTGTCCCGCTCCAAAGGGCTCTGGGATAAGATCAGAGACCCGGCTGGGAGTGGGGAGGGTCTCCCCCGACCCCGCTCCAGTCTGGTGCTTGGACGCCCGGGGTGCTGGTGGTGGTGGCACTATCCCCAGCTCCGGAGTCTTTCTTCCCTGTGGCCTCGGAATGGTGATGTTCCCTTGAATGGCAGGATTGGATTCATCCTTCTCTGCAGGAGCCAGACCACTGTCCCTGCTCCGGGGTCTCCTGGTGACTGGGGGCACGTTTCCCAGGGCACTCAGGGACCTTTCTGGTGAGTTCTGGGAATACTTGGTGGGAATGGCCATATCATCATGGCCCATACTCCACAGCTTGTTGTAGGGGTGGGACAGCTTCATGGTTGGCACAATCCTGCTCCTCTCGGACACACCCAGGTCCATTCTCTGCAAGAAAGCATCAGAAATGTAACTTTGACTGCCCAGAACACATATTATTATTATTATTATTATTATTATTACTACTACTATTGGGATCTACCCAACAACCCAAAGAGGTTCCCCACAGGCTGAGGGAGGCTCAGCCCGAGCTGTGCAGCCCCAGCCCCCAGACCTGGTAGTCGAAGGTGCAGCGCTGCTCCACCTCCTCCGTGGGCACCCGCAGGTCTTCCAGGCTCTTGGCTTGGCTCAGAGGCTGAGGCTGGGACTCCACCTCCAGGTTTGGGAAGATGTCCTGCAGGAGGTTGATGTCGGTGGCCGTGCTGGCGAGCAGGGGGCTGGGGGGCAGCGGCTCCCGGGGTCTCTCGGGGCTGCCCCGCTCCGGTTCCTCCCCATCCGCGCTGTCCGACTCCTTGAGGGCGCGGTACGGCTGGGGCCTGGCAGGGACAGACACCACGGTGGAAAGGGCCATCTTTGTGATGTTTTTGTGATAAACACTATTTCCTAAGGAGCTGGGTGAGTTACAGAAAGCTCCTGGTGCCCGATCCAGCACCGAGAGCCCACGCAGGGCAGGATGTGAGCAGTGCCCATGGGCAGGGGGACATGCAGAGGGGCCCTGGCACCCGGGGTGTTCAGGCAGGCAAGGCCCGGTGGAAGTGCTCAGAGGGAAGCTGTGCTCATGCAGGTACAGCCAGGCTGGGCAGGGAGCTCTGGGGGCAGGGATAACGGGCTGCCAGCTCTCCATGCTCCCCTCAGGCCGGGCATGGCCCGTGTTTGCAGGCACTTCCAGCCTCCTGCTCTGAGCCAACTCAGCACACAACATAATTCAGTGCTTTCCTGCAATAATTGGGAACACTGTGCAGAGTTCCAATGATTTCACTGGTGTCATCTTATCAAGAAACAGCACAATCCATTATGGAGACACCTTCTTTACATTTCCAGCCCAGGCTGAGTTAGCAGGATGCTTCTCTTGCACAAACCTCAGCAAAAAAAATGAACCAGCACATTTGCATTTTGGTGTGTACAGAGAACAGCAGCACAATGTGCATCCAATTAATAACAGCAAGTGCCACACATGGCTGTGGGGATTGGCACTTGACTGGCAGCTGGTTGTACTGTGGCATTTAAACAAGCTTTCAATTAAAAGAAAATATTTGTGAGACCTGCAAAAACAGATCCTATGGAAGAACCCTCCTCCTCTTTCCATATTTTATCATAATGCATCTATATGATGCAAATTCCCAAAGAGCCCAGCTCACTGCACTCCCAGCACACACACAGCAGGCACAGCCAACCCCAGGAGTGTGACACTGCAGGTACAAGGCAGACACTGATGGGACATGGTCTTGGGAAGGGGGATCTCAAACCCTGGTCGTGCCTTCAGTCTCACCTCCTGTGTGCTCTGCACTGAGTCACTCTGCAAACCCCCTGAGCAATGTTCTGCAATCAGGACTGGCCTCCTCCACCCCAAACATGATAGGGGAACATTTTTGTGACCCTTTACTACTGAACCTCCCCATCCCACCCACCTGCAGTCCCGTCCCTTCCCGTCAGCCTGACCCTGCCCTCTGCAGCACACACTGGATGTCAGGACCTGCAGACCCCCTGTCACACTGGAGCCTCCTCCTCCAGCCTGGTCCAAGCAGCTGTGGCCAGCAGGCTCCAGCTGCTCCAGTGGGACCAGGATCCACCTCCCAGCTCCTGAACTGTCTGGATCTGGCACCACACGGATTTCTGAGGCAGCGGCTCACAGTGCCCTGGAACCTCTTCTGCAGGTTCTGGTCAAGCCAGTGACTGCATTTGTTAAAATGTACCACAAGTTCAAATTCAAAAGGTAGATACAAACAAACCCAACAAACCTCCTGCTCCCTGTGTAATTGTCAGACTGTACCCACTGCCCTGGGAGGACACGTGCACCGGGAGTCCCCAGGGATGTGGGACCTGACAGACCAGAGGCTGGGATCAAACACTGGAGAAGGTTGGTTACTGCCCTGAACCAGGGCTCACAGGACAACCCAAAACCACTGGAACAAGGCTCACAGGACAACCCAAAATCACAGTAGCACCGCACAAGGAAGAGTGGCAGAAGGTCTGGACAGGAGCACGAGCAGTACATTGGAACAAAGGACAAATGGCAGGGGGACATCCCACAGAGCTCCAGTCTGTGTAAGCCCGCAGGCTGTGGGCTGCTGCAGTGGTTCATGCAGGAGGATGCTTTTGCATGCTGCTCAACATCAAAACAAACAAGCAGGAGAGATGCTGGACATTCACCAAGCACTGTAAAGAGACCACAGGAGCAATCCCAAAATGCCAGTACAGGAGCAGGCACCCTGAGCAATGCAAAACCCACTGTTGGCAGCCAGCACGAGCACAACCAAAGAGTAAAGGATAGACCATTCAAAAGGAGCAGAGAAGAAAAAGTTTTCAGAGAAGCCAGAGACAGGATCCTCTTCCTGCTGAAACTCATCATCAGAGGAGTCCTCCGAGAGGAAGACAGTATAGTGTCGCATGGGCTTTACCAGGCTGGGGACAGGAAGAGAGAAGGCAGTTACCGAGTGCTGCTGAGGAGAGACCCCGAGAGGTGGAGGCTCCAAACCCCCTGAACTGGCTGCCTGCACTGCCCAGGGCTCACAGGGGCACAAACCACAGCTCTGCTACACAGGCCAGGGTGCCATGAGGTCGGGAAGGGCCCTGTGAGCTGCAGTCACAGCACAGTGCAGGGATGCCACACAAACCCATCTCCCACCACATTCCCTGGTGTTGGGCATCTCCTTGTTCTTCAGACACACGGCTCGGAGCTCTGGCTGCAAGCAAACATCCATCACATCTCCCTGCTGCTCCACAGACACTTCCACTGGCATTAGCCTGGCACACACAGGAGCTGACTCCAGGGTATCAGTTCCTACCTGTACCTGCTTTTCATACTAAAACTGCTTCACTCTAGAATAAAATCAAAACTGCCCAAGGATGGATATGAAACATCCAGTACACGTTTCTTTCCTCTCTGGTAAACTGAAAATCATTTCTTAAAGATTAGCTCAGAAAAGGAGAAGTTGGACACTGCCACTGCCAATGAGTGTTTATTCACAATCAGGACAGAGCTAATTAATACAAAGTCTCTAACAGGTGGCAGTGGCTGCAGCTGATGGTGTTAAATCAGCCTGCCTTACTCCATGGAAGCTGGGGCATTGCTGTGCTTTCCCCTCTCCTGCTGTAACAGGTATCCCGGGGAAGGGAGGTGAGGCCACTGCAGTGGGAACCATTTGTCAGAAATTTTTTTCATTTCTTTTTTCTTTTTAGAAAGTGACTATGATTAAAAAAAAAAATCAATTTACATTAATAAAAGGCTCTACCTAAAATAAAGCAGAAAGCAGAGACACCTAATAAATACTCGTGTTTTGAACTCAGATACACGTCTTTGTGTCTTAGGAGAGCAAGCTACCATTTAACATGAGTCCAGAAAACCTGATGTGATGTCCAGAAATCCAGAGTGGCACTGAATTTCTACATATATATATATATATATATATACAGGAAAAGGGAGAGGGAAGGGGAAGAGGGAAAGGGGAAGAGGGAAAGGGGAAGTGGAAGGGAAAGGGGAAGGGGGAGGTAAAGGGGAAGGGAGAAGGGGAAGGGAGAAGGGGAAGGGCCGTGTCCGTGCCCCAGCGCAGGTCCCCGCCCCGCACAGCCCGGGTGTCCCTGTGGCGCTGGCGGTGACAGCGCTGACAGCGCCCGCTCCCGTAAATACCGTGTCAGAGCGGCGCCGGCTCCGCCGCCACGGCGGGCTCCTGCTTAATGAGGGAGATCTGCATCTCGGCAGCTTTTTTCATGTGTCAGGATGCATGGACAAATCAGCGGCACATCACGCTGGCCAAAAATGAAATGCTGACAAATGTAGATATTTCAAATTTAATTGACACCTAAATGTACTTGAGATAGAAAAAAAAATACGTAGAGAAAACGGGAGTGCAGGATATGGGAATTAATAAGGAGAATTCTGCGATAATTTTAAAGGATGTTTCAGTTATGTGAAAATTAAATTTGTGTATTTGATTACAGTGTTGCTCTTTCCTGAGGACAGGCATTATGGCACAAAGGGGTCTATGGACTTGACATTATCCTCCTAAAAAGGGTTCCCCAAATCTAAGGGAGAATAATTTTTTATTGGTATAGTTTTTTAAAGAACAGCCATACAGGAGCTCTAGGGAATTAAGGAATTTGTGCTTCTTAGTGAAATGCAGAGAATGAGGGATTTGGATGCGTGGGTTTTTTCCTGCTGGTATGAAATAGGAGACTTGGGACTGAGGGGATTACCTGGGAACTCTTCCACCTGAACACAGCTCAGACCTACCCTTGGAATCCCTTCCTGCAGATCCTGAACACTATCAGAGCTCCTTGCTTGCAGTGAGGCCATGGAAAACCTTCCCATCCCCAGATGCTGTGTGGGGGAGCCCTGAGAGCCTGGTTACACCTGGAATTTAATGTGCCTCACGAGCCTGCACCATCCAGCACAGCACCACTGACTCCATCCCAAATCTGGGTGAGGCCCAGCACGGCCCTGCAGCCCGTTCTCCTGGACACAGGGAATGCAGCAGCTCCTGTGCCAGTGCCCAGGGCTGGGGCAGGGCCATAATGACCTGTCACAGCACCCCAGGGCCTCTGACACCCCGTAATTGGGAGCCCGACCCTCTGATTGCCCCGTTCCATTTCCTCCCGCTCCACAGGCCCTGGGAGACATCCCAGAGCACTCTGGAGAGCCTATTCCACAGCTAATAGGAAATCTTGCTGTGGTGTGAAAGGGAGCTCTCAGAAATCTGCCTATCTGCTGAAAATGCAACACCTTATTTCTGTGACCAGCTCATTTGTGTTTAAGGAGGCACAGCCCAGTGTCAGGGCTGCCCTGGCTGGTAATGCAGCATTTCCTGAGCTCTCATCTGCAAACTCTTCCTGTTACCTTAGAGCTAGAAAAGCTTTTTAAAAATTAGATTAAGGACAAATTTTTAAGAATCAAACATCACAAACCTCAAGTTACTGATACAATTCTAAAGAAATAAACTTTCTATTGAAATAGAAGAAAAAATCACTGACAATTCTGACTCTTCTAAACACACTGGTTTAACAACAGACATGAGCCATGATCTTGGGTGTTCTTTGCAGTCACTGCTCCTGCCCCACTCTACTTCAATTGAAGACTGATTAGAAAATGAGCACAGACACCCCCAAAACAATGCTTTCCTTTCATACATACTAAAAAAATTAACTCAGGTAACTAAAGACATAAATTTCCTCACCTCCAACGCTACCAGGTAACACAAGTGAAAATATATATTGTGGTGTAAAAATAGTATGGTTAAAATTCATGTTTCTGTTAATTTGTAGTCTGATGGATGCATGTTAGCAGTGAGCCCCCCTGGAATGACAGCAGCTTTGGAACCCAAAGTGCAGAACCCTCCAGATGAACACACAGAAATGTGACACTGATTCAATTATCCTCCACCTACACGCAGATCAAATAGTAAGGAAATGCTTTCAGTTTAAAAATCCCTGTCACCTCTGAGCAGGGCCAGCATGGGCCCCTTGCAGGCTCTGCATCTGCTCCACCAGAGGGCAACCAAATTCCACTGGAAAACGGCAAATAACTGCTGGAAAACGGCAAACAACGCTGAACAGAGACCGTTCAGCTCAGGTAAGAGCCAGGGCATCTCCCCACCTGGAGAGGCTGGGAAAAGCTGCCCCTGCTCTTCACTCTAGGGGGTGAGGGACACCCAACCAAAAGGCACAGTCCTTAAGCTCCCCAGATTCCCAGCTGAGGGGTGGAACCTCCTTACTGGGACCTTTAAGAACTGCAGCTAATGCCAGGCTGTGCCCAGCAGAACTTGGTGCTGGGACCTTCAGCTCTCATGAACAGCTGAGCAGCCACACCCCGGAGAACCCAACTGCAGCTCCCAAGTGCACACAGTGCAGCCTCCCCTGTGTCTGTCACACACAGTTCTGTCCCCTGGGCCGTTCTGGCAAGTCCAATACACCCAGTCTCTGCTCAGGGTCTCCCCTGATGGCCCATTGCTAACTCCTCAGGCACCCACACAGCACTGGGTGCTCTGTAAAAAGTCCTGGTATATGGAACATCTGTGAAACCAGCTGAAAAAGCCTCTCCAAGGTAACAGCACACACTGCTTGGACACACTAGACAGATGTTGGAGACCAACACGTTCTATCCAGGAGCACTTGGCTGCAGCAGCACAGCTGGTTTGGAATGTCACCCCTGTACTGTCACAGCTGAAGTGGTGATGAATTTGCTGGTACTGTGGCAGTCAGTGAAGCCCTCCCAGCCCTCAGCACAGAGCTCCTCACAGCCCTCCTGGTGCTGCCCTCTGCCAGCAGACACAGCCCTCTGTGCCATCACCCTGGAACAGGCAGGTCTGAACCTCCCAGGTACAGCCTGGCAAGCAGGCTGGGTCTGCAGGGCTGTGCCTGACAATGTCCTTCAAAGAAAAGTGTAAAACAAACCAACTCAGAGATGAACAAACCTCCAACACCCAAGAATCTCACTGACCACGCTGATGCCACTGTGTGTGACCTGGCAAACCAGGATTTTCTGATAAGCAAACTTTGGTTTCTTGCCTTTTCACACTTCCTCTACAATGTTCCAAAAATTTTAAAAATCCCATTTTTTGTTAAGTTAAAAAATAACTTTGATCTGCAGTATTTTTTAATGCCTCCTTCAGTGAGTGCCAGGGCAGCAAAGCACTTACTGTTCTGGGCTGGGAACCGAAGTCCTGCGTCCCTCTACTCCGATGTTGCTCTTGGGTCTCTTGACAACATGAGGCCTTGGGGGACGAACCTGTTACACACACACAGAGACCTCTGATCAAACACTTCAGCTGATCCAACACCAGACACAAATCCCAAACATGGATAATTTTAATTATTATTTATTGAGGGAGGAATTTTTTTTTTAATTTTTGTTTTGTTTTGTTTTGGTTTTTTTGTATTTTTCTTCCCAGGCAAATAAATCTCAAATTCTCCAGCCAGGAAAAAGCTATCAAATCGTGTGCAGTGCTCCTGCCCTGCACACCAGCATGCAGAGGTAGCAGCAGCATTATTGCATTGAATTTTCATTTCAAAGGAAATGGTGCACAGCAGATATGATAGAGAAATCCAGAGCTGTATTGCCACTATTTCTTAGGAAAAAGGGCTTATGAAAAGGTCAGATGTTAAGGTCTTGGAGATCAGTCCCCACACAAGGCTGCTCCTCTCTACAATAAAGACGGCTTAAGAATGTGAATTTATGGCAGGAATGGAAGGATTAAGTTTGTGGCAACTTCAACTGAACTTGCAACGTGGTGAAACATGGGGAAAAGAACAACAGAGCTAATTAGAGGAGCTGAGCTGTCAGAGCGCGGCAGAATGGCTCGGTGCCAACAAACAAAAGGAATGGGCTGGCAATCAGCAGGATCGATGAAGAATACTGCTTCATTAGGGCTGATAAAACAGGCAGAGACGAGAGAGGAGAGGGGGGAGAGAGGCAGGAGGGCCGGGGAGAGGGGAGCGCCACGGAGGAAGGGGGAAGGAGAGGGAGAAAGCAGCTGTTTAATTAAACGGGAGCTGGGAGCTGATGTGCAAAGCTGGGTGTCACCGGGCTGGGGACACTGTCACCTCTGGGGGTGTGCTGGGAGCAGGGACACAGAGCACAGTTTGGGGTGGCTCCGGGGGCCACCGGCCCAGGGCAGAGCAGGGTGACGTGCCAAGGGGGATTTAGGGCATTGTTCAGGGGGAACTGCAGGAAAAGCTGGGAATCAAGTCATTCCTTGCTGGATTTTGAGCCTCACATAGAAAAACAGGCAAGGTTAAATGCTTATCAAATGCAAAAGTATCAAAGAAATCCAATTACGTGAGCACACTGCCAAAAGAACAAAGGTAAACTCCCAGGGCAGAAGGGCTGAATGTGCTTATTACTGTCCCCATCAACATTAGGCATAATTATTATATTTTAACTTTTTCTAATTGAATAAAGTTTCCAAACAGCCACTGTTAGACCAAACAGATCTCCATTAATTATAAGCAACAACCGTCTCTCTTTCATAATACCACCACAGCTCATTTCCAAACCAGCAGAATGCAAAGAACATCTCTGTTCTGCTTCCTTAGCCTTTCTTTGGTGTGTTTTTGGCTTTATTATTAGCAGTGACTCATATTGCAAGCACCAGTGCCCATGGAGTCCTCCCTGCAGCAGTAAGAATTTCCCAGGAATTCTGCTCTTATGTGGCCCTAGTTGGAAGAGCAGAGGGACCTGGTGTCCTCCCTCAGTGCTTGTGCACAAGGCCAGGATCACTGACTTGCTGGTACCCACCTCTGGAATAGCTGCCAAGACTGAGAGAGGGGAAAAGCAGCTGCACAAAGTATTATTTACACACACACAAATGTGTTTCAACTATTAAAAGCCAAATAACAGTTCTGAACAACAACAAATTTATGTATATTTGGTACAAGCATATTTTTGGGAGTGATTATAATCATTTACATTTATCTTGAATTTCCTCTTGATGAATGAAGCCTTTCTGTTCCACTTATTGACACAGCCAGATGAATGCAACAGGAGCTTTCATTATTACATTTCCAACCTTTTATCAATCACATTGGGAGCAAAGACAGTTGAACCAAACACATCACAGGGAGGACTATTAATGCACTACAGCTGGGAGATTAAACAGTCTTAGCATGTAATAAATGTATAAATGTAATAAACCCGTGTCATAAATGACTCCATCTGAACAACACTGTTCAGCAGCTCTGGTGCAGAGGAATCACAACATGCCCTCATACACCTGCCAGCCATGGAACACGAGGGCACTGAAGCACCACAGGAACCCCACGGAACAGGGAACGTCTGATCCCGGTGGAACAACCTGGGGGGGTCTCCCATGGCAATCACATTTAACAGAACACACATAAACATAGTCAGTGCTCCTTTTCAAACACAGAAACAAGAAATCTTCAGAGCAAAAATCCATAGAAGTGCCTCTGTTAAGCTGGACACCCAGAGTTAAGGAGGAGGAGAAGAAACACATGCTACTGAAATGTAACACAGGAACATGCACCAGAGATCAAAAGTTAAAACACACACCCAAGTGCACTTGTTAACCAGTTCTCATCCAAAACATATTTTAACAAGTTTTAGCAAGACTAGATTTGAAAACTTGCATCTCTCTCTTTCTTATGAACATGTGTGTATGTGTAAGGAAGCAAGAAGTAAGATGATTTGGGGGAATTATATTCATGAAGCTGAAGTCCTGAATAGACATAAATATCTTCCAAGGCTGTTGCAAAAACCAACACCCCTCCTAAACTGATACCTGTTGCCTGCCCTACTACAAAAAATAAAAATTTGGTGCAGATCCAGCAGAGTCTCCAGTTTTAAAGCCATCTGGCAGAGTTCATAGACAACAACTGTCCTACAGGGAGTGTTTTGGGGCAAAACCTGCTGAAATAAGGTATCCCTGCCTAACACAGGACAGGTACTGCACTGCCAGTAATTTCTGTGCAGTCCTTCCACGGCAGAGTCCCTTCCCCTGGCCAACCTGCCATGCCTGTTTTACACTGGAATGACTCAGTGTATGTCCTCCACAGCGTGGTACCAGTGTCCTACTGCCCAAACATCCACCTGCTTTCTTCAACTCTGTCACACAGCTGTCCCGTGGAGAAGAATTAAGCATCCCAAAGTAATTTAAAGCATAACTTGCAGAGAATAAATATTTTCTCTTCAGACTTCTGCTTCCTTTCGTATTTGAGTTCAGTGCAAGTCTTCAAAAGCTCACTGGCTAAAAACTTCTGGCAGCCCAGCAGGGCTTTCTGGGTAAGCAATCCCCGCAGAGGTCAGAGGAGCCTGGCAGAGCAGCCCCGTTACCTGCAGAGCTGCAGGACTCCAGAGAGAAGCAGAGCCCCCCGGGTGCTGTGCTGAGAGAGAGTCAGGAGCACAGCTCACACGCGGCTTGTGCAGCTGGACAGTCCCAGGGCCAGGTTTAGTAGTGCTGGAGGAGGCAGCTCAGGCAGGGTTAAGCTGTGCAGGGAGACAAACCCCAGCTACTCACGGGCCGGGCCGAGCGCTGGATCCGGGGGGGCGGCGGCCGGGGCGGGCGGAGTCTGTGCTGCGGCGGCAAAGTGGAAAGTGCATTAAAGTCACCTGCAGGGAACACTCCCACCTCCTGGCACAGGCGGCACGAGCAGCTGACAGCACGGCCTTCACCTTCATACTCACCTCACGAAAGGCCCTTTTCCTTATTTGATTTTTCCAAAACAGTGACAAATCCGATGACCTGAGACCTGCCACGACAGGACAGGTCCCCACGTCTGCTGCTGACGTGGGCTGGACACAGCTGCTGTCACACCAAAGGCAGCAGGAGCAGCACTCCAGACCAGTCAGCCAAAATTTACTGAGACAACAAAGATGCTCAAGGGGGATTCGTGGCCCTCAAGGCCCAAATATTCTAGACTACATTTATGCCAACGGAGAGCAGGAAACTCAAAAACGCTTTCACTAAAACCTCAAGAGTGGTTTTTAGTGCTCGTGAAGGGTTATGGGAAAGGCCTCAAACCAGACATTTAAGAGCACGGGAAAAACTTTTCAGTTAAACTTTCCATACACCTGGAGGTGAGCACGTGCTCAGCTCCTGTCCTGGCTCGAGGTCAGAATGTACTGCCCAGATGACATGGCCTGGAACTCAGAACTACTTGTGCAAGCATCCCTTTAGCTCTGTGTAAGTGAAAATAAATACACTACAAATACCCAATGCATTTGTATTACAACAAACTACTCCTTTGCAGGTGACAATACTTTCATATCCTTATCCTGTCACTGCATTATTTTTTCCAGCTGAGATTTAGATATCACACATGATTAAGCTTTCATCTCTGATCAAAAAATAATTCTATGTGTTTCCACAATAAAGACATATACAAATGCTGCTCTGGGAAAAGATTAAAGGTGTAGAAACTTTTGTGTCTCTTGGACTTCTAAACAGGCATCGTGTTAACTCTCAGAACTGTGACCCCAGTGCTTGTAACAACACAGGCAAATCCAGCCCTCACACTCAGATTTATCTTACCCACTGAAGAGCTACCAGGAGCACAGTTTGTTTTGAGGCCTCGGATGTATTGCACTTCTGAGCCCTGAGGAGATCTGAACAGAAGAGTGAGCCAAGCTGCACATTCCCAGGGCAGTACGATGGCTTGGAGCAGTGCTGGGCAGCACAGAGCAGAGCGGGCAGGGGGCAGTGGGCACAACACCCTCAGTAACAGGGCTTCATTTCCAGCCTTGGTCTCACTGTCTGCCACCACAACGGGACAGGCAAGCGTGTTCCAACTCTGGGCACACCATATTTACTGGAAGAGCCACTGATTTGAAGTTAATTTGTTAATGCAGCAAAACACATTGATTCTGAAAGGTCAGTAGGTGAAGCCGTGTTGGAACATCAACTTAATTACCTGGGCTGTGAGGAGGCTGGGCAGGAACCAGCACAGGGCTACAGTGCTAAAAGCTGCTAAATTGCTGCTCTAGGTACTGTCCTAAATGTGTGTACTCTCGTTTTCTGTGAAGGGGAGAAATGTCTAAATTAGCACTTCCTCACCAGTAGCTGTTTACCAGATACCTTTTTCCTCTGGATATTTGCTTAATTGTCTTGTTCGAAATACTTCTAAAGCAACAGGACAGAAAATTTGCAGAAAGCCAATTTTATGGCTGCAGATCTGGCACTGGTTTACTAATTATCAGACAAGTGACTTAAGCTATGAGATACTGGAAGAAGAAAAATCTTGTATTCCTTTTTACACTATCAAAATACTACTTAAAAATTACAGATCCCACATCTCATAAAGTAGCTATTATATGCCCAGGGAACTTTCACAGCACGGCTATTTAGGTTTTTTATACTAAAGAAAACATTACAAAAAAGATCATTTTTGGTCTGTGAGGTAACAGCCTGTGAGCAGAGCATTATCTCAAACTAATTGTGGATGTCTTTTGAGAATTTTTTTTTTAAAGCAGTATTCAAAACAGAGCCTTTGTGAGTACATTAGAGGTGCTGGTTCATGTGCAGCAACAAGTGCAACCAGAGAGAAATGCATACAGGAAACACAGATGAAAACTGGTTTGTCAGTATGTGTAGACAGAAGCGTTTCTCAATTAGCAGTGAGGGGTGTTTCCAATGATTTCCAAAACAAAGCTTTTCTACATGAATATCCCACTTCCTTCTGAAATTCAGGACTAGTTTAAAAGCTGCTGGTGTGTTTTCAAGCCAATTAGACATGGGAGAGAGATGCCCTGTCCTGAATGTGCCCAGGCTCACACACATCAGGCTGCAGGAGATCTGCAGTGCTTTGGGACAACATGCTGGACCTCAACTGAACACTCAATTAAAAAAAAAAAGGGAGAAAATAACAACACTGAAAAATGTCTGGTACCTAAAAAGATTCAGTACAGAAAGCAGATGGAATCTACGAGGCAGCTGTTTTATTATCCATCCAGATCCCTGCACAGCACACTCTGCTTTTTACATACTCCCATATGTACAGCTCACAAACTGGGATGACAGGAACAGTGTCTGCTTTACAGCATATATTTTTAATTTACACTCTGAAACACTTCAACAGAAATCTGCTGGGTCCTGTGATAAAAATAATCTCCATGTTTTAAGGGATGCCTCATTCTTCAAGGCACATTTGTAGATTGGGGAGGTAGAACGAGTCTGGCAAAAACGTAGCAATGCCTAAAGCCAAAATCCTAAAACCACAGGTGCACTACTGTGGATTATTATTGTTGATAACTGATGCTATTCTAAAAACACATGGCTTAAATCATAAACTCCTGGGCTGTAGAGCTGAATGGTATCTTATTTCTTTTGTCTGTAATTACAGGAAAAAAAGGGGAGAATTTTGAGAATTCCATGGATATATTTTTCTCTGTGTGCTGAGCAGACTGGAACAGGCCATGCCCAAAGCAGCATGTGCAGTTCTGTGATGTAGATAGGAGGAATATTATGTAGGATTGGTTAACTTGTAATGGTGTCTGTGGTTTAAAGACCTGTCAAGACTTCTGATCTCTTCTCAGCCCCAGTGACAGGAAAGTTCCTGCCCTACGTGAACAAGCAGCAAAACCCACCAAAGGTGATACCAACAAAAGCTCAGACTGTGACCACTGAGTTCTCCTCTCCCCCTTTCTGTCTGCTGTGCAGCTAAAATCAGCCCTGACCTCCTCCCACCTGTATTGGTGGGAGTGCACTCAGCTCTTCTAAAAAATGTAAAATACCCCCTTAACCATTAAACTGATATCATTTGACACTTTGCAGTTTGAGGACTCCTGACATTTTCCAAAGGAGATGCCTGTCAACAGCCTCTTCTTTCCCTGGCACAGAGCCCAGGTGCTGCAGACCAGTCTGAGAGCCACTGCACACAGAGCTGTGTGCAGGGGGGATCTCTCCCCACAGCAAACAGATGCCTGCAGAACACAACACACTTAGTTCAGAGTCGTTCTGGTTCAAAGAAGACTCACACACGTTGTTGCATTTGTTGTGTGCAGCTGACCCAGTCCTGCTGCAGACAGGTGCTGCCCAGGCCATGGCAGAGCAGGGCTCTGCTGACCCACTGGAACCTCCTGTCACATCCCTGCTCTTTGCTGGGCCTTCCTCTGGCAACCTGCTCCACAGGCACTGCTGTTTGGGCAAGGGACTCACTGCTTTAAACACAGCCCCCAGTTCTGAGAAGGTGTCACAGAAAAAACAAAAGACATTCCTACACCCAGAACAGAACAGACTGTGAGTCCCATTCTCTGTGCCACAGAACTCTGCAGCCCTTTCACTGCTCTCCTTGTCTCCTTGGGCAACCACTGGGGACTGACTATAATTTAATGTTATTTCTTTGATATTCTGGCACCTCTTTGCCCTTCATCCTTTGCACCAGATTTTTTCCTGGACCCTGCAGTAGCAGCAGAGTCCTGCACTGACAATATCCACGCCTCAATCCTAGAGGGATAACTCAGGGAACACACTGGTATGTTCTGGTGCTAAACCAGAAGGAACACATCCTATGGACTCTCCATCTCACAGTGGGCCTTACCCTGAAAGCAGCACAACCTTCACTTGTCCAGAAAGAGAATAAAATCCTGAATGTGACATTATGCATGATGGAAGGGCCAGGAAGGCAAACTCCCTTAACCCATCAAACCAGGCCCTGTCTGGATTACAGCAAACCAGCAAGGAGAGGTTTTATACAACTGTTCACAGAGATAAAACACAGAAGAGTGTGAGAGAGAATCTCAAATGACTTCTACCAAAATGAGGCTCATTTTGCTGTGGCTTGTTTTCATTCTGTCTGTTTCTCAACATACATGGACAGAGAGACATTGCGAAAAATCCCAGACCCACGGAATATATTTATCCCTGTGTTAAAGCCTATCCATCTACTACCTCAGCAGAGTTTAAAATCACAGCTAATAGGTTAACAACTGTTTTTCTTCTGCTTCAGATGAAGAATATCAGAAAGCTGGGGGAATATTCGGCTTCCCAATTTGTACCGACTGCTCAGAGCTACCTGCAATGTCTGTTTGACAGGACTGACATTTTGTACCGCTGTGAGATGGGAGAACGTGTGACATTTTTATTCCTGGTGGTGTACGCCCTTGTAATGATCAGCCCTGGTCGATGTGCTTACTGCAGCAGCCCCGAGCCCTGGAGAACAAACACGAGCCCGAGGTGCCAGCAGTTTGGCTGCCTTATTAAACACCACCAGGATTCTAACGAAGAGCAACTGCTGGAAAATCTCACTGTCAAATCCTCAAGGACATTGTCAACATGGAACTAACTACATATATTTTTCATTTAAAATACTGGAAAATCCAGCAACGCAATATGAAATATAAAGAAAAAAGCCACGTTGTTTGTGCGTGTTTTCTTTTTGAACTGGTCATTTTGTCAGCTTTACACTGGCTTTCCGTGGGCCTGATGCTGGAATTCAAATCAAAGAGATCATGCAACCCACACGATTTAAAATGTTGGAAAATGGACATATTCCTTATTATCTCCTAACAGCTATTCCTCTCTAGCAAGCAGAATACTTGCACAGAATAAAAAATGACAAAAGAAGAGATGGTCTCTCATTTACCAGTTCTCTAAACAGGATGACTCTCTGCCTGGCTCAGCTTCCTCGCTCCCTGGGGCTGCCTGGTTGGGGGACACTGTCCTCACCCCCAGGGGACCTGGCTGCCCTGCCTGCACATGGCACTGCCAGCTCTGTGACTGTGCCACCAGCCCAGCTCTGGGCAGGGCCAACAGCCTGGCCCAGCCCGCAGCCACAGCAGGGTCAGCGGGTACAACCATCATATGTTTCACAGACTCTCTCCCTTTAATCTTTGGGCTTAATCCAGTGGCCCAGAGGTCAGTTCACACAGTTCTGGCCTAACTGCATGTATCAGCTTCATAAGTAATACATAAGAAGCTTCTGGATGCTGATCTACATTGGTAGAAAAGCAAGTCACCCATAAGACACTCCGAGCTCTCCTCAGTTGTCAATCTAGGTGATTTGGTTAGCCTTGCATGTACTGATGTATTTATTTTATATGCATGTATTATTTATAAAGCACAACTCTTCTTCCACATGCCAGTAGTGATGGACCAAGATACTCTCTACAAGATATTTACGGGTTCCTCAGCATAACAGGACTAACAAGGAAGCTCTGCAGACATGTTACAGCTGCTATCCCTTGTCACAGAGCCCTGGGAGGTCGCTCCAGCAGAGTGTTCCCTGCACACATCCAGTGTTCCAGCAGCTGACACAGTGTACCCAGGGCAGTACATTTATTCTGAACATCCCTGTTTAAGCAGTGCTTGAAGTACCAAGACAGTTGGAAAAGCCACAGTCTAGAATGTGCTTTTCTGAGGATGAACACACCCGCTGGGTGCAGGGCTGGGGCCGCTGCAAAGCATGAATTCCTGCACACCCCCAGGGCCACACATGGCAGCAGCAGCTGAGGAGAACACAGCGCTGGGGTGCTCGTTAGAAAGCCCTGGGCAGAGGGAGCAGGAGAGGCAGGAGCCCCTGGGCAGGCTCTGCAGCGCTGAACACCTTCCTGAGGAGCTGCCAGGGCCCCTGGGCACACATTTACACACATTCACACACATTTGCACACATTCACACACATGATGAGCGCGGGCCTTTCAGTTCATCCCTCCCGCCCCAGGATCGCCATTTCTGCCCAAAGCACAGTTCAGTCCAGTGCATTATTGTCTCATCCAATGACACTGGTTTTACTCCCCTGCCTAAGAACACTGCCCCCCAGGAACCTGATGGGACATCTGAGTGGCCTCAAGCAGACATTAGGTGGACCAGTGCTTCTGGACCACACCATGTACCTTTCTTGCAAGGTGACTCTTACTGAGCAACTGAATTCCCTCCTGAAAGGAACAGTCAAAGAAAGGAGTGGGAAGAAACGAGGGCAGAAGATATGCTTTCTGTAGACAAAAAAATTTTAAAGAACTAGGCTTATACTTTTGCTAAATCCATAAAGAACCAAATGGAGAGGGGGAGGAAACCCCATGTGGCTCCACAGAAAGGAACAGGGAGCCCACACTGCTCATCTGTGGGCAGAGGGGAAGGGAGGCTCCTGTTCCTAAGGAAGGCCCTGCTATTGCCCGAGCAGCCCGAGTGGCCAGGAGAGGAGGCTGCTCTGCAGCCAGAGCACACAGTTGCATGAATATTAGCAAATGAACTTGTTTTCCCCTTTCCCCTTTGGTTTCTACCTCAGTGCCACACAATGCCTGCTGTGATCCAGGGGAATCTGCTATTGTTCCAATGCACCTGGGTGTGAAGGGAGTCACAGGGTCTGGCAAGGGAGCCTTCCTCCCTTCCCTGCTTCATCCCTTTTACCCCAGAGATAATCCCTCCTCTGCTGCCTCTGGCCTCAGCCATCCAGTGCTGCATTCCTGGAATGTAGCTGGCTGCTGTTCTCCCATCTTCCCCCTGACCTCTTAATGCCGTTTAATCTCCTGAAGAAGAGCCCTGCCCTGCAAAGCAGAGCTGTTTGCTCTGTGTGTCCAAGTGCAGATCGTGAACAGGAAAAATGAACACATCCATTTACAGCAAATGGGACCAAAACAGCCAAGAAGATGGCAGTTTCCATATTACGGCCTGCAAAAGTTTAACAGCAGTCAGGATCAGGTGGGAAGAGAAGCTGGAGAAGCCTTTCCACACTTAGACTAAAGCTGCTTTAGTACATGAGAGTATTTTCCTTTTGTTTCATAGTTATCTACATTACCCCCAGAGCACTGACTCTCTGTAGTTTGCATCAAGAGTGGAACAGGACTGAATGTCTTCACTAAAGACATACTTCAAGAGTCTTTTGTATGTTGTTAAGCTTTACCTTTTGGTGTAAAAATGGAATAAAATATCCTATTTGCTGGTAAATAAAAACAAGCCACAGAAACATAAACACAGCTAGGCTGACAAAAGACATTCCAATTATAACAGACACAATTAGAGAACTGCACAGAACTGGCAGGATCACTTGCTTCTAATGAAATGATTCCCTTTCCCAACAAGTGATGTTTCTGGCAGCCTATCATTTGCTGGTTTAATTTTACTAGATCAGTCGTGCTCCTGACTGTGGAAAAGCTCCAGAGGGAGAACGTTCCTAAGTGTAGGTTTGCTTTTAAAGCCCCGGGGCTCCCCCCGTGTGCTCACACACCCTCTCACAGACTGGTGGGAAGACTGGGCACATCCTGTGTGATGCTGTGGGTCCTGCCAGAGGAGCCCCAACAGCTGCTTGTTTGACAAGGCATGTGTTGAGAACAGTCACAGCCTCTGTGTCGTGTTTATTCTCCAAACAGCTCAAAGATAACACAGGCAGACGTGTGCACTCTACCTAAAGAGCTGGAGTGAGGTGTGGAAACGAGGAAACATCACCTGTGTTAGTGTGTCCCTCTGCCCTGCCAATGGTCACTCCCAGTGCCTGCCCTGCCTGGCACACTGGGAAGGATCCCAAGGACAGCCCTGGCAGCTGAATGTGCACCATGTGCTCCGATGCTCTGAGTACATCTTGGCCAGTTTTTATGACAAAACCCAGAAGAAAGCAAGCAATAAGACATTTATGGAATCATTAAGGTTGTAAAAGACCTTCAAGACCATGAAGTCCAACCATGACCCAGCACCACAAGGGATGTTCTCTGTAGCATTGGGTCTTCCATAACAATTACCCTTACTTTTCCCCAAAACAGAGAGCACTATTCAGTGCTACAAACTATTCATTTGAATCTTGTCCTTGCCTTGAAAATTGTTCCCTGTTCTCCCCCCTCATTAGACCTTGAGTGGCCTGTAGAGTTCCTGGTACTTGTAGAGTACAGTTGGATTGCCCTGGAGTCCGTGGTGACAGCCCTGTGTTTGGCTGATCCAAGAGTCAACAGGAAAGGAACACCCTGGTGAAACCACAAAGCACGTGAAGGCACACCAAAGAAAAGCTGTGGTCCCACCCTCCCACTTGGTCTCCTAGTGTCTTACTAAGAACACTTAGTTTAAATCTTTATGGCACTGCCCCAGGCTATCTGGCTAAATCCTTCTTTTCACCATCAAGGAGAGCTTCCCCACAATGCCTGAGTATTACAGAAAGCACCATTAAAACAATTCCATGATAAAGAAGGCTCTCCAAGGATGCCTGATCACCACTCAACAGGATGAGCCATGACACTGGAGGATCTCACCCAGATAATTACCACTAAATTTTGGTGCACCATCAGCTGAGGTGCTGTGCCTCCAAAGGCATTTCAACATATTTTACTGATATTTTTTGTAGCCTCACAACTGCAGACACACAACTGTGTTTGGAAAGGCTTGAAAGCCCCTCACTATAGGGCGAGAGATAATGAGTTAAAATTAAAGGTTGCTGCTGGCTCCCCAGCCCATCCCCCTTTAGCTAATCTGTCATGTAATGAAGAGAAGCCCCCAGCACAGGACAGCTCGCTGCCGGCTCACTTACAGCGAGCTGATTAAGAATGTTCAACCAACAGCAGCCCGCAGACCTTTCCGAGGAAAATAAATCGAGTGTATGCAAATGTGTTTGTCACTTTGACAGCACGTCTCAATTAGAGGCGCGGCGGGCGCGGAGCTGTCCCCGCTCCGCCGGCCGGGCTGACCCGCCCCGCATCTCCAGCGCCCGTGCCAGCCCGGCACGGCCCGGCAGCGGGGACAATGGCCCGGCAGCGGGGACAATGGCCCGGCAGCGGGGACAATGGCCAGGCAGCTTTCATCCCGGGGACAATGGCCAGGCAGCTTTCATCCTGCGCCTCGCCGGGCTGCGAGCGCACAAACAGCCCCAGCGCCGACGCTCGCGGCTCTTTAATTGTTCCCACCTTCTGCATTCCAGGCAGCGGTACAAGTGACACTAAAATCGCTGCCTTTAATCACGAGGTAGAAGCCATCTCCCATTTAACCAGTAAATGCTGCTGCTTTTTTTTTCCTCCCCGAAGCCTTAATCTATATTTCATAAACCCGAACATCTTTTCCTTTCCAATGGAAGTGTGGTTGCATTTTCGTTTGGCACCGGGCTACCAGGCAGAGCCGAGCCGAGCCAGGACAAAGGCTGGCAGGGGGAGAGCCCTACAACTGCTAAGTCAGATCAGTTTTGGGAGCCCAACACTTGTAATGCAATGACAGCAATAAGCATTTGGCCAGCGAGCCTCTCACCACAGCCAGGGGCCGGCGGAGCTGATGTTTCTTCTGACACACAGAAAGGGATCGTTAAAAAATTTGAAAGTGACTGTTAGGAAACCTCATGAATTTAAAATTGCACTTACCACTCAAATATATATTTCCTTAATCTACCAAAATGTTTGAACCAGCCATCCCTCATAAAAATCTAAAGGAAAAACTGAAAATAAATTGTAATATTATCTGATTTCTGACTGCTTCAAATGAAATGTAACATGTCCCTGCTGGAGCTAGATGGCTGCATTCCTCCAGTAGCCCCAATTCCTCTCAACTGTATTGGCACAGAAAGTAAGGGAAAAATAAATCACTACTGCAAATACTTAATTGGAAGAGAATCTGCCTTACAAAAAGTCTTCGAGAACTTACATTTAGCACAGTGGTGAAAGTTCTGAAAGAAATAAATCTATTTCTAAAATGATACAGACAACACTGCTCTGAGCACTGATCATCTCATGTAGCCCTAATACCTGAACAGTCAGTGCAGTCACTGGTTTCTATTCATAGATATTTCTCTAAAAATCCCAATTTATAATGTTGTTTTACAATTGCTTGCAAATTACACTTTGCTTCCTTAGAAGAAATCAGCTACTCCTTCCTGTTTTCTGATCAGAACAGTGCAAAGAATAGATACAGGAAAAGAAAAGAGAACTCTAAACACAAATCATGTTATTTTTGGAGTCAGGCTACACT
Organism: Corapipo altera; assembly: GCF_003945725.1. Taxonomy (NCBI): domain Eukaryota; kingdom Metazoa; phylum Chordata; class Aves; order Passeriformes; family Pipridae; genus Corapipo; species Corapipo altera. The sequence continues at coordinate 1,350,045 of NW_020884901.1, read as the reverse complement.
TAATAGGGGAATACTGGCAAACTGATAATAAATACTGTATGTTTTTCCATGAAAATCACAGAAACTACAACATTTTCTAAATAACTAGCTCTTAAAAACCCCACACCAACTCACTGTTTTGCAGACATATCAAAAGAAACATTACACGAGTAACTAATGTGAACAGCTCAGCTGTCAATACCAAATACAGAGTACACTAACAAGCTATTAATTGATTTTTCCATCTTAGTTCATCGCATTTAATTTTCAGAGACTGTTCAAATGCTTTAATAGTTGGATGTTCCATATTGACACTAATGATCTGGCAAGATAACAGAGGACATTTTAAATTCTACGCCCTCAGTCCTGAGGGCTGTAGCTCTTTGCAAGCTGAAAGAACCACAAAATACTTTATAAAATTGCTTTAATAATTATGCTTCACCCCCCATTCACTTCAAATTTCTTTTCCTCAAAATCATCGTATGAACAAAAGGAATCAAGAAACCCCAGAAAAATCAGGTTTTGGACTCTCATTTAAACAAATGCAGCAGGAATAAAGCTATGATAACATAATTCAGCGAGTGGAAATAATGAAACGATTGGCATCTTCGTTACTGTGATTTTTCTCTGAACTGGTTTTGCTGAGTCACACAATTTAAAGAGACCTGACGCTGAGACCTACCTGCCCAAAATGTACTGTGATTGGTCTTCTGTCCTCTCTTAATTTAGGGTCCTTCTTCTCCCCCAGTGGTGAGGGTGCTGTCCTGGGCAGGGACTCCTCCGGCACGGCCGAGCACCCGTTCTCAGCAATGTCCTGCGTGGTAGGAAAAGGTGAATAGCATGGCCAGGAACACTCTTGAGTGAGGGCAAGGTGCACAAAGGACACACTAGAGGAGAATGCTGACTAACAATTTGGATGTCAGGGGAGAAAAAACACCAAAGTACAGAAAAGAAAACATCATTAGAATAAAACATGTCATTGCAGTTCGGCCATCAGAGCTTGTACACAATCCCTCTCTCCTCCCAGTGCCAGTGGTGCAAACAGGGACAGTCAACAAAACGTCTGACCTGGACACGCAAAAGCCAGGAAATGCACGTGGAGGAAAAAACCATAGCTCAGATTTGCTATTTTAGCAACGAATTCAACAGAAGCCCAGGAACAGGGTATTCTGCTTTTTGTAAAGCTAAATGAACACGGTAATTCCATTTACGTACTGCACAGAATTAGCCATAGCAGAACAATTACTGGTGGAAGTGGCAAGGAGAGATGGAACTCAGAGCTTAGTTAGCTTTCATTTCATCTTCGAGCCTGTGTGGACTGAATGTGCCTCCAGGAGAGTGTACACCACCAACTGCTGCCTCACAGAAGGCTTTTGTGTTTGCTTTGACATCAGTCCTCTTCTCCAGAAGTGAGGTGACCCACCAGCCTAGGTTAGAGGACTTGGCAAGTGCAGGCACGGGGTACGTAACACGGGTTTTGAACAAGACAAAGGCCCGCAGACACCAGGAATCAGACAAGGAGCAAAGAGTTTGAAAGTGAGTTGAGAAAGAGTCTGCAGCGCAGTGGGGCCCAAAGCTTTACATCTCTGCAACAATGCCAGGGAAATAATGGCGGGTAAATATCGAGAGGAGGCTGCACAGGCTGGGGCTCGGCAAGGCCGACCTAAGGGTGGCTGCTGACACCGGCAGCTTTGATTGCTGACCTCCGGCCCGGCCGCGGCCCCGCGCGCGCAGGTACAATAATGAGCCGTGTGGGCTGATGGCCAATTAGAAACGGTGCCTTTGGACACACACTGACCTAATGTGTTTAGGTCAAATGAAACAAAAAGCTCGATGGACTTTCTAAGGGGCTTTGTCTGCTCCACAGAGAAGCTGAGACCCCTCTTTAGATCCAGCTGGTAGAGCAGTGGTTCCCCAATATGAGCATAAGGATCGTGGGGAATTAACAACTTGCTAAGGTCAAACTGGAGAGAAAAACTTTTTCCTCCCCCTGCCCTCTGGCTCCACAATGGCACCTTGTCTTTAAAAAGTACAGCAAAGTCCACGGAATTAGTAACAAAGAGCCCCAAAACAATGCAATGACAAGAAATGTGTCTGTCAAACTCATCCTGCAGCTCCCAACAAGCCACCAAGGGGTCTGCTCAGTTCTGGACTCACAGAACCCATGGCAGCACCACAGACTGCAATGACATCACACACAACCTTTATTCCCACATTTCTGTGCAAGTGGAGCCATATGAAATGTGCCCCAGAGCTGCCCAAGCCCAAGCACCTGACCTGCTCTGCGAGGGGCTGTGCCCAGCCCTGCAGAGGGGCCAGAGCAGGGGCTCCAACCAAGGGATGGACAGCTGGGTCACATCTGAGTTACATAAAGAGTGAAACACGATATTAAATGCCCAAAATAAGGCCTCCCAATAGCATAAAAATTATGAAATGTCAAAGCATCTGGCACTTCTACAATTGGAAAGGAAACAACAGTCCTTTAGAACACTGGCAGACCTGGGATTGGCACCTGATTGGTATAAGCCAGTAAGACATTCCTGAAGTAGCTTAAATCATATATGTTATTCATGATAACAACAAGAACCATGAGATCTCTCCCTCCCAAAAACTGGGAAAAAATGGAAGGTCAAAGTTACTCATTGCTGGAACAAATTCTCCAGGAATACAAAAATCTAGCAATGTTTCAGTGACTTTTAACAGAAAGAAGTGTAATTTAAGGGTATTATTAAAACCAAAACCATCTTTTGTCTGAGGAAAGAAGACACTCGACAGATCAGCAGAAAAAGAGAATGACAGTGATCTATCACACTCCAAAATGATCTCCTGGACACCTCCACGAGAAGTGCTTCCCCCAACAACTGTCTATTCAGGTGAGATCTTTCCTACCTATTTATTTTAAAGGAGAAACTTCAGAGAAGGAGACATTCTGTTTAAATATGCATCAGCAGTTTTTCCAGGGGACTTTTACAAACACTCCAAACACTGGCTCTAGAGGAGCAAACCCCATTCTGAACCTGTCCTGGTGCAGGTTGTTCTGTAAAGCTCTACATGAGCTGTTTCTACAATACCAGCCCTTAGCCAGAGCCACACAGGGCTCTATAACTAAAATAATGTCGAATACATTAATGCCAAGTGCCCAACCATTTATAGAAATTGTCTTAGCCAGAGCCCTCAGTAAGTTCCATTCTCCTGGCTGAAAGTTGAGGATGGTACCATTCATATTCCTCCTTCTTCCTAATTCTATGTAGTTAAGCTTCAAATGAGCCACTAACAGAGAGACTCGACCACCACGGTCCATTTGTGAGATGGAAAAAGGCAGCCTTTGCCAAAAAAAAAAAAAGGGGGGGGGGAAAAAAAAAAAAAAAAAGGGAAAAAAAAAAAGAAAAAAAGAACTGTATCAGATATAAAATAAAGCTACCAGGCTGTATCTATTAACAATTATTTGCTCTCACTCATAAGAATCCTCTGAAACTGATTTCTGTTGCTTTGAAATACTGCACCACAAATGAACAAGGGATGGAAATGGAGCCCCATTCAATCTCCACTATCATATTAAAGAAGGACCTTACACACACCACAGTGACCTCTCAACAGGTCAATCCTGCATTTCTCATTTGCAATTCAAACCCAACACTGGAGCAGACCAAGGGCAAAATGGGCTCTTGATTATATTTAAGAGGTCACCATTGCTATGCAGAGTTGGAGGAAGCAGACCTCCAGCTTTATTGCATTTTTAAATTCTATCTTGTACAGAAGCTGCTCAGATTTGGCAGTGAAAACTGGAAAAGGGATGTTTATATTTGACTTTTCTTTACCAGGGGCCTGCATACTTTCTGTATTAATAATGGAAAATAGTATGTTAAAATGCAGTGGATAGTAAGTTCAGTTTAAAAATAACCTTAGGTTACCCTTAGAAGATGAAAGACTAGCATCCCAAATTTGGCAAAAATGAAGTACTTAATGATGCCAGAATGTCAAACAGTTAACACTTGCACATGCCAGTAAGTAAACACATGAGGAATACCATGTTCTCAGATGAAAATTGGGGAGGATGCTTTAACAGACTTGTGCATAATAGACTCATAATGGAGCAGCACAGACATTTAGATTAAAAATGAGGGTGACCAAAACAATTTTTGCTATTTTTATCACTTTCAAGAGAGCAGTCCCTAATTTTAGAGTTACCTTACTGGTGCATTCACATGGAGAAGAGGATGGGATAGAAAAGGAGAGAATAATGAAGGAAGGGGAGGTAGAGCAGTGTGTGCCAACTACTCACAGCAATCTTTTAAGCTCTTGTGAAAGCCTATGTCGAACAATCATGTTTCACCACCTCACTTACAGGAACACCACATAATAAGGAAGGTGAAACAAAACTGGGCCATTTAGTTGTAAATGTTCTGTGTGTTTTTTAAAAGGAAGCCAGTGGCTTGACAGACCAGGAGGACAACAACCTTAATAAAACAAAGCAGTGACCGAATGAGGCTTTGCTCAGCCTGGCACACAAATGTCACACAACAGCACACAATTCTATTAGCATTTAAAATACAGGAAAAAATCTGGTCGTGTTACACAGCTCCAACTGCTTCAGAAATGCACAGGAGAAGGCCAAAGATTTTATTATTCATGAAGGTTGTGTCCAGAAATGAAACACATGGAATGGCATAAAAAAAAAAGCATATACAAGACAACTGCTTCATGTTTCTATTATTCTCAAATTATACCTAAAATGGTTGCACATAATGTAGTGCAATAAAATAAAATGGCATTAAAAGCATCTGAAGCAACTTTCTCTTGCTCCAGACTCTCAGCAATGTGCTGGAATATTCAGATGAGCAGCAGCTGCAGTGCAGCCAGAGGTAACTCCTGCTCGAGCCGGCACAGCAATCCCTGGGCAGGAGCAGGGTGGCTCAGGGGCAGTGGTGGCTGTGCCAGCAGGGCACCTGCAGCCCTGCCCCAACATGGGGGGCTAGAAAGGGAGAGGGGAACTCACACAGATAGCACAGATTAAACCCACCCAAACTATCATGCAGCAAATGGAATAAAACTGTCTGAATGCTCTCAGCAGGTCAGCTGTCCTGTCTCCCCACAGGACTCTGAGCCACAGAATAAACAGAATATCTGCAGTGAACCCAAGGCACAGTCACCCACCCATCCATAAGGTGAGAGGCAACTTCTGGCTTAAAAGGAGCAATTAGGATTGGATAACACATCCTTCAAACACAACTGAGCATTTTTGGAATTGTGCTCTTCACAAACAAACAAACAAACACGGATTTGGAAAACAACACTGTCAGTACTTTTTCCTGCAATAATTCCAATTGGAAATGAACCCCAACTCTCATCAACTCCTTCTCTCTGAACTCTGCAGGAGACTCTCCTGACACACAGGACCCCCCTTCCCAGTGGCAGACAGACAGGACACCGTGTTTCCTGATCACTGTAAGAACACCACCAGTGAACACAGCTCCCGGCTCTCCTGCACTCCCAGCACGAGGGGCAGGAGTGGGCCCTCTCCAAACACAACATTGCATTTTCTGGCTTTTGTGGGTTGAAGTCAGAGCCTTAATGTATTTGAAGACAATTTTTTTTTTTGTCTGTGAATATTTATAACTGGGAAAAATCCGGGACAGCTGGTAATGCATTTTGAAGTGTGCTAACAACACTGTATCAAACAGCTTCCTATTGATCACATCGTGCTCTCAGTGGCTAAGGATTTCAGACGTGGTGCTTATACATTTTGAATAAGAACTTCAAGTACCTTTTGCTTCAAGCGGTTTTTCACTTCTTTTATTCCCATTTTCGCATGATCTTTTGCCTGCATGAAAAATTAATTTAAGTTAAAATCCCCATCTATTTCCAGTGGTGACTAAGTTTGATTTCGGTTACTAAAGATGGCAACAAAAAAATACAACAGGATACTGAAAACACATTAAAACAAACAGAAAGCTAAAAAGACCCCAAACAAATAAAACCCACCCCTGCTGCAAAAATTTTGTTTTCCCTGTTTTGATGCCATACACATCTTTCATCTTTTTGCATTCCACACCCTCAGTGTTCTCCTCTAAGTATTTTTCTTTGCTATAAACTCATATTCTCCAATATCAGCAGTGAGCCTGCAAACCCTCTCCTTGCAGGGCTCTGGATGCCAGTTTAGTAGAGCCATTCTCATCCTACTCATCTTTCTCAGGCTGCAGGAAGGCAGGAGAAAACCAAAGTCTGGCTAGTTATCTCGATGATTTATGTAGCATTATTTCCTAAAATTGAGCACATAAGAAATGCTCAGTTGTTTCTCCATTGTTTGATCTTGCAGAGTGGAGCTGGCAGCCACACACGACAGCACAGCAACACACCAGCTGTTTGTTAACAGGACTGAAAACATTGCCATTGAAAGAATAACTCAGTAAGCTGGAGTCTAAATGAGCAGGTATAAGAAATCTCTGGGGAAAATTAATTGACATTTAGAAAAGATGGAAACAATTTGGAAAATGAGAGGATTCCCTTCTTTCGATGAAGTGCAAGCAGGGAAACCTGAGGTAACAATGATTTCCAACAGAGCAATGATGAGATGGTAGAGCTGCTTAGCAGAGCACACAGGCACCATTTCCCAGAAAGAGTTCTGAGTAATAAATAGAATTTATCATCTATACTTTCAAAAGAAATCACAAGTTTCCATTCTCCTTTGCATTTCAAAATGACTTTTCCATTTCAATCTGAAATTTAGATGAATGTGTATTTTAAGTAATTTTGTGAGTCCAATAAAAATGCATGTAAGTGTTGAGTCTCATTGGGAAGGTTAAACCAGAATCATAATTAGACTCTTATCTCAGTAGTAAGCCAGTACTCAATACTTACAAACTTATAGACAGTCTTCATGGCAGGGTTAGCCTTGGTCTTTACTGTGTTTAAAATGGCTCCACTTCCTTTCTATAATCACAGTAACAAGAGAAGAAATGTTATCAAAGCTCTTTAAAGCAAACAGCGACCCAAACCCCACCATTTGTAAAGTAACCAAGCATTAACTGTGCTTATTAGCAGAGCTGAGCATTCCAGTGGCAAAACTGAAGCAAAAGACAAGAGCACAACCACCTGAGTGTTTCTCTGGTTCTTCCCAACTCTGTTCAATCCAGCAGTTCCCCAAGGAAAAGGTGTCAGTGTCTCCCTAGAGTCCTCCTCTCACAGTTTGTTTCACAAACCCTCAGGGGGTCCTGCTCACTCCACTAAAATCCTAAACAAGTTCAAGGCAAAAGTATCCTAACAAATGTCTGGGGCAGGAAATTCCCTTTCAGGAAAGCCTGTGCAAGCAAGCTGACGAGCTGAGATCTTTTTTGTGTTCCCATTTTCCCTTCCCTCAGCCCACAGTCCTGTTTATCACACACACGCTGCCTTTTTAAGATCCAAGTAGCTGGTAAAGGGATAAATTGAGGGAAAATGAAACCTAACTACAGTCATAAACACTAATTCTAGAAAAAGCTGAATTGCATGTGGTGAATATAATCAAAGTAATGAGGCAGTAATGCATCAGCAGAATCATCTGTTCGTCTGGTTTTGTACCCCTTCCACACACCACTGACTACTGCTGGACAGCAAGAGCCAAGCAAGAAAACCTTGGCTAATTTTAGATTTTCTACTTTCAGTGCAAAATTATATTTCCAGAGATCAGGTTTGATTATGTGCAATCAGATTCAAGCAGCTTTAAGATTTACTACCTCAGTTACTTCACGACAATTAATCTTCAACAAAAATTATAAACTGTTGAATTTAATCACACTAATTTTTATATTCACTCTCAGGCATTACCCTTTCTTATAATGTTAAAATTACCTGTCATCCTACGCATTTATATATATTTATGTATATTTATTTACCTACCTAACCATACAATGGAATTTTTAAAAATTACTGCTACAAAATATGTGTAATTCAAACTCATCTGGATTATATTGAGCCCAGCACTTTGTGTAAGGAATATAATTCCATTCACAAGCAGGACAGGAGTAGATGGAGTGCTGCAACACTCAGTTCTGCCAGAAAAAAAACCCCCAAACAATCTTTTCTATTGACTCATGCTGATAAACCTGAAATATTTTACTTTTCAATACACCACATTTTAGGCATCGAAAGAAGCTTTTAATATCCACTACAACAACTTATTATTCTCTAAAAGTATTTACACTTTTAATTTATACATTTGGCACATTTATAACTTGGCACCAGACCAGAGATGCAAACCCCACCCCAAACAGTGGTGCCCCCATTCAACACTTCACACCATTCAGCTTCATCCAGAATTTTTTGGTGTGACAATGTTTTCCTCAGAGCTGAGCAAACGAGAACTGAGGTGTCTGCTGGAAGGATCGTGTCCTTACCCTCACTGTGGAGAGCCACTGGTGGTACAGTTTGTCACTACCTGGAGAGAATCACAGACACAAACAAACAAATTAACTCTGTGCAACAGGAAACAAGCTCAAAACTTGAAGTGCTGGCACTCGGTGGTTCTGGGAGCAGGGACAGAACAGGACACCCAGACTTCTCTTTCAGGGAGACAGAACAACAAAACATCGAGGAGAGATTTAAACTTTTCTATTTTCTGTGTTGTCTCAGACATTTGAGAACACTGGGATTTTTTTAAGATCACTAAGAAATATGAGGTGGTTCTGAGTAAAGCCAAGGGTTTTTCTCCACTGCAAGGACTCTTTTAGTTGTACTTTATTCAAGTGGTAAAGCTGAGGTTTTCTAAGACTGAACAAGCTTTATTCAAACTATAATACATTATTCTAAGTTCTTGACAGAGGAAAGAACAACAATTTAAGACACTTCAGGCTACCAGGATCACTGAGCCTCAGCTATTTACCAACAGCAATGACCAATTACCTCCTGATGGCCCACAGAGGGTGGGTCAACAGCAGTGTCCCAAATTCCCTTAACAGCCCATTTCCTACCTGCGTATTCCCCCGCGTTGATCTCCTCCTCGAACACGTCACTGAAGCCCTCCCCGGAGTTCAGCAGGTCCAGGCGCCCATCGATGAACTGCAGCAGAGGGAAAGGAGAGCACAAACATCACCCACCCCAAAGGAGAGCACAAACATC
>NW_020884901.1:1325998-1340963 GCF_003945725.1 Corapipo altera | reverse complement strand
ACAAACATCACCCACCCCAAAGGAGAGCACAAACATCACCCACCCCATTCCTCAGCTTTCCAGAAAGACTCCATCCTGCATCAGCTGCAACAACCTCTGTGTTTATATTGGGCAGGGACTCGAGATAGAGTGAGAACACCACCAAAGCTGGCCAGATGTTTCCCACTGCCCAAGGTGTGCTGTGTCCCTACAAACCAGCAATGTGTGGCTACACAGCCGTGTTTTCAGCTGCCCCCAAGCACTAATCCATGTTTTACAGTAATGTGCTTTCTGTACCAAGTTTACAGCAGACAGGTTGGGTCTAGGTGTGCTCAGACCCCTTCAGTGGCAAAACCCATACACCTCTTCCAACACATAAAGCCTCAGCACCGGGTCTGAGAGAAGCCAGCAGGAAAGAACTACGGTGCTGCACTACACCATTTTTCTTCCTTCTGTGGCTGACAGATCAAGGAATACAGAAACAGCCCTCAGCCCCACCTTGGACTGTCAGAGAATCTGCACCAGGGCAGAGGAGGCAGTACCTGCTTGAAGAGCTGGAGCTGGATGGCGTTCTGCAGGAACTGCCTCATGACGGCCGAGCGGTGGGACACGAACGCCTCCTCACAGAACGTGATGGGCTCCCCCTGCAGAGGGCACAGCATGGCACTGCAACAGCTCTGACCACCCACTGCCCTCAGCTCACCCCTTCCCCTCCAGAACACACAGGGAACCCAAACAGGCCCCACCAAACACCAAGGGAACTGGACTTTATTGCCATGTTCCAGCCACGGGACTGAAACACTGGAAATGGGCGAATGGTGTATTATCCAAACAAACCACAGTGGTTTTATGCACATATTGCTAAAGCTCGTGAAGAACTTTCATCATCCAAAACGGTGATTTTACTTCCTGTCCCCAAAATATGACACACAGTCATCTGAATTTTGTCTGTTCTGCTGATCTGCCTCAGCAGACCCAGCACGACCAGGTCAGGAATGTCCACTCTGTTCTCTCCAGTCCTGAAAGATTCCACTCATATTGAATGAGTGGAATTTCCCTTTTTCACAATCTTGTTGGCAGAAGACAGAAATTGTTTTGCAGCTCTACTTTTATACGATTTTAATGAGTTATGGTAATGCTGAAATCTGCTGTGCATCTGCCATAAGGGCACAAATTTCCTCCACACATCTACAAATACATAACAGAGCAAGCAATTATATTTATTGAATTAAAAATAAGAAAGTAACAAAGAATGACTCAATTATACTGATGTATAATTAATATGGAGGCTTTTTCATACTCATACTAAAATACATTTGGACTCTTCATCTGTTGAATATTCAAAATTAACATTAGATAGGAAGAAATCTTAAAGCACCCCCTTTAAAAGGGTGGTATCATTCCATTTCGGAAAGCTTTAAATCAGCAATCTCATTTACCACTGGCTGTGTAAAGTCAGGACAAGGCCATTAAAATGACTGAGGAAAAGGATCAGTTGCAAGTTTCTAAGCACAGGATAGGGCTCATTCAAAGAGGGAAGAAATCACTCCTTTAGGAGAGTGTCTGTCACCTTTCCGTGGGTCACTGAATTTCCATGGATTTAGAAAAGAAAGCAAGACTCTTATGTGATAACTACAGTTTCAGAGTAGTTAATTTTAAAGACAATAACCTGTCTTTGATTTACTCTAGCAGGTATTTACAGGGAAAACCAAAATCACTACATTCTTCCCAGGTAAGAAGAATGAGTGTGAAAAAACCACATTTTTTTCTTCCCTGTAGCTTTGCTCTGGTCAGAATAAAGACTCATAAGACACGTCATTTAAAAGCATTCAAATAAAAGATGCTGAGAAAAACAGGTCTGGCTGGGATGTGCCTGGTGTAGAAGACACTGGTGACTGTGTCCATGACACACTGACTGCAGCCAACCAAGGTTCTGGCTCCAAAATCAAGGTGTGCACTCTGAAAGGTTTCAGTGCATTTAAATGACTGACAGCTGACATCTACTTGACCAGTATGAGAAAGGCTTCCCCATCAAATTCAGCTACCAGAATGTAACAAAGGATCCCTGAAAAATATTTTATCTATGTCAGAGATAGAAGGAGCTGGGAGGAATGGGTGAAGTCCACTAGCAGAGAAGTTCATCCAAGGAAAGTTTAGCTTTCATTTAATCCTCACTTACAAAGCACTTAACAGGAAACAAGCAACCCTTTCTATCACCCGCAAGGATCCCAAATTTGCCCCATGGCCATGGCAGAGTATGGACACTGCCCTGCCAAGGGAAGCCCCTCTGCCCCTGCCCATCCAGCACAACAGCCCAGTTCTCGCTGCTGAGCTGGGCTCTGTTCCCACAACACCCCCACTGCAGCTGGGGCACCATCAGAGTGCTAACACACTTCCTTCCCAAAGTACTAATGACTGAGTTTGTTCATTAGGTTGATTAGACCTTTTGACTTCTACAGAGACAATTGGGGCTCAACTGCTGCGAGATGAGAGGAGGAACTGTAATGCTCAAGGTGAGGCGTGAGCTGTGCAGCCCCCAGTGCATTAGTGCTGCCAGCCCCACTGACCTCCCCGGGTGGGCAGGCTGCTCCAGCCCCACTGACCTCCCCGGGTGGGCAGGCTGCTCCAGCCCCAGCCCACTGCACCACACAACACAGCCTGCACCACAGGGCCACCTTCCTGACAGATTTCGGGAGGTAACTGTACGTTATAAAGCTAATCAGCTCTGCTTTCACTGGCAAATGACATCACACACGAGGGGACACGTGTGGAACTGCAGATATGTTGTGGAATTTATGGTCTTGCTCACATGTAAAACAATTAAAATAACTTGTTCTGATAAACCCATCAACTCCTAAATTTGTTGGCTCTAACAATTAGAATTTAGGCCTTGGTTCATCAACATCTTAAACATCCATTAATTCCCTTTCCAGCTGTAAATGCCAAAGAGAGGCTAAAAGGTGGCACTGCAAAGCCTCTAAATGTGTGCACAATACAGCTCCATGGGGAATCTGATTGGATCTGTAATGTAATATTACAGACCATTCCAGTAGATTTCAAGACTGGATCACAAAATTATTCTTAATACACAAATTTACACATTTAATCTGCCATCTTAACACAAGAGAAGTATCTTTAAATATGAGACTAAGATTTAAGACTCCCAGATGCATTGAAAAAATAGGTGTCTTTTTTATGCCTTTGCAAATCTCCCTTTATATGAACATTTTATATTCATCTGGCATAATGAAGTTCATCAGGGCACTGCTGCTATCTCATGACCCCTTAAAAAGCTGAGAAGTTCCAGCCCACATCTGATCTGTTGCCAGACCTATTTTTAAATTGGAATTGTGTTACGTTCTAAAATACTGTTCAAGACTACTTAAAGCAGCAAGTGGAAAACAAAAGGAGTCTAGGACTTATTTCAGACTCTTCTGGAGTTTCAGGAAACCTGCTGTTATATTTTAGGAAGCCACAATGCAAACTGAAAGAAAAAGGCCTGATTTTGATTAAGTCCACTGTGAAAAACTTCACCATGATCCCTTGTCTTTCAAGGAAATCACTTTTCCTCAGCTCAGTGATTATGGCAGGAACTTTCAGTGAATATAAAAGACTAAAAATATGTGGGAGAGAAGACAGCTCTGATGAGAGAAGGACATGGAGGGGGACAGAGGCAAACACAAAGGATGCTTCTGGAAAGAGGCAGGAGCCAAGGTAACTCATGGGAATGGGAGTGCTCCCACTCCTGCAGGAGTGTGCAGCTGGGAGGGCAGCGGGGGAGTGCTGCAGAGAACAGCCAGGTAATAAAGACAGGGGGCAAAGATGGGGCAAATTAGGTCAGCAGTGAGGGTCCCTCACACGAGCAAAGGTTTCACAAAACCTGATTATGTGGAAAAAAAAAACAGTGAAAAAATCACCAATTCCAACAACCCCAAGCTGAAGACTTTGTTTAGACAACCCTGAAAGTTGTGCAGTGAAAGAGAGAGATGATCTCTGTGCATTACCAGGGGCAGCATGTGGTGCAGGTAATGAATTTTGAGCTGCTGTGTGCATGCCTTCATACACGTAGGTGCTCCTTCAAAGCCTCTCTAATAAACACACAAACCATTAGAGCTGCTCTGCAAATCAGCCACGGAATTAAAAGATGTGGGTGGAATTTAAAGGTGTAGAACAAGATGCCAATGTGACAGAGTACAAGCTGTAAATCCAGTGTCACTGCACCACAGCAACCCCAAAGAACCAGCAAACCCATGGGCGTGCAAGGGGTTCTTGGAGCACTGGGTGTGCAAATAACCATGTCCTGTGCTCAAAGTGGTGAATGACAAAGGAAAGCCTGCAGGGATGTTCTAGGACTCATCACCCTTAATTCCATCCAGACTTACAATGAAACCAAGCCAGGAGGATGATCCTACTGCTCTGGATCCATGTATCAGTATCAGGTACACCAGCAACCAAAGGCTCCCCAGCCTTTCCAGAGCTGGGACCACAGTGTCACGGGAGGATTGGCCCATCACAGCTCAAGGAGGATCACCAGCCAGCCAGCAGGATTCCACAAAGGAAACCTGAAATGGGTGGCAGCTGCCTGATGGGACATTGGCTCGTCCTGCTTGCAACTGTGACAGCAAATAACCCGTCTGGATGTTCAGCACCGGAGAGCTCTCTGCATCCACCTCAGTCATAACGAATCCAGAAACCCTCTGCATTAAGCAAATGATACCAGAGCTTTATTAGCTTCTCAAGATGCTGCTCAGGAACAAAGAAATCATGTGCTCACGGATTTGACCACACATCTTCTAAAGAAAACTACATTCAGGCTCTGCTCAAAAAGACACTACTAGTTCTGATAAATCACTATTGCCAAGTGTAATCTTAAAAAGCATTTCAAACCCATGTATTTACCCCTGCACACTGCACTGCCCAAACACTCACTGTCTCACCTAAGTGCCCATTTCCATTCCAGCCCCATTTCAGACAGTTCTTCCTGTTCCTCACCACAAAACACAGCCTCTGGTAGAGACACAGCAAGAGTGAATATCCCTATATACAGCACCAAAAAAATGGGCCATTTCTCTGAATTCTCCACCCTTGCAGTTGCTGGTGAGTTGGAATTTCTAAACAGCTGTCATTCCCCTGCATGTGATCTGATAGCAGGTGATCCTGTAAGAAGTTGTAAGAATATCACCGAAGGAGAACTAAAAGGGAGAAAGGTGGCTGTGAGTCAGGTGAATCCCTGATGCCAATCACATCAATCACATCAACATCCCTTCCAAATGTCCCATCAACAAACACATTCCTGACCAAACCCCAAAGAAATGCAAAGTGACCCCAGCAAGGACACAGATCTCTTCCTACAGCACTGAGGAGATCATCAATATTTATCAGCAGACTGCCAATGAGGATGAAGCAATTTAAACACACAAATTATGACATGCAGCTATTCAGACTTCATCAAAACCTTTTTAACACTGTAATTAGAATTCTGTGGCCTCTGCTTCTTTCAGAACTCTAGTAATACAGGTATTATTCTAATGCAATGTGCCATGAAGTTGTAATCAATTCCACAACATCCAAAAATCCTTCAGACCAAAAGAATTTAGGTGTATTAAAATTACTATGAAACTTCTGTAGAAAAAATGCAGAATAAGACTTATTTGCATTAAAACATTGTAAGAAAACCAGCTCAGATACTGATGGATTCAGTGAAAGTTCAACACCACCTGTTTACACGTTATTTCAGATGGGAATATCCAACACCATTACAGAATCTGACCAAATTTGGACAAAAACTTCAAATGAAAGATGAAACTGCAAAAAACGTGTAACGGGAAAGAACTTACACCCCACAGCAATGGCTTTGCTTCTCCTTTCAAAGCCTGTTAGTTTATCAGGACACCTGACATTTTCATCTTACATCAGGAAAATGACACACACTCACATTCACAAATAATGGAAGTACTTCACTGTAATGGAGCCAGGCAGCTTTCCAAGTGTTTCTGTGGCTAATTCCAGCCACTGCCTGCCCTGCTTTCCTCCCCTGCATCAGCCAGACGCTTCCTATCCCTGAGCAACTGCTACAGCCCCGTAGCTGGAACTTCAGCAACAAGCCTGGCACATGAAGTGCAAAGGAGCCAGCAAGAAAGAGCTTGGGGGAAAGAGAAAAAAAATCACCATTTCACAGATCAAGAATAGAGGCATGAAAATAATAAGTAACTTGTACACGGTCACAAAAGTCTCTGGCAGAGCCAGGGAAAAGAACCGAAATTTCTTTAATCCCTGCTCAGTCCCTTAAATACAAGGCTATTCTTCCTCTTCCTACTTGATATTGTGTCAATGCAGGAGTGTAGGTGTTGAAAGACTAACAAAAGAAAAGTAATAGTATGGTATTATGAGCTGAGAAACCTAATCTTTATCAGATACAGCAAATCTCTATGATGCTGCCTGCACTGGGAACTCTCTCTTTGTCCTGAATATGCTTTAAATTACTGGTATAATGTGTACTGGATATTGTTCCACTCTTATATTTATTCCACAAAAACCCCTGTGGCCCGCATGCGATTTTATCATTAGCTGGCAAGGTAATTTCAGGCTGGCTCTGCAATCATTCCATGAGCAATGCTCCCGGCGAGGCCGGGACGTGCAGCATGCAAAGCAGCTGCCAATCCAGGGGCCCTTTTCTATTTTAGCTATTGTGGAACACTAGTGCCAATACAGAAAAGGAGAAAAATTACAGGGCAATTCTTTATGTGAGTCATTTTATACTATGACAAAATATAAAAGTGTGCTTGGAAAAACAATCTACAAGTATTGCTATTTTTGCTTCATTTATTAAAACTCAGTAGAACACAAACTATTTTGTTAAAATAGGAAATAATATTCTGCAAAAGTGATAAGTGATTGGCCAAGATTTATGAATGATCAACATGCCTAAAGATCACATATGCTAATATTTTGCTTTCTTTTGATTTCTTGGGTACATGTAAAAAGCCAAAGCTGACCCAAACCAATGAAGCTTCCATGATTCATCCAAGTTAATATAATGAAAATATGTTTTTGTGCAAGGTGTATACAACTCCTCTGTATCATGATCCCCAAACATGCATTCAGTAAACAGCTATTTTCAAGAGCAAAGTATTTTAATATAATATTTAGATGCTGATATAGATGCATGACTCCTCCAACTCCCATTCCTTTGCTACACATTTCCAACATGGAAACCATGTGCAATTCCCCAACTCCCCTATGAGGGGGGAAATGCCACCTAATCAGAGCCCTGTGCAGGGAGCAGCTGGCTGGGAGCAGCAGCTCTGCAGCCCTGGAGTCGTGGAGACCAGTGCGGGAGCGCTCGGAGCTGGAAGGGCAGGGCAGGGTCCGGCTGCACGGCCTCGTGTTCTGACAGGGAGCAGATGGCAGAGCCTCGCCAGCTCTGCCCCCTCCACACCCACGTGCCCTCAGAGATCAGCTTCACCTTGCACAAGTGCTTCTCAGCTGCTCTGGAACCTCCTGCTTTCACCGAGGCAATGGAGCCGAACCTGCCAGCACATGAATCCAGAGAGCCCCCACTGATGTCAGTCACATCTATGGCTTGTGAGGAGCACTAAGAATTGACAAAACATTACCCAAATATTTGAAAAAACACTCATTTTGATGCTTCATTTTGGCAGTCAATTCAAGCTGCATTCTTGGAAGAATGCACAGGAATTTCTGTGATTCACACAGTGAACGATTCCATCTTGGCTGGGGAGGTTTGAAGCTGTTCTAATTACTAATAAAGTAAAACTTTCCCTACACACTCAAAAGAATTGCTAATAATGATGTCTCTTATTGCGGTGACCTCACAGCTTTGAGACCCTATTTTCAGTTTCTTTATAATTTTCAGCTGCACAAATACATGTTTTCTGCTCCAAACTCCTCTTTATCTCTAAGGCTTCGGTCCACATTAGCTCAGCATCCTGCCACGAGCACCTTCAAGGGAAACAGAGCTGACCAAAATGCACCAACTCATCAACAATAAAATACAAGTTCCTGAATTTCAACAAGTTTAAACTCTAGAATGTAGTAAATACTGACCAATAATTGCTATAGCTCAGAATCACCCTGAACACTTCATTACCTCAGTTACTGCCTGCTCCATTGATTACTACAAGTAATGTTTCCATGTTTCCATTTTAGCAGCACAAAATTACATCGCCCCAAATGCAGGAGCTGCTCATTTAAAGAATGAAACTTGCCTAACAGTGTGCTTAGTTCTGCTAATGCAACACTTCACATTCAATAGCAATTTAAGCTCATTTCTCAGGATTAAACAAAATACTCCGAACTTTTTGCAACATTTTCGTCACATACAAACCCCCACCCCCAACTCTACTGAGCATTGCATTTTCCACTGCTTATCTTTCCACCCTCCATAAATCCTTTCAAAGCTTAGAGCCAGTTCCTAAGGTGCTGAAGGGTTAATGCTCCTTCCTGTGGTCACTGCACACAGTGAGTTTTGGGCAGGCAGGATTGCTGTCAGACACAGCCCGTGCAGGTGTGGGCAATAATTAAAGGCTTCAGCACATCTACCTGGGTGAAGTATTTTTGCCTCCTATTCCGAGGAGGAAGCCCTCTCTGTGGAGAGCAGAAGAGCTCATTAATGAGGCTAATTAGGTGTAAAGGGGGTAGAGTCTGGCATCAGCTGCAGCTTATAGAAGCTAATCATTAAGCCCTGTAATCTCTACCCCAGAACAGCAGATGATCATGTTCCTAGGTGACTGATGTTGCTAAGAAAATTTCCAGCACCTGAGTACCTGACCAAATACTTTTTGGGAGGCTAAAAATTCCCTTAACCCTCCACGTGCCAGACAGCACAGTCACATCCTTTCTTCACTCATCAATTTTTTAACAATGGGTATCCAATGAGATTTGAGCTTGGCACGAGGCCCATAATGTGATTTATTTTAGAATTAAAAAATAATAATAAGCAGTGCCATCAAAAGCATCTGGAAAGGGAGGGCAGGAGATAAGGGCTGGTGGAGCAACATGCAAGAATAACACAGACAGGAGCACTAATGCTTGAAAAAGAGTGACCACATACACTTCCTGAAGGTTTGTGAGTTTTCAGTGTAATTCTTTGCATAAAGTAGTGAGGGTAGTTACAATACCACAGGGATGAAAGCCTTGTTAATAAATATGTAAAATAAGGATTTCATTGTACTTCATCTAATTTGAAATGAGAAAAAGGACATAATTTCCATGGAGAGAGAATACATGGAAGCAGAGCTCAATCTGGAACTTGTTTTGTAAAATGAATTGCAAGAATAGCAAACTATTGCAGCACCTCAACGGGAATGTTTGAGTTGATCAGGCAGAACAGACTTCACTGGCAAACTGCTACTGTCCTTTTATTTCCTCCCACTAAGCAGCAGATATGAATCAAAAATGTTTAGATTCAGTTCAAATTCAACCATAAATAGAATACTTTTTGTGTCCATGCTACCTGTGGACTTGGAGACAGATTAAACAACATGAGCTGCTCAGAGGTGGCTCTTGCTGTAATCCAGGATACGGATGTACCCACCAGGATAAACCACACTGGACTCCTCTTACCATCAACAGAAAAAACACCTCCAACAATAACTAACACCTCATCTTACAATACACAAGTCAGTCCAAATGGATGATAAAACTGCTTTGTAGCCAGCACCACATTATATTAATAATTCTGCAGATAAATAATAAAGCCAAAACCCCGTTGGGTAACAGAGGTTTGTACAAAAGCCCCGACTCAGCCCTTCCCCAGCACTGAGCACACTGTGCTTCAGCTTCCCCTGCTCTCCAGTGTCACCAGCACAAGGAGCTCTCAGGCAGCACTGAAGTGCTCAGTGCCAAAGGGGTGTTTGTGTGTCAAACAAACCTGAGCCCAAGCCTCTCCCAGGTATCTCTCCAACTGCCCCCAAACCAACACAAGCTTCCTCAGTGTCACTTGGTCGAGTGCTTGGCAGGATTACCACCTCTCCTGCACAGAACAGCTCCTTGCCTATTTTGAACCTTTGCAGTTACAAACCCCATTTGGTTGCCTGTGGTTTGTTATGCTGGAAGAGACAATGAGGGGCCACGCCTGATCCTCCTCCTTCAAACTGTCAGGGAGAGCTTTCCCTGTAACTAATGCCACAAAATTGACTGCCATTCCCATTATTTGATACTCCAGTAACCAGACTGGACATTTTCTGGGGGAAACGTGCCATGTGTGTAAGCAGGGGGTAAGTGTGGTCAGCAGTTGGGGTAGGTACATACAAGTGTCTGAGTTAACAGAGGGAAGGGCAAACCAGAACTGTATCACATCCCCATCAATGGTAACCACCACTGTTTCCCTAAAGTCCAGCTCCCCACCACAACAATGCATGTCCCACAGCTGGTCTGCAGGGACAGGAGAGACTGTCCAAAGGGTGATCCCAGGATGTGAGAGCTGTTCCCCTGTTCTGAGCCATGCTCCATTGTTCCTTGGCTGTGTACACCCTTCATTTCAGTAATTAGCTGTCAGCACGGCCCGACAGCAACCTGGGGTTGTCTGCTTAAATCGTATTAATGAAATGCAACCCACTAAATGTCCTGGCTGCACATCTGTAATTGTACACGGGGAGCCTGGGCACGGGGGCAAACTGCAGCTCCTCCACAGGGCACTGTGGTCAAGCACATTAATCCATTATCTCTTAGGGATTTGACAACCAATTAATTCTACAGAGCTTCCTATACAGCAATAAGAACCAATGATCCACCACCCAACAGGAAAAGCTGTGCCCAGCATTTGAGAACACAACAGCCTTGGAGGCAGAGACACAAGAACTCCAGGTTGCAGCCTTGCAAAAGTCCTTTCTGTACTTAAAGATTCAGCATCTGAATGTTGAAACCTAACTGTAGAACACTCAGTGTATCCACCACACCAAGCATAAGGAAAATCAAATAAACCCCAAGATCCTTATCATATATGTAAGGTTTTGAAGTGATGTTCCTGAACAGCACAAAATGCAGCTGATGACTCCTGGTTGTAAAGTGATGCTTGTCAGTCAAGCCACTGCCCCCTTTTCTGTTTCACCTTCTCCATCACCAAAGACTTTTACAAAGAACAGAGTTTGGACAAGATAAGAAATGAGAAAAACACATAATGGAATATCCTGTGGGTATATATATATATATAGTCTTTGGAAAACTTTCCCGTCAGTTCTGACTGCAAGATTGCTATTAACGTTTAATTAAAATTGAGCACAATAAGCTATGACAAGATAATGGCTGGGAAACGTGGCTCTAGGGTAGAGCGAGGATATCTGGAACTCTGGCTGCATGTGATGCGTTATTTTTGGTTGCATTTGGCAACTACTGAGATTTCTGAAACACAATTATAATGATCTACAGAAATTCACAGAAGAGAAAAGAACAGCCCTGCATTTCAGTTACCTCAGGATCTGTAACATATGCCAAACGAGTAACAGATTTTTAGGGCCCCAGTACCATCTAGTCCTTCATGTTTCATTCGTGTTCACACTCACACCAAAGAACGCTCTTTTTCAACTAAAAAGCCCCTGCAAGCCCCTCCTAAACAATTAAATACTTTGTTACTTATCCATAAATAAAATTATTTATTTTTTCCTACAGGTAGAAATTCTTTGACTACCATTTACCTCCACAGCTGAAGGCAACAATCACCCAGGCCTGGAGCAGAAGTGGGGAAAAGCCCTGGGAATGACCCTGACGTAGGGAAATCAATGGCCCTGTGCTGGAGAAAGCTGGAAGCTCATTCTGACAGAGCTGGACTGTGATTTACTCACCATGTAAAGGAGAACGTGATCAAGTGACATTTGGAGGAGAGCACAGACTCCAACATTAGCTTCAAATCCCCAAATGAGGGGGCACAACATATGTATGTTCTTAAATTTTCCATCAAGCAGTTCTCCCCGGGCATCGGGAGCCACTGCTCCAAACCAACCCGGACTCAGAGCTGCAGAGATACATTTGGGGAAAATATTTACACACTTCTTACAACTAAAAATTTATCTCAAGCATGAACTTCCTTGCCAAGTTACATATAAAATGTAACACACAAAATGTTACATATAAATAACATAGAATGTTACACAAAGGATGTTCTTATGTGTAAAAAGAAAGCATCTAAAGTGTTGTTTATTTGTCATATACTCTTAGTTGAGAATATGTTATAAATTCTTGGTTGACAAATGGGGGATGAACTTTAAAGGCAAACTAATCACACACACAATTCTTACAAATTGCTCTCGTTTTCACCATTAATCCTCTCTAAGATAAAAGGTTCTGGACATACAGACTTCAGCTGCTGCTTGGAGGGCTTCACCAAAATAATCCTTCGGTATGTTTGTCTTTTCACTGAGCAGCAGGAGTAAGCAAAGTACACATATCATCTACAGCTCCTAGAGTGCACTCAGAGCAAAGCCAAGGCACCTTCATTTCCACAGGACTTTTAAGAATCTAGTATTAGTCACCATCTCTGAGAAATACTTAAAGCAGAATTCACGTAATACACCAAAATAATGTCATGCCAATAACAAGTTTTATGCTGTAAGAATGAACAACACGTATGTATGATACACACATAACAGGTACGTGAGATCTACCATAAAATACCTTATTACTCAAATCACCAAACTAAATACTGCGTCAGAAATTATTCCAAAGAGAGCTACACTTGGACATAAGAGTAACCTTTAAGGAGTTAAAATGTCCTCAACTACAAGTCAAGTTGAAACTTATTTAATTAGGTTCTGTATTTGAAAAAAATGAAATAAATTCTTTCATTAACTAAACCAAACTCCCTTAAAGGCAACAATATGTTCCCTCTCTGTCAGGACAGAGCGCAATGAAATCTTTATTTTAATTGGGGTTAGCTAAGGGGCCATTTGGCTTCAGATGCTTTGTTTATCAGCCCTAAGCTTTACAGCTTAGCCAGGACTTGAAATATTAAATTACAGAATGATTTCGCTAAATAAAATAAAATAAAAAAAATACACTCTTCCAAGGGGTTTTAATAGAGATAATTTTAAATGTGCATTTTGAAAACTGGAAGTCCGAGTCAAAGATACCTCGAGAGAAAACCCTGATTTCCTTCAGCATTACTGGAAATAGGTCTCCTTCTTTAAATCCTCTCGTGCTGGCTCCTCATGCCAGCAGAGATGCAGCTGCACAGCAAGGGCTGTCACCATGGCCCTGACTGTGGGGACCAAACCAGCAACAAACTCAGGGGTGTGGGTGTTCTCCACACTTCCACAGGAAAGCCCTGGAGTCCTGGACCTGCAGAGCTGGCAGCTGATCAACCCAATCTCAGGGAACAGCAAATGAATCCTTATTTGGTAGATGACACCTTTTCCTTTTTTCCTGTACTAAACTAATTTACAAATATCAGACATCTCCAGTAATACAGTTACTGAAAATCCTCCGGAAACAGCAATTACAGGAAGGGACAGTGAGCAGGAACTGTACCAGATCACAGCCCCCCTGCACTCCAAAGTGCAGCTGAAAGTACCAAAATAATCCAGAAAAATTGCCTGCCTTACTGGGGGGATCAAGCTTAGGCTGGATTTTTTTGGATCAAATTTTGGATTTATTCCTTATTAAATCTCCAAGTGTTAGGAGTGTTCCTAAAACTAAAATAAAATGATAAAAAGAAGAAATAAGGAAAACTTCAAACCTGATTTCCACAAATAAAACACATATAATGGTATTTTCATATTCTTTCCCCCTGGGGATCACTGAAATGTGACGTGTCATACATTATTTAAGATAAAAACTATGCCCATAGTATTTTATTAAGCCCAGTTTAAGAATTTGATTTTATTTTAGAAAGAAAACTTGGTCTTTCTTATGTTTTGAAAAATAAAAGCATTGCCACTGAATCCGAAAGAATAAAGCTTAATTCACACAAAACACTGAGATCTGTGCTTCATCTTTATGCTATCTTAAAGAAAATATAACAATTCCAAATTAAATGTATTATTCATATATATTTTTAAATTTTTCTCTAGACAGCTCTGTGCATACCTTCTCTGTAGTGTTCCCTCGTGAGAACTACAATAAAATGAGCTGCTTCTGCAACTTCTCAGCAGGTATTTTGATTTGAGAGTAATCACAATCTTCTCTACAATCTTCATACAATTTATGTCCTGATCATCTAACAAATAAGTAAAAGATTTAAACTGACATCAATATGTATACTTTTCTCTAACAATGCACACTAATTGCGTATCCCCAAATGAGAAAAACGTTTATTAAAAAAATAAATCTAGTGAATGTACCAACCATTGAATTCAAAGCAAAGACACCACATGTGTCTAAATAAATATCAAGGAAGTGTCAGAGGTAAATGAGGAGAGACCAGGTGAAGTGTGTGTGATGTGTTAATTGTATTCAAGAAAAATAATAGAGCAAGACAGAGAAGCTGAACTTCCAATTATCATAATGGTATCTACTTCACAACACATTTTCAAACTTGAAAGAGACATTTTAAACCATAGGAATTCTGAGCAGAATACCTCCAGCTGTGCTCTGCATAAATCTTGCACGCTGTACATACACAGTTTATTTAAATACCAAGTAAAGTTATGACTTACAAAATGCATATTTCAGTCACAATAGCATATCTGTCATTGCCAGAGCTGCTACTCACTGAATGAAAAGCACAGAAAACAATGAATTAAATTAGAGATAAGAAAGGACAGAATGTTTTCATGTGATGTTTTACCAGACTGGAGTAGCGTGTGTTTTAAAGAACAACGCGTTTATCAGCCCTCTGCTGAGTTTACATTTTTGTGTCCCCCAAAATAGCAGGAAGAAGAAAAAGGTGGTCCTCAGTGCCAGACTAACGTTGCCTATATGGCACTGTGGTCATGAGCCAGAATTCCCCTTTCCCTGAGGCACTGCCTGTCCCAAACTCAAGGCTGTTTGGCAGCCCAGGTGCCCAGTTCTCTGCAGTGCAGGGCCCTGGTCC
>NW_020884901.1:1324596-1325988 GCF_003945725.1 Corapipo altera | reverse complement strand
GGGGACAGGCAGCACACCGGGATGTCACTGGGCCCTGGGGCAGGAGCAGAGTGCCAGGCTGCCTCCCAAGGAAGCACAGCTCTGGGTGCAGCAGGGCTCCAGTGCTGGCTGCAGCAGCCACGCTGCACTGTCAGCTGTGGCTCACTGCCTTTGGCCCTGTCACATTCCAGGGTTCCCTGTTCCAGCTCTATCACCATCGATGCAAACCATTACAAGTAACTGTGATTCACTGCCTCTCACCCGACTGCTCTGGCACTGTAACAGTACAAACTGTACCCTCCAGTTCATACACAATGTACAGTGTGCACACTGGAAGCCCAGAGTGGCATGACTTTTCTATTATGAAGGTCTATTTAGTTTGTTCATAACCTGATTAAATATTCTAATTTTTATCGTTATTTCATCAATATTGTCTGCTACTGAAATCTACTTTACAAATCCCAATACCACAATCTCTTCTACCATCTTCTGTCAAGGGAAGCAATCCTTTCTGTTCAGTTGTACAGCTGCTCACACTACTGAGAATGTACAGTTCACTCCTTCCCTACCTGCCTGAAAGGTCTTTTGGGTGGGGTTTTTAGTGGTTATATGTGTGTGTGTGTTGTCTGGGGTTTTTTTTCTAATACCAGATACAACAGCTCATTTAAAAAACACACAGTCACTGAGTGCCTTACACAGCAGCTGAATTCAAGGGTGATGTTATTTTCTGCTTGGTGTTTGTTTATGTGCCTTGTTGTTCCCCTCCAAGTCCCCTGCGTTTTATTAGTTCAGGAAATATCTTCAAGTTCTCCTGCACAGAGGCATTTGCACGGTGCTTCACTGCTCACCGAGGCTGTGCTCTCTCAATTATAACCAAAGTATCGGGAGACAACGCAATAAAAACACAGGCAACAGTCAGGCTAAAACAAACAACGAAAGGCTTGAAACAAATTGAGGAGAAACAAAAACAAGCGCATAAAATAGCAAACAAACCCCAAACCCAGGTGTGATAGGCACAGACAAATAATTGA
This sequence comes from Corapipo altera, assembly GCF_003945725.1. NCBI lineage: Eukaryota > Metazoa > Chordata > Aves > Passeriformes > Pipridae > Corapipo > Corapipo altera. The sequence goes on along the minus strand of NW_020884901.1, from coordinate 1,324,978 downwards.
ATATCCAAATCCTCACAGAGCAAAGCTGACGTACCACGAACTGCTCCTCACTGCTCAGCCTGCCCTGGTAATAGGGAGATTTAGAGGCTTTGGAACAAAGCTCCTTTTATTCTGCAGCACCACCACGGAAGATGCAGAGTGACCTGATCCAGGCTGATGGCTGAACACACAACTGCTGCAGGGGCTGCAAAGTTACAACGAAACCCAGGACACTTCTCCTCAGCCTCGCCATGGGTGCCACAAACAGAGACCCCACAAACCCGCCTGTCAGCACCAGCAGGCAAACACTGCTGATCTCAGGGCAGGCAAACACTGCTGATCTCAGGGCAGGCAAGCACTGCTGATCTCAGGGCAGGCAAACACTGCTGATCTCAGGGCAGGC
>NW_020884901.1:1320865-1324586 GCF_003945725.1 Corapipo altera | reverse complement strand
CACTGCTGATCTCAGGGCAGGCAAACACTGCTGATCTCAGGGCAGGCAAACACTGCTGATCTCAGGGCAGGCCGGGGTGTGCCAGCACCCACAGCAATGCCAAGGGACTGCACGTTGCAGCTGCTGCTGCTGCCAGTGCACGACAAGGTGCAGAGCTCCCCATCCCTGACTCTGGGCAATGTTCCTCCACCTAAGCACAAAACCATTCCCATGATGGATTTTGGAGGGGGGGGGGGGGTGCCCTTTTTTGTTTTGTTTAGGGTTCTGTTGGATTTTTACTGTAATATGTATGATGGCCAGGGAAGTTTGACTGCACCTTTCATGGCAGAAACGCCTCATTCAGCAGAGGGTCACATTTACTTTCTCAAATATTTTCATTACCTTTCCTTCAGAACCCTGGGTTCCCCCCTCCCCTCAGCGTGGCACACGGAATTAGATAACACAGGATCTTATAACAGTTTGGAAATTACAAAACAATTCTATTTACTACATACCAGACTGCTCGAAGAGATTAAAGAGAGTGTCTTTTCAGTTTCATTAACATATGTATATCTCAACAGACTTAGATGTAGAATAATAAATGCATTTTGAAGAACAGTAAATGCTTGTTAGAAAAAGAGCATTTTTAAGGTTTAAAACAGCAAAAGCAGAAACTTGTCTATAGCGACAATAAGGCTTAGAGAGGAAACAGCAAGAAGATTGAAATGAAAACAAACACCACACAGAAAACAAACAAAACTCTTTTCCCACTAAATCTTTTCCAGCCAGTGACTGAGAATTTGGGTTAGTATGGCTTCTAGAGCACTTCCCATAGATGGGAAAGCATAACAATAGTTACAGGTGGCTTCTAAGGGAGGTTGTCAAAAACTTGGGTCTTCAAAATTCCACAAAACACAGAATCGTCAGAGTAGAAAAAACGCCTCACGTTTCAGTTCCAGAATACACAGAAATCCATTTTACCTCCATTTTTATCACAGAAACATCAGGTTTTACACACTGTCAGTGCCACTCTCATTGTCTACTCCAACCTGTTAGTAAAGTCATCAGGGTGAGACTTAGAAACGACTGTCATTTAGGCACTCCTAGACTGTCTCATGGATTTGAGAGCTCACACCACCTGAACAGGAAAATAGTAAAGATGGATGGGAGAAAATTCCTATTGCTCTACATCAGCACTGACTTTAAAAGGAACACAACAAAACTGCAAGCAAAACAAGAAGTTCCATTTAATAAGCTTCTGCTCACTGTCTCCCCAACAGCTCGGGGTTAATTTTAACAGGTCTGTGCACAAGTCATTTCAGCATTAGGGATCACCTTCCTCATATTTGCTATAGGTGGACAAACACTCCTGAAGCTCTGACCTATTGACACAGCTTTGGTGACAGGGAAGAATCTACAGTGTATGCCTTTAAAATATACATGCAGGGAAAAAAAAGCTATGCAGAAGATGGTTATGGAGAGGAAGGGGCTGGGATGTGGCAATTACTGGGAGTTGGAAACAACTATTTACTCTTCCACTGAATAACTTAAAAAAATAATTCACCATGGCAACAATCATACTTCATAGTAGATAAAGCACTGAATGCTACAAAGCCTTTGCAAAATGAATTATGCACCAGTGTGTAGCATGCACTTTCTTTATGTTACTGCACACATATTCCAACAAAATGTCCTTTTAGACTCATCTGGCATTTGCTTTTTCACTGCACCAAATACCATCTACTTTTCTGACTTCTGTCCCACTCTGATCTCATGGATCTGGAATTGCTGAAGGACTTTATTGTGTTCCATTCAAGAGATTGATATAAAATAATTAATGCAATAATTATTTCCTTAAGTTGAATTGAATGTTATATTGAAGAAGAAGAATTATTTCCTCTTATTCATAATGGCTTCTTCCCCCAGCATTGCTCAAATTGCATCATATTCAGAGTAAATTCATATCACAGTTACAATTATGACGATTGGTAGTACATTGTCTTCTCTATTTAAAATCCAAAGATAAATTATCAGGCTTTGACAGGACAACAGAAGTTCAGCAGCATAAAGACACACATTCCTACATGCCATGTAGCTCAGCCAAAGCAGTGTGAGAACTGCAGTCCACAATACATCTGTGAGGTTCAATAAGTACTTTCACACCAAGATCAGCCCCTCACAAATCAGCAAGTAATTCAGCCATGGAGGCACAGGACAAGGGTGCAAGCAGAAAAGGACATCACCCCTGCCCCTGAGAGTTTCTGTTTGCTCTGAAGAGGATGCATCCAAGGACTGAGGCTGCACCAGCACCACTGACCCACACCCCACACCCCCTGCTCTGGGTCAGTCCCACCCGGAGCTCACCTTTACTCACAGGTGTGAGGGGTTGTTCCTTCACAAACCCTGGGAAAGAACCCGAATGGAATGTGTGGAACCACTAGGTGTCAGCAGAAGAAAGTGCACGGCCACAGCTCCGAGCCCAAAAGCTGAGCCTGGCTTCCCATCATCACCCACCGGCTCAGGACTGCAAACCCCTCACACACAGCCAGCTCTGGGAGGTGACCTACTGCGGGAATTCAGGGTTTAGACGATGACAAAAACAGCAAGAAAATGGGAATCTGGAAATTTAAGTCATACCCAGGAAGATCATCTGCCTCAATACAGCCCAGAAATCACCCCACTGCTGCCGTGCTTGGCTGTACTTAACAGCAACAGAGGTGTGTGGTGACTGTACTTACATCACACCCAACACAGGCTCTGCTGTACTCAGCATCCAGCTTAATGCAACTACAGAAAACACAGCAGGGAACAGCACTGAATTTTGTCAAGTAAATCTTATTATTAGACTTGCAAATTGTATTACCTAGATATGTTTTTCCACACAATTTCTAGTTAGCAAAGGCCTCAGAAAGTTGATGGCAACAGAAACTTCTCACCAGTGTTCTGGTGTTTATGTCCATTACACAACCTTCTACCTCTGGAATAAAAACCTCAGAACAGAACAAGAGTTCTTACTGTGCTCAAGTATAATAATGTGAATTTAAAGTCTGCTCTGTGACACATTCTGGACCTACACTGAATAATGAAAAATCAATTCACACCATTTATCCCAAAAAGTCAGCTCACACCAGTGAGATGGCCTATGAAATTAAACTGTCTTATGAAAGGAGGAAAAGCTGCTGCTTCTTTGAATTTATTTCCTAATTATCAGTGATATTAAATGAACAGTCAGATTCCTTGAGTGAAACACTTGCAAATTTTCTTTATCTAAATCTAATACCAGAAGGTATAATCAGAAGCTAAATTTTTTGACTTACAAAAGGACTTAGGAAAGAAATCCCTGAAAATTTCCACTTCCAGATTACTAAATTGTGTTTTATGACATATTTGTGCAGCTATGTTTACAGGTTTTCTTGGATAGAATGATAAGCAAACCAAACCATTTCTTCTACTTCCTCAGGTTAGCTGTCCCTCCAAGTTGCACTTTCTAGGGGTGTGCTACCGACAACTCACTTCAAACGTTCATCTTTAACATTCAGCCTTCAAAATACCAGATGGCATTTCCAGAACAGCAATTTAAATTTTTTATTTTCCTTCATAAATCCCTTAACTAGTTAATCTCACACACACACACACATCCAGGCAAAGCATACACCAATATTCCCAGAGTTGCCTGGCAACTGCAGGGAGGAGCAGGGGAGCACAAGGAAGCCTGCACGGACCGAGGGAGCCGCTGTCTCCC
>NW_020884901.1:1278660-1320855 GCF_003945725.1 Corapipo altera | reverse complement strand
GCCAGGGTGCCTCACACAGCCAGGGTGCCTCACACGGCCCTGTTCCAAACACCTCCCCATCCCAAACACCTCCCCTCATTCCACCTGAGACACTCTGACAGCCCGGCTCTTACACCCAGACACACACACACGAGCCCAGACAATTTATTTTTTCCACACGTGCCAATTCCCCCCGTGCTGACCTCAGAAGTCATTTCTGAACCCTGAATATGAATTGTTGAAATGGTGCTTGTTTGATGGTGATAACTGGGCTGTTTAAAATTCAGGCTGAACTATTTTCTCCTCCTGGCTTTAAAAATAACAAGTAAGACAAACTGTAGTACTGAAGACACTTCAGTAACTGAAACATCCTCAAGAAACACTATATGCTTTTGGCCTCCAAATGCTTGAGGCTGAGAAAAGGAGGTATTAAGACAAAAGGATATTTTGTCCTCTACAGAGATCTTGTTAAGCAGCCACAGGCCCAAACAACAGCAGTTCAAACTGGGCCATGAATTGGGATTTACCAGTGCATCGGACTTGCACATGTGTGTGCTTCCCCTGCTTCAGAGAGAGGAACGTAGAATATTCTGGAAATATTCTGGGGGATCACTCTGCAGTTAGGACATTTCATTCTCCATATTTCTGGGACATATGTCATGAGTTACATATGGATGTTCTTCACACTATTTACCCTGTCCCAGTCTATCAGCAAATGTACACACTTTAGAAGGACCCCCCTAAGTACACGGTATCAAAACCAGAGTGTCACAAAATGTGGAAATACATTAATTTGGCAAGACTGGGTTGCACTGAAGTCCATGAAGATACTTGCAGTAACCCAGGGACAGGTGCCTCACTAGAAGCAATAAAAACCAAGATCAAGCACAAAAAAGTCCTTCCCCCACTCAGACAGCACTAGAGATCAGCTCTGAACCAGGAGCAAGAGATTCAACTTCCCTAACAGACATTTACTGTCAGTAGTTACAACTCCAGGCATCCTTCATATTTCTGTAAAAAACACAATTTCTTCACTAATTATGTTCTTAAAATCCATGACTCCACAAATTTGCATGTTTCACAGTTAAACATGCATTGTGTAAAAACTTTTATCTTTTACCGCCTGTAAAAATAACACAATGAAGAGGTGGGTTTTGCAGGGAGAGGTCAGCTTTGCACTAGCCTCTTTTGATCAATTTATATTTTTTTACCATCTCTCTTCTAACTTAACTGCATTCAAAACCAAACAACACCCATACCTTTCCACAAGCAGGTTTCTCCCCGTGTGAAGGATCATGCTTGCTGCAGCTCTTTCATTTTGGAGACTTGAACACTGTTTTCAGTACCAGGCAGCCAAAGAGCCACCATGCTGACCTTAGTAAAAGCAGGTTATGCTACACTTGAAATTGTTAGGTTCTTTCCTCCACCACAGCTGTAGATTTACATCTTAGTCCTACTAATTGCCTACTTACAGGTTCAATTTTCAGGGCGTTTCTGTAGCTCCCAAAGAAAGCTGCTTGTGCTTTTAGAAACGCTCTTGCCACACCATCTCCAGTGGTTGTAGAGACTTTCTTCAATCTGTTCTTCAGTGCAGAAACCTGAAATCACACAGCAGGTCTAGATCACTCTCCTATCACAAACAAAGCGTAACACATTGGGGCACAGCTAAATGAAAAACGTGCTAACCACAGCAGCAGCTATGACAAAAGGCGACATTGTGAATTCAGAGTCGAATTTTTCAGTTCTAAAAGCATTACTTTTCAAGCTGTTTTGCCTCTCCAAGATACAATTGGATTCTATTCAGAAACCAATAGGACAATAAAAGCTTCATTGAACCTTCCCTCCTACTTAAAATCCGCTGTTACCATGCTGCTAAGTACTGTTTTAAAGTTAGCCCATGAAGTTCTGTGTCATTTTTGATTAGAATCCATGAAAGAATTACAGATAAATTAGTCAAACATCAGATTAATAAGAGAAACCGCTCTGCATAGCTGGGCCATCCATCACCACCAAGGCTAAGATCAAATTCAGGAGGTCTGAAAAATTTGTTCGCCACAAATCCAAGTTTTTTTTAAGGCTATATTCCCTTGTAGATTTAATGGAAAATAACCCCGTGAGAGCTGTATTTGAGGCTGGGGGGTTCCCCCACTGCCCCTCAGCAGCACTCAGGGAGCCAACATGTACAGCACACTTGTGGGCTCAGACAGGGAGATAGAGACCCATGAGGAAAAAGCTCGAATTAGGAAAATTAATTTAATTTATTGCCAATTAATATACAGTCAGATAGCGAGAAACAAAGACAGAAACTCAGACACCCTCCTTCGTCGCCTGTTCCCAGCTCAGCTCCCCGCCCCGATCCTGCCTCCCCTCTGCCCACACCAGTCCCAACAGCTCCTCCTGGACGATCCTTCCCCCTCACACTCTTCCTCACCCTACCATGGGGTGTTTTGCCTGCTTTCAGATGGTTTTGAAGCAGTTTGTCGAGGGCTGAGCTGTGCCTGCCTCAGCCGCCCCTCAGAGCCCCTCATGGCCCCTCAGAGCCCGTCATGGCTTCTCGGAGCCTTTCATGGCCCCTCAGAGCCCCTCCTGGCCCCTCAGAGCCCTTCATGGCTTCTCAGAGCCCCTCACAGCCCTTCAGAGTCCTTCATGGCCTCTCAGAGCCTTTCATGGCCCCTTAGAGCCTGTCATAACCCCTCATGGCCCCTCACAGCACCTCATGGTCCCTCACGGCCCCCTCTGAGTCCTTCATGGCCCCCACAGCCCCTCACAGGAGGCCTCAGCCCCGTCCCTCCCTCAGTTCTCCAGCGTGTCCCGGATCCAGAGAGGGCAGAGTTGCTTCCTCATCTGGCTCCACTGGTGTGAAATACTGAATCCACGCTGGGCACGGCTTGTTTTCCTCTCAGAACTAGATGTTATCTTTGCACTTGTGTTTACCAAAACAGTTGCAAAGACATTTCCTTTTAAATATTCCGCAGATTCTGCTGTAGGAGGCATTTCATTACAGTTATTTAGTATAACAGAAATAACCAAGAGCGTGTCCAGCACTGTTTATAAATCAGAGTGCTGTGGCTTATGCCAATGATCCGTGCATTAGCGAGCCCACAAACCCACATTAACACAACACACAATACCAGATTTAGTCTCATACCCATAAAATAAGCTCACTCCTATTCACTAAGATAATGTCCCTCAAGGAGCGCTGTAATTCTCTAAATGTAAAAGCTTCACCAGATTTTCAAACCTGAACAGCACACTTCATGTTCAAACAGGTCTGAACTTTTAGAGATGAAATATCCATTTATTTCCTATATTAACTTATGAAAAACCATTTAAAGGTAGTTCTTAAAAGTGCAATAAAATGTCCAGAGCTCTAAGTAACTTTTAAATCCATCTCAAACATTGTTATAAAGGGTTTTCTTTAAATATTAATGTGAAGATACAGAACTTGCCATCTATATAGAAGGAAAAGGCTTCGTTTTAAACAAACCAGAAGTTCAGAGGGCTGGTCACAGCCTTTCTGTGCTTTAGCTCCCCTGGCTGGTACAGAAGCAGAATATTGACAGGTATTTTGATAATTGCTTGAACACTGTAGCATGTCTGTTTTATACATATGCAGGATTACTGCAATAGGTATGCCACAGTATTTTAACAAAAAAAAAATGTTAACAGCATGTTAAAGACACTAAAAAGTAACAAAAAATATAACTCATACTTTCTATGGAATAAATTAGTACATAACTCAAAGAAGATGATATGAGCAGAATTAGGGTTGTTTCCTGCCAAAAGAGGCAGTCATACTTAAAAAAAACCTAAAAGACTGTGACCACTGAAAATGAGGATTATTTCTAGCCAAACAGACACATATACATGCAGTCTACCCTGAGAGTGTTTTTAAAGAAGATTTTTATACTTCTGGCAGCTGAGGTTTAAAGGTCCGATTTCAACTCTCACCATGTTTCAGAATGCAATCTGTGCAATGCAGCAGAATGAAATGGTTCAGTAAAGGTGCTAGTGGAAATTCTTTTAATTAGGTTCAGGGCTTTTCAGTTGTCAACATGAATAAAGCAAGAAACCTTCTACTGCAAATGCAGTGTAAGAAATAAAAACGGATTCACCTTTAGGAAGATGGTTTGGCTGCAGAGTTGTGGTTTGGTACTTCTGGCTGCCCTGGAAGCAGGACATTCATTTCCCTGAGTGAGAGCCAGGAACAGCAGCCTTCTCCCTGTGGTGGGTGGTGAGGGACTGGACAGCAGGAGCTGCATGGTCACAGCACTGATGTCCCCAGGCCCCTGCAGTGTCCCCACACCCTGCCTGCCCTGGGCACACCCTGCCTGCCCTGCCCCAGGGCTCCACAGAACAACTGCACACTGACAGAGCCAGCCCGGCCTTCAGTCCTTGGAATGTGGAGCTCTGGCTACAACCATGACTAGAAGATGACACTTATTTGGAAATACATGAAAAATCCATAAAGGTTGCATAAAAAAGAAATAAATTACTACCCCCTCTTTGCTATTCGTTGCAACACAGACGGTGGTGTAGGAGACTTGTCAGCAGCAGATGCACTTATTGTAATCACAGTCCTTAATAAATCTCTTTTTTTTAATAATGACTATTTTAAAAGGAAAGTTGCTTCCCGGGGTGCTCTCATGCTGCCATATTTTCAGCAATACATCAGAAGCAGAAGGTGAAGGAGGGACAGTTTTTCACATTTCAGACAGTGAATCAGTAACACAGTAGTACACACCTTGATTTTCCTGGCCAGTTCAGGAAGCCTGACAGCCAACAGGTACTGCTGAGGTAAGTGGGGCAAAGAAACTTTATCTGACTCTGCTGGAACTGCCTCTGCAGCTCCTCTGACACAAATGCTAACTGGAAAGACCCTTGGGTAGCCTATGTTTGCTTGGATCCTAGGAATTAAAGAATAGCTCCTTCTAGATTCTCAAGAACCAACAGTTTAGGTAGCAACATCACTGTCATGAAACTCAAGCACAACACACTACCTGAAGCTCTACAAGAACCACTGGACTTCATTCACTTGATTTAAAAAGCTGATCAAGCAGGGGGGGAAACGGCTTCAGAAATTTTCCACTGGATTAATTACCTGATGGTGAATGCATCACACAGAAGATGTTTTTCCTCACTGCTGAATATAGATAGATTTAATTTAGCAAAGTAAATTTTGTCTATTCAGCAGTGCATGAATTGCTCACTGCTCACATTAAGTAGCAAAGCTGACATAGTAGTTTGACATAACAAGCATTTATGATCAGGAAACTCCTGAAGACATTTTTAGTTTCTCAGGTCATAAATGCATCTACTTCGACCAAGACCAGAGGGGAGACACACTCCCAAAATCTCCCCATCCTCCCAGGGAAGCAAGAAGGAAAAAAAAAAAAAGGAAAGGAAAAAAAAAAGTATAATGGATTGGCTTTAGAGTCTCCCTGCTGAGATGAACAACTTGATCCACTTACAGTTCCAAACACATGATGCATGAAAGAACTGACAGAAATTCAATTCTTGCACAGCAGAGCAGCTGCTCTCTAGTGGTCAAAGCCAACTCTGGAACAGTGTGAAGGGAGAGACCTGGAGGGGAAAACTGCCCCATCCAGGTACCTGAAACAATGCAGAGAGCCAGGGCCGACAGAAACCCTCATCCAAAACATTAATTACACAGCGCACCACGACTCGAGTTAGAGCTTTGTTGTGAAAAATATTAATCCCAGCTGTATTTATATGGCACTTGTGAAAAAAACTACCCCACGTACGCTACTGGTGAGCCCTGCCAGTTAATTGAATTTGCTGGCAGCACTTCCTCTGCTCTGCTCTAAACATCCTCCCAGATAAAATGGAGCTTTTAAATAGACCTGTGGAAAACTGAATCAAGAAATTTGAACTAATAAAACACAACTCTCTACTGTTATAAAAGTGAAGTAAAAGTAAATAATGAAAGGAAGGAAGTCTCTTAAAATTTATTACATTCCAAAGCTTGAAGTTCTGTGTTTATTGCAGGAGTCTCTTCTGATGTTCTACAGTGCACCCACAACAGCTCCTTTAATGAAGTCTCATAAAATCTAATATAATACTTGATTGTTGACAAATCATATACATGTTTGAGGCCCCGTGCTCACTGTATCCAGACATTTCTTACATAATTCCATGAAATTTACAGGTCTGTCGTTCCTGGGTTGTGGATAATGGCACGAGCAGTGACCAGCTGGCAGATTTGGATGCTGGGAGTGAAATCAAAACGAAAAACTATATAAAGCCAGAAAAATTCATGGAAGCAACTTTTATAGACTGAATGCTTGGTTAAAGCCAAATTGCTCCCAATCAAGATGGCCCTTTGCCTTCCTCCTGAGCTCCCTGTTCCCGCAGGATGGATCCCACTGTGGATCCCAGGGGAATGCTGGGGGTCACTGCAGGAGGCACTGGGCACTCACCATCCCTGGAGCTGCTCCTCAGACACACCAGCTGAGACTGAGCTCCCTGCATACCAATTTTCTTTCCTAACTGCACATAGAAAGGTTCGGATCTCCCTGTCAGCACAATATTTCCATGGAGCAAAAGCAACCCAGATCTTCCCTGCCATGTTCTCCTAAACATTCACCCTCTGCCCTAAAAGCAGCTTCTTACACTCTCACACACTTCTCTGCTCTTCCCCCTCAGCTTCTTTAGTGGAGATGATTCCAGCAGCAAGTGGGATGGCTTCGTGTCCCATCAAAGGGAAACATCCCATTAAAGGGAAAGATCAAGTATTTATGCAACATTTCTATCAAGTTATTAAAGAAAGCAAATAATTTACCAAGAAAAAGTGCAAATGAGAAAGAAAATAAGTTCTGAATTCTAGCAGTGCATGAAGTGAAGATGTAGGAATCCATTTCACATGATATCACAGGATATTAAATGCAAGAAGTTCTTCAAAGCTCACCTGGAAGCAGTCACAGGAACAAGCCCACCCAATTTCATTTGGAAACAAAAGTTATCTAACAATAATAGGATTTCTAGCTCCTGTGAGCATTGGCTAATTCTCATTAGGAGGCTTCAAAGCATGTCTGCAAATGTTCAAACAGATATTCCCGAACACCTGGGGGAAGAACTGAGGAGCAGCAGTTTGGATCCATCTCTCCACACGTACCACGTCATTGGGGAGGCTCTGCAGGTCATCAAAAGGAGTTTCCAGTGTGTTGGTGTCCACGTTCAGAATCACCACATCCTCCAGGGCCATGCTTCGGACCTTCTACGTGGGAGCAAAGCCAGGAAAAGGGAAGGACAATGTCAGTACGAGGAGCTGGTTAATTTTGATGCATAAAGGACACAAGTGATGGCAGAACATCATGGCATTACAGAGCTTTCAGCATTTTAAAAACAACCAACATTCCTGACTTTGCCATCATTTGTTTTATTTACTCATTTTACAATGCTGAAAAATTAACCTTCAGTTGGCAGAGGGGAGTTCTTAACATCATGCACACTGAAATGTTTCAAACCAGAGAGTTTGGGGTTATTCAAGCAAAGATTTATTTTAAGCACCTCTACTAATGTTTGTCTTAATTCTGGTGTCCTGTTTGCACATTTAGCAGCCTGCAGCTGAGTGAGGATTTCAAGCATAGCTTTTCATATTTAGAAATTCATTTAAATAACAATAAAGAATGTCTTTTCTAGGAGTTAAGAGTTGTAGTAAGTTAGGGATGGGAACTGGTTTCCAAATTCCAGGTTGAATTTTGGAACTCCAATAGAGACAAGTTTACAACTGCATTTAAGTAAAATGGATACCACCAGAGGTTAATTAATTCCACCATATCCTGGTCAGCAAGTCTGAACTTTTTCTCCTGTTCCCATGAATTGAGGGAAAGAAAAGTCTCTAATCTAGTTTGAGGGTTACATCATCTGTAACAGTCCGTGGACACAGAAGAGAAAAGCAGAACCTACTTCTCAAAAGAAGGATCATTAATACCTATAAGTGTCTAAAGGTATCGGTGATCTAAGCAAATTTAAACACTGTCAGACTTGATTTCCCTGCTTAAACAACAGTAAATGAATCACTGATACCAAACAGAGCAGCATTTAAATACTTAACACTTCTTGTACTTAACAGGAGAACTGGATCTTTTTTTCTGACTGACTGAGCCCACAGGTTTAAGGTCTCTTCAAATAAAGCTTTGAAAATTCAAAATCAGACAAAGTGGAATTATAGAATATGGTAATTGAGGCAATTTCCCAGTGACACTGTAAATAAACTTTTAAGTACCTATATACCTACACACACAACCAAATGCAAGTTACTGAGGAGGAAAGTGAACAAAAACATACTCAATTTTTAATTAAGGTTTTGTGGGGTGGGGGGAATTGTTTCCCTTAAAAGAAAGGAACTAAAGTCCTAAAACAATGGCAAAGTTGAGCCTTAGGCAGCTAAATAATTACCCTCAGTTTTCAAGGCTCAGTCCTCTGTCTATAAAGCAAACTGCTGTGTACTTAGGGCTAAAAAAAACAACCACCATAAAATCCACTTTGTAGACATTTAAGTTTAGGTCTTCATGAGACATTTCTTCAGCTTAAACAGAAGAATATTACATTTAATGCTTTCCATATAAAAGGCACCAGTACTGCAGGACAAACCAGGCACTTTGCCTTTCAGGAACCAAAGGTCACTCTGTTGGCTGCATCTGATAAACTCTAAAGCAATCCAGGAGCCTTGCTCCTTCTAGGAGTCCGGAAGCACCAGACAAACTGATTTGCTCCTTCCTGTTTCAGAAAATTAAAAATCTCACTTATACTCAGAGGAGTCTAAAAACCTCCAACAAAAAGGCCTTGCAAAGTACTTAACCAAAGCCAGAAGCTTGTCAAACTCGAGTGCTGGCAGGACAAGACAGGAGGAATTCAAACCTCCTCCTCATTCCTGCCCAAGAAGCAGCACACGCGTGGTGAACGTGCCAGGGGGGGTTTGTAACTCTGGGGACGAATCTGCACCTTCCCTTCAGCTGAATTTGGGGTTTTCTCAGCACAGAACAGGCTTGTTACACATGGATCAGCCAGGGAGCACAGCTCAGGGGGATGCAGCTCATGCTGCAGGGACTGGAAATGCTGCTCGTTGGATCATCCCCCACAGGGCCCAGAATAACTGTACTGAAAGGGGGCTGATCCTAAACTCTGCTCTGCTGCACCTCTGCACCACAGAGAGCTCAGCCCTGCTTTAAAACTCCTCAATATTTGTACCAAGGCAGTGGATTTCCCTCGAGACAAACCCTCAGATTTAATAGAACACCAGAGACTAACTTGATTAATAGCATCTGTCTTGCAATGCATTCGAAAACAAGCAATTTTTTGATGGTACAATTGTGGCTCATCCCAGAGAAATGCAGACTGACCATTTCACCTTAATCCTTAGCTGGTTTTATCATCTCTCCTTTTACTATCATCATCTTTGATAAAGGTATTATCAGACAGTTATAAGGGCTTTTGTCAAATAATCACACGCTTCTTTCACTGAACGTGGCACCCGTCAGCCCAACTGACAGGGAAATAACAGTATGTACTCTCAGGTTGGAATCTGAGTAAAAATTCCCATCATTCAGCTGCATTTCTCACATTAAATCCCACTGGACTCCATGAATCACAGCAACATGTAGATCATTTTTCACAAGTACAGTTTGTGTGTTGTCACAATTTTCTGGAAATTCGAAGGGACAGCCACAAGCCACACACGGCCCCCATCCATATTCCACAGCTTCCTGGAGAGCTAAACAAAATTTTACAAGTAAAGTGATACCTGTTCGACAGACTGGACTGTGTCCAGTATGTTCACATTTTGCTGAAAAAAACGTAGAAAAGCAAAGACCAAGAGGAAACGTGACCATTACAGTTTCCTACAGACCAGGGATGTGCTGAGCCAAAAGTGCATCACATCTCACTCCTGCAAACCTCTCTTAACCATCCCTGCCCAATTACTTGTAGCCATAATTAATCATCTAAAATCCATCTAAATCAAACTAACATCTACACCTGCCTTTTATTTTAAATGTCTCTTTTTAAAAGAGTGGAGAGGTATGGAAAGCTGGTTTAACAAGCTTGCTGAACCCATTGTTTATGGCCTCTATAAACATGGCTTAGTAAGAATTACTGACTTAATCAGAGAGAACTTATCTCCTGGTGAAAAGAGCACTTTAAATTTCAGAAATGGCACCTTTACTGTGAAAATCTCTTAACTTTTCAAACAAACTCCAGGGGGCCTTAAACACCAGGTCCGTAAATAAGCACAGTCAGGGCGCCTGTCCCGCTCCCAGGCAGCCAAACACTTGAAGTCATTTAAGTGTTTTATGTGAAAGTTCACAAAACCAGAGAAACTATATTCTAATAGAAGTATTAAGGGGTGCTCCTCTGTCTCGCTCCCATCACATGCTACCAGCAATATTCATCAATAATACCAACACCAGTTTGCACTAAATGTTATTTTATCACCACTGGCTACAGTTGGCAGGTTTTGCATTTTCTGCCATAAAAAAATCCCCAGTTAAACTTCTTTCAGGTGAACAATTTTATTGAATACTTCAATTAAAAAAAAAACCACACAAAACCAAAAAACCCACAACAACCAAACACCACCACCACCCTCCCCCCCTCAAAACCCAGGTTTGTGTCACTTCATGGCCAAATTGGTGCCAAAACACAAACCAAGTTGATCACGAGGCTTCATAACCAGATACAAAAGTGATCAACATATTAAAGAATGTTGTAACAGTGAAGAGGTAACACACCTTCCACCAATTCTTTTGGAAAGGCAACTCAACAAAAAACTAACATTCTAGCTTGCTTGTGCATTAGATTTGAAATTATTGTAAAAGTATGATTCACAAGAAGCCTAAAATCCATTTGCTTAATGACTTGTCTGTCCTCAGTTAATAGTTTCCATTTCTTTTCCTAAGGAAAACACCCCAACGCTGCAGACAACAGAGTGTCAATCTGGCTGCCAGAAGCAGGAAAGGCAGCGGATATAAAATTTTATTATTTCATGCCCCAACAGCAGCCAGAAGGACTTAATGAAACCCCGCTCAGATTTACAACCTGAAATGGCTATTCAGCAGACAGCTCTGGGTAAGGGGATGTGCCCCCTGACCCCGGGGCCCTTTGATCCGGGCACAGCAGGTGGGCTCCCACCCCCCTGCCCATCTCCCACCTTCCGCCCGGGCACCCTGAGCCTGCACAGGTGATTCCCAGATCCTTATCACCAGCAGCTGCTGCCAACTGAGTGACAAACAGCACCAGGGCTGGACAGAGAGAACCTTCCTTCTGCCTGGAGCTGCAGGGCTTGGCCTTCCTGAGCACTGCCCCTCCAACACCCCCCACTGCAGCCTGACTGAAACACAGTTGTTATTTCCATTTCTCCAATAACTGGATAAAGGAGAACTTCATAAGTAATCTGCCATATTTTAAAACGCATTTTTATCAATACTCCTGAAACCATGCACAGCAATATTGGTAGCATTTGTGAGTTTGGGGTTTTAAGGCCTGGATTTAAGTGTATCTATAACCCCTTCATTTAAACCCTGTGGAAAAGTTGCACTTCTTCACTCACAGGTAGAAAGGCATTGATTTACTAAGAATAATCGGGTGGAAAAAGCTAATTACTACTTCTCATCCCAATAAAAAAATATAATTAACACCACCAGTGGCAGATCCCAGTGGTCACTGAATTCTCAGGGTGTGTTCTGAGGAGGAGGGACCCCCTGGCAGGGCCAGGGCTGAGCCCAGACTGACAGAACTCGTGCTCAGGGCTCGTTAGCTCAGCCTCACACACACTAATTGGGCTCTGACTGGATCCCAAACAGAGCATCCTCACACCTCCCTGAGCCAGAGCAGGGAAATGTGCCAAAAAGTCCTTCCCAAATGAGTGTGTGGGGTTCAGAGGGCCCAGCTTTCCACTCACGTGGCTGCACAAGGGAGAGAGAATCAACACCAGGTGAGATCAGCCACCCTGTCCCACCACGTGGAACACTGCAGGAATTTTAGGGAACCTGTCTTTCCTGACAGGAACATCTTTACTGACACCAGGTTAAAACAAAACCCTGCTCCTACAGCTTTTATGATATCCAGAGTTGTCCTCTTTGCTTAGGAAAAAGGTCAGGAAACCATTCTGAGCTGCAATGGCAACACATTCATCCTGGACAACCTTGGAAGAATTGCAGTTCTGGAGGCCCAGAAAAAGCCCTTGAATGACTGGAGAATTAACAAAAAAAGGGTAACTGTAAATGCTGGGTTTGTGGCCCACATAGGGCAGGAAGAGGGATGGCTGATCCTGGCACAGTTCAGCTGCCAGAGCTCCACATCTCCCAGCCCAACACAACCATCCCCACAGTCAATCAAAACCACATGTGCCCAAATTCCAGCAGGGAGTCCCCGGGGTCAAGGGCATTCCTCCTCCATCAGCACCATCCCACTAATAACCTTCCTACAGAAACAGTTGCTGAAACCATCGTTTACTCTGACAAAATGTAATGGGCTGCAGTGAGGTTTGACACCACTTCCAACACAAAGGTCAATTTAATAGAATTTGAAGACTAAAATAACCTACAGTACAGAGAGAGAAACCAACATTATGGAAGGGGTGTGTTCTTTTGATAGAGGTTCATTTTCCTATCTCATTATTTATCACTGCTAAGTACTTATCTTCCTCTAATATGAATTCAATTAGTTCTGTAAGCATGTTCCATTATTCATGTGATAGCTCCAGCCTTGCTTATCCAACAGCTTATAAACTTTTAGCCTTCTTTGAAGTCACTTTATGGATTGCTAAATGGAAATCTTATAAAGAATGACTAACTAGGTGATGATAGAAAAGCTGAAAAATAAGAGCACAAAACACAGCTCTGTATTTTCTACCAAGGTTTTCCCCCATAAATCAGTTGGAGCCCTCTGACCTATAACAGGAGATTATCTTATCTCACTGGAGAACATTTCAGTCACAGCAAATTAGATTTAACAGTCAATGGATATGCTTGATATTTTAATCATAAGAAAAATTTGTCATTTTCCATTAAAACAACTGCTCCTTCCACAGAGCCCCCGTGGAACACGGGAAACTGCAAACTAACTTCGGGGTACAAAACAGGTTGGGAAAACCCACTGAGCTGAGAGGGGGTATTTTCTTTAAAATCAGTGACATTTCTGCTTCTTCCAGAGGCCCCATTCCAAGACTGGGACAGCAAAACCCACACAAACAACACTGAAGGTAGAACATGATTTTTTCCTGTACCCCAATCCCCTCTCCCCTTCCCAGCACAGCTCTCCCTGTGCAAGCTTAGGCTGCCACCAACATTTCCAGCACAAGGACAGTCCTACAGTGGGAGCTGCTGGGCAGAGCCTGAGCCCAGACAACCCTGGAGTCCCACCTGCCTCAGCTGGAAGGGAAGGCTGGGGAATTAACCCCTTATCCTGACACTGGAACTCGTGGATTTACTCAGAACACTTGTAAAGTCCTATTTGCTGAAATTTCAGCATTTAAAAAAAAAAGGAATACTGAATAATGGCAGTAGTTTGTAGTTCTAGTTTATACAATTATTTTGATATGGAAAAGATAATATATTTTTAAAAATACAAAACTGCTATATCATGAGGAAAAAAATTGCTGTTGCTATTAGGATGTTATTCTAACAAACAAACCACAGAATTTTATATCTACATGTGAAGGAAGGGACAAAGACAGTGAGCCCTGAGCATCGGAAACAGGCAGAGAGGTAACCCAGGAACTGTCCAGCTCATGTGCCAAACATCATCCCTCCCTTGCCCAGGGCACAGAAATCCTGCAGCACTTGCCAGCAGCCAGATCCAAGAGCCACTGTGGGGTTTGATGTTATTTTCCGATGGAACAAGTAGAGTTACTGCAGGATACAGTTCTATCTGTATTCAATTTATCCCTAAGAGCAGAGCAAACAGTTTGGTTTATTTATTTCATTTATTTGATAAGGCACTTGGAATAACTGTACTTTGCCAAAGCGTGTCTGTGTTCCAGAATCTCTGGCTATTCAGCAGCCAGACTGGATTTAGTACTAAACAGATTTTTTCACAAGTTACTAAAATGGATGAAAATTGGCTTCTCCAAGAACAACTCCTTTTTCTGAGTTTTTACAGATGGAGTTTGGAAGGCCCACAGAGCCCTGCAGTCTGAAACACAGAGACAAAGAAGGAGGCACTGGGTTTGTGGAGCAAGGCAGGAGTGAGACATCACACAGAGTGACTCTGAGGTGGAATTCTTCATTGTTTTCCTGCATCCATTCCCAGGCCAACCACAGGCTCGTTGTGAGCACAGGTACCTGTGAGAGCTGACAGTGTCTGCAGGGAGATGTTACCCCACCCTCTGCCAGGGCTGCTCCTTCCTTCACAGGACCACAATAACCACACAGTGATGGCCTGGCACAGACATGGGGCAGGAAGGTTCTTGATCACCATGAAAAATACATTTCTTCCTAGATATCACCTCGCTCCTGCCTGTGCAGCATCCAAGGGGCATTCTCAGAAGCCCCCTGAACACAAGCATGTGATGTGCAAACAAATGCACATGTTGCCTTTAAAATAATTGGTAACTCACTACCACAGCCTACTGCAATTCTGTACTTTATTTAGCAACATAAAGGGCATAAAAAAATCATCTGTGCCCAGGATGGTAAGGAAAAGAAAAAAGACATTCTGCACATTCAATCTCCTCATGAAAAAACTGACTTCTAAAATTACTTCACGTTATTGCTGGGAAAGGGGGGAGTTCCACAGCACACACAGACACAGGGCATCATTATTACACACATCTGCCCTAGTGCAAGAATATTTGATAGTATTTCCAGAGAAATGACACAATACAAGAACAATTATCCCAGTAATTCACGTTCCTTTACGTGATGTAAACCCAGCTTTCCAAACTGTTCTGTATCCTGAACACAAGGGCTGAATTTCCGGGGATCTAAAGCAGGGACACAAGTCAAATAACCTCCAAGGGCACATGCAGCTCTCACCAGTCCACCCCTGCAAACTTAGGAGCCCCCAGGAGGCAGGAATTGCCTCTTCCCCCCCAGAGAACACACTCCTTGTTCAGGCTTCCCGTGCAAGGGGCTCAGCCAACACTGACGAGCGTTTTCACCGGGACCTGAAGGAGCCCCCAGATACTTCTGAGGAAAGTCATCCACTGTTTCACCAGTCAAAAGCAAATGTGTTATTTCCACTTTTAGAGTTTTTAAAAAGTCACATGAAGTACTGGGAATTGTTTATAGGAGAAGCTTTCTGTGAGGGCTGGTTCTCTGCCAGCTTTGTGTTAACATTAACAGCAAGTTCCTTCTTTTCAGATCTTTCGAACATTAAAAAAATTACAATCTGTCTGCAAAAGCCTAAAAGAGAACTGTAACTGTCAACATTGTGGTTTAATATCGACTCTGCCTTCGTGATTCAGTCAAAGCAAGGCACTGAAGGGACTAAGTGGAGCCCCAGGATGGGGAGGGGACACGTGGTGAGCTCGTCACCGCGCACAGAGGCTGCCCAGGGAGCACGGGGAGCACACGGGGCTCCTGCAGGTTCACCATCCCCACGTGGGCTTAACTCCCTCAGCACACCCACATTAACAGCATCAGTTCATTTTTAAGCATATGAATGAATGTATAATTGCTCGTGGAATTTGGCTCTAAATCATTACACTACGTACAGTTTCAGAAACGGTGAGAGAGACTTACCTCCATCAAACTCAAGTGTATCCCAATGAGGTAGGGCATGGGGGCACTGCAGAGAGGGAAAAAAAACAGCTTTACATTCCCACAACACTGGAATCACACACACAACTTACAAAACTAGCTACAGGAAAACACTGTGATACTGGACTAGATTTTGCTGAAAAATTAATATATACATAGATATATAAACAAACCACGTGTGAACAAAATGTTATTCCCGATTTGAAAGACTGTTTTTACAATGCAATATCCTCTCAGGCCTGTAAGACTTTAATTTTTCTTGACAGAAGAATTTTCAAGTGCCTAAGTTCAGGCAGGTACCTAAGGACAGATACTAAACATATCTCTAATAGTGGAGTCTTTTGTTAAATAAAACAAACAAAATGTGTTATTGCAATTTTAAAAACATACCCAGAGTTTTCTAAGAGCATTCTTTCAAAAAATGCATCCTGTTGTAGTGTCAAGTGGCTAATTTAGTGTATATGCATCACCTGGTACGACAAGTTCTGAATTCTTTGAATGAGTCCAGACATATTTTTAGGCAATTCACTTTCAAGTATAAATCTCGACACATTTACATTTATAAAAGAAAACACAAAAATTGCTTCTGAAGATTCTGCTAAACTCCAGAGTTCCAGGACATACACTGATAGCAACACCCCCCTCAGAACACAAAACCTGGATACCCCCAGAGGCTCTGAGGCCACAGTTCATCCCCCAGCACAGGGTGATGCTTTTGCTGGTGACCAGAGTGGAATGTTTCAGGCAGACTGATGTGCTCAGTGTCCCTGCCCAGGGCCAGCCCAGGGACTGGGGCTCTGGGTCCAGCTTCCAACACTGAGCCATGGGAGCCATCAGGGAGGTGCCAGAGCTGCTAATTGCAAATATGGCACATCCTGCCTGCGAAACAGAGCAACACAGACAGACACAACTTCTAAAATAGAGCCTCCCTTCGCTTTGGATGCAGCAGCTCAACGAGCTCATTTTCGATTTCAGATGAAAAAATGAGAGAAATGTCACTGTACTGCCTTGGATTAAAATATCTCCCATATTGCTGCTCTGAGCTGATGCCTACTGCTCAGTAAGAGCAGTGCAGTGCTGAAAAAACCCCTGAGACACCAGAACAGCAAAATTCCTGCTCCTCCTTTTCCTGAAAAATACCTTAAAATATATATTTACTGATAAGCATATTAATATTTATGTTGTTTATTTACACACCCCCTCAAACAGCCATTCTGTCGGATGCTCCACTGAGGTGGAAGCAGCCTCTGCATTAGACATTCTATATGAGACCACTTTTTTTTCTGTTTGAAGACATTAAACCCATGTAACTTCCAGAGCCCCTTCCCAGTTCCCTGGGGAACACTGGAACACATCCCTGCAGGAACTGCACGAGAACCCCCTGCCCTGCAGCCCCTTGTGACAGAGCCCAGAGGGGCTGGTACAGCAGAGACTGACCCCGAACCTTCTGATTCCTTGGGAATTCCACGGGTGAGAAGCACAGCACACACCCAAGCCCTTGGACAGGAATTCCCACCACACACCAGGACGCTGCCCCGGGACACACGGAGTACTCAGCTGAGCAGAGCTGCTGCTGGTCACTTTGCACGTTTGGTTTGTGGCAAACACCATCTCTTCATTTCCAGTGGCCAAAGTCCAGGAGCGAGAAAATTCCCAGGAATTTTATACCCGGGGAACAAGGCCGGGTTTGGCTGCACCGCGTCCCGTGGGCTCTGCTGCCGCGGCTCCTCCCGTTCACCCACCCCAATGTGGTTCCAATTAGGAACCTCCAGGAGCTCGGCAGCTCCGAGCCCCAGAACGCAGAGTCGGAACCTCAGCAGGAAGTCTAAAGCCTGCAAATGCCTCAGCTCGTGGAGGCTTGGCAGCTGGAATGGAAGGAAGCAGGAGGAGTGCAGGATTCCAGCAACCCGGCAGGGCAGAGTCTGTCACCCAGCACAGCAACATCTGAACGGGGCAAGGGCTTTAACTGCATCACACCCATTTGTGAATCCTCCAGTTTATCAACAAAAGAACAATAAGAATGTCTAAACCTAAAAACCAGGCACCTCCAGTAGGATTTTAATGAATTACAGACAAGATCTGGCTCAAGATACATGGATCAGCTTTGGATGGAAATTGTGGAGTGACAGACATTACATGGAAAGGCAGCACAGCACATAAAACAATTACAGGGACAGCAAAAATAACCCCAATAAAATATAATCTGGTAAAGAGCATAAATATTTCCAATAAAATCTACCAGGGAGATTCTATTCTTCTGTCATCCCTCATTGATCTGACTGAAAAGGAAACACACCTGGAAGTAAATGTTGAAGGTTCATGTCAGGCTTCATAAGTTGCTTTTATCACCATTTCTCTTTGCCATGAGTTAATCATGTGCCATTATTTAAATGCTCTGTCACCATCCTGTGCAGGGGAACGTGGTGTGTGTCCCCCTTCCCTGCTCAGGGCACACACAAATAGTTCTTCCTCACTGAGATTCTCGTCCTGAGACACGGAACACTCACGCAGCTTTTAATATTTCATCAGGTTAGATGGTACTTCCAAGACTTTCAAGGGAAGTTCAGTGAGACACATCCCTCGAACAAAGGGAGAAACACCCGGCACAAGCTTTAATCCTTCGGGGAGCCCCGGCAGATTAAAGGCTGCCCTTCGGGCCAGGCCTTCCCACTGCCCGACACTTCATCAGTCCTGGGCCTTCTTACAGCCCCAGCTCCTAATGACTGCGGGTTGTTTGCTGGCAGCCCACAGCCATTAAGTGCCAAAGGCACAAGTATCAATTCCTGAGCCCCTGGAACAAAGAGAGGGGTCGTTCCTGCTCCGAGCTGCTTCCCAAGGCAATCAGCCTTATTTACAGTCACAGGAGTTACAGAGGTAAATATCCAATCAGTAAAGTGGCACTGCCCAAGCATGAATATGGATTTTGGGGACATAATGGCTGTAGAGTGCCCATTTATTACAGTTGCATTTTTACAATTTCTTTAATTCGTATGAATATGGATTTTGGGACATAATGGCTGTAGAGTGCCCATTTATTACAGTTGCATTTTTACAATTTCTTTAATTCGTTTCCTTAGGCAAACGAGAGACCTTTTAATTATGCTCCCAAGAGGTGGGCAACTGCTAATTGGAAGAGAAGCAGGTGAAACAGAGGGACATTCCTTCTTAAGTGAAAAAGCCCAGCCTTAAAAAATACTGCAATTCACCAGAAACAGCAACGTAAAAGCCTGGGGATCTCCAAAAGGTTCCTATTTACAGCTACACAGGGACTGCACCATTTTGCTTCCTTGTTCCAGGAAAATGGGTGAGATCACATTTCCTAAGTCCATGTCTTGCTATTCAAACACTGACCTAAGGGGTGGCTCTCTCCCACCAGTGGTACCTCCCTCTCCAGGGCAGTCTCCTGATTTCTCCTGAGATCCCCTCACTGAAATGCAACAGAATTCAATCCCAAATTTATTGGGGTGACTGATACAAATCAGAAACCTGACTGCATACATTGGAATGATGCAGAGAACACACAGGCACAGAGCAGGAGAGCAGCTCCCAGAGCCTTCAGGGAGTGCCCAGGTGTGCCAGGCAGTGGCAGTGCCACCCAGAGCCCTCCAGGCTGCAATCTGTGCATCCAATGACAGTGTCACCACCAGTTTCTAGTCTCCTCCCCCCAGAATCTTTCCCTGGGCTGAAAACATATCAAAGAATGGTGCCTAATCAAAAAATAAAATTAAGGACAGCACTCCTCCTCTTGCTTCCCCTCCCACACCCTGTCCTCAGCTAATCTGCATGGCAGGGATCAGAGGAGTGAAGTCATTCCAGAGCCATGGATGCACCCCCAGCACTGACTCAGCAGCCCCAGCACAGAGTGGGGGTATTTTGGAGCATTTTGGAGCGTTTTGGAGACACAACCTTCTGGCACCTCCAGCTCTGAGGGTGGGCATGTCAGGCAGCAGTGCAGGGGAACAGAAATATTAAGCTTAAGAAAATCCTTTCAAGAGGGAAATGGGAAGCAAAAGGCAAATAATCACAGGTGGAACACACTTTTTTTCCAAAAACTTTCAAAGATCACGAGTGACACAGTCTATCCACCCTTCTGCAAGTTTCAAAAGAGCAGGAGAAGATTCAAAAGCATCACAGCACAGTCAGTAAAAGGGCACAGCCAACTGATCCACATGATATTCTGTATTCATAAGAACTGAAGAATTCTCATTGCTTTAAATTTTGTTCCCACCTCGGCTCTCTAAAATTCTTACGTCATATTTGCAAAGGAAATAACCAGGCAACAATTAAAATTAAATTAAACTCTTCTATTTTGAAGTATCTCAGGTCATTTCCCTCAAGAGGCAGACACCAGTAAGCAGAAATATTGCCTTAAAGCAGAGAGCAGGGAGCTGATTGCTCAGTCCTCCCAGGCAAAAATGGCATCTGCAAGTTCACATGGTTACAAAATAGATGGACTCTATTTTGAGAAATATATTTATGGTACATAAACTGTTGCTAAATTGACTTGTTCAAACAATGACAGAGTGTGCAGCCACCTCTCCAATTAAAGCTCCTCGCTGGGGAAGGCAATCAGTTGTATTTGTGAGCAGGCAATGACACCCTGCCCCACAGCCTGGAACCCCCCTGTTCCCAGGGCCTGCTCCCTCCTTCCCTGGCCAGGAGAGAACCCACCCAGTGGGGCCCAGGGACTTGTGGCTTCCCCTCCTGGGGTCCAGTGCCCCAGGGTTTGCTTTCTGCCCTCCCAGGGCTCTGGGCTCAGTCCCCTTTCCCAGGTGGATGGGTAACCAGTCTCCTAAGCCAAAGCCTCTGAAGGAGGTTTAACTCCTTGAGGAAGCCTGAGGTAAGGTCACTCATTCCCCTCAATGAGGTAAATATCATGTTCCAAACACACACTCCTAGTGAAAGATCACCACAGGAAAACAGGGGTTTTTTTAAATAGTTTTTTTTTAAATTGTTTTTGCCCACCCCCAACAGAAGTTCAGGAAAGTGGGAAAATGAGAAAAATGTATCCTGTTGGAGTCTTAATTCACATTGGAATATTTAACATGGACATGCTGAAAACAGAGTTTAATGACACAATATCTGAGTTGCAGCATTCCACAGCAACCACTCCTCCTATCAGACTGTTTCAACACACTGACAGACAGTCATCTCTTGCCATAAATATTTGTACTTACTGTGTTGGTGCCTCCCTAATACGCTGTATTTTTAGAGTAACAGTTGCATCATAAGAGCCCTCGGGACACCCCACAGAAAGGTGAGCACTGCTGTGAGTCCCAGGGGTACACACACACATCTCTAACACACAGACACGAAGGTGGCCTTACCAACAGTAGTCCAGCAGATGTGGGGGCAGGACAGGGATGTAAACGTGCTGCCAGAACATCGGGTAGAGCATGGCTGCAGAGCCATGGATGCAGGCAGTTAACTGAAAAACACACCAAAACTGCATCAGAAACAGGCCAAGCCCCAAGGCTCACATGGCAAAGTTAGACACAAAGTAAAGAATCCATTCTGCTTTCATATCAACGTGTTTCATTGGAAAATAAAGAGCTGCTGTTAAAAAACAAGGGGCTCGGGGGTGAACACGAGGGGTTTGTGGTGGTTCCCATCCAACTGACTTTGTGAACAGCTGAGAACATGATTCACTCAACAAACAAAACCTGCAAAGAACACCCAGTATTCTGTAAAGCAACAGAAACATGGAAATGAAAACTCAAATGGAACTAAAGGAATAGTAGAGGCAAATCCCCAATCCTGGAAATTACCATCCAATAGATATCATAAAAATGCACTGAAATTATAACACAAACTGAAAAACACATATCACACCAAACTCAGTGATTAAATCTTGATTATTTAAAAGGGGTTTTTGTCTAATGGCTCTTCATCTAATCATTTGATCAATTGAATTTCTCAGTTATATTGTTAAAAACACATGAAGAAGAGTTTTGATATGGGCAAGTACTGAAAGAGCAAAGGCAAGTGCCAGTGAAGCCATGGGGAGAATCCTCACAGAGGAAATTACTGCTCTCAACCCTATTTCAAACGATAATTATTAATTTGGAAGAGAAGATATGCAGGATATTTGTCACATTCACTAAGGATATTAAAATGAGAAGGTGGTAATGCTCAGTAAGGAAATTCAGCAAAAGCTGTGGAGAAAATAATGTAAGGAGAGGATCTGAACAGCCCCATCCAAGCCACGGGCTCAGAGGTGACAGCAGCCACAGCCACCCTGCCCTGCTCAGCACTGCAGTGTCCCTTCACCTGCACTCCTGCCCAGGATCCCCTGAGAACCTGCTCACAGGCACTGAGGACACAGAGCCCAAGGGACTGAGGTCCCCGTGGTGGCCTGAAGGTGTCCGAGATGAAACCAAGCACAGACACATCGTGGCATTAATCCAAATTCAGTCAGATGTGGAGTAGCCCTTAAAAAAGAAGAGATGACCCTCATTACTATTAATTTCCACTAAGAGAGAGAGCAGTGAATTAGAGAGCTCTCAAAGGGAACCCCTGGCTGGGGAAGGAAAGGGTGGATGAGCCAGTCCAGGATCTTCAGGTTCCGTGTCAGGAACATCAGCCACGACCAGGGACAGTTTGGGGTCTGTTCTCTGCCACAGCCCCTCTGTGCAGCCTCTGCCAGCACCAGCTCCTGGCTGTCCCACTGAATGCAGCTCACTGGGCAGGAGGGTGGGAGACAGGCCTGTATTTTATGTGTTACCTTTATGCCTCTGAACAACACAGTCAGCTTTTTACCTTTGAGAGGATCAAACTCTCCTATGACACAAAAATTTCTTCAGTACTTGGAAGAATTCAACATTCTTCAATTTCATCTACATTTTCAAAGAGTTTTAACATTTGAGCATGGATTTCTTCTGCAAAGATCATATTTACTCTTCCCCAGTAGCCTCTGTTCATGCATTCACTAGTTCTAGTCCTCACTGTGACAGGTTTCAAGTTTTTTCATAAAAATGTAGCTCAAAGAGCTGTAGCTTCTTCAAGGGAGAATGTTATCACACCTGACTTTCCACTCCAAAGACAAATTTCTGAAAAGAAAGTGTCATAACAAAAGAGTCCACAAAGCTCCAAAGCATCCCAGTGCTGATAACAAGTTTCCAGAAGTGAGAATATGCAAGAATTTAAACTAGATTTGAACCACCATCCCAAGGAAACTGTGCCTTTGGGAGCAGACAGGGCACAGCAAGTACCTGTTGAGTCTCTCTCAAAACAAGCTCTTCATTTGCAGGTGAAGGTTATTTAGTGGTCCATATGAGATGCAAATATTAAGATGCTGGGATACTAAATTTAGAAGCTACAAAATCTAGAGTTTATTCTGGATTTATGACTCATGAAGCACTCAAGATTTATCCCTACCCCATTATATTTCAACTTATCTTTACATTATTCCTACAGGAGAAGATGCTCCTCTCTCACAGATCAGATGAAAGGCATTGACTAATTCCACAATGTGCAGCAGGAAGAAGGGGGAATGCTTTCCCACTGCAGTTTTCCATCTATATTCCTGAATCCTTCCCCAGCCACAATGCTCAGCACTGCAGAGCTCTGAGCAGAGCCTGGCACCCCCTCTGGAGATGTCCTCCCACACTGGGACGTGGCAGGAATTCAGGTCACACCCAATCACTGTCCTGCAGCTCTGACCTGGGGAGGGCTCAGGATCTGCTGGACACCTCCCCTGGTCAGAGACTCCATCCAGGGAGCAGGGCCTTTCCAGGGAAGAGGGCCTTTCCAGGGAAAGGGCCTTTCCAGGGAACAGGCCTTCCCAATGAGGCAGCCTGAGAAACACCCAACTGCCACAGCTCTGGGAATGCAGCACTGGAATCACATTAGTTCCACTGCCCCAGCTCCGAGCAGCTGCTGCTGGAGGGGAAAGGGGATCTCTGTGGAGGGGAGACACCAGGCACTGGGCACTCCTTGCAGTTTGACATTTAATACTCTGAAAGCCTTATCTGAGCAAATGAAACCAATGGGATTTTGTCACCCACTGATGCTGAACCACCCCCGGCCATTCCCGGTGCCTGTCCCTGCTCCTGACACACACACTGCCCGGGCTCCCAGGGTAGGATGTGCCTCCCAAGGGGCAACACAGACACTGAGCAAAGACCCACCTTCTGCATGGCTGGAAGAGCTGCTTCTTTGGCATTATTTGGGGCTAAGAACAAAGCAGAAATCTGAGCTACACAAGAGTCAAGCAGTAACAGCAGGGCTGTCACAAAGGGAGTGTGTGAAGGTCCAGACCTACAGAGACAGGAACAGAGCTGGGGCACCAGAGCTGGGCAAGTTCTGAGCTCTGGGGCATCCCAGGGACATGTGGTGAATCAAACCCATCACAATGTTGTTCCATTTCCTTACCCTCAGAGCCCTGAGGCTCCTCAGACCCCACCAGGGAGTAGGAGGATGTATCAGAGCTTCCCATGATGTGGGAGGAGTGGCAGGGGAAGCTCAGCTCCCTGGAACAACAGAGCATCCATGGGAGTCTTTGCTTTGCACTGACACTGCAGAGATAACAGGCAATGGGGCAAAGAAACCTCCCTCAGGGTGCTGGAGCCAGACAGGAACACCCCTGAAATGGCCAAGCCTAAGTCTGTTCAGAGTTTCCATTCCCATAATGGGACACAGCCTGCTGCTGCCTCCAGCCAGGGAACACCCCTGGGGGTGGCAGGGCTGCAGTTCTGATGGAAAAGGGAATTCGGGATGCAAGGACAGCTCCAGCCTCATTTTGCAGCAGCATGCTCCCACCAGCAGGGGGGATGCTGCCAAGCACTGGGGGTTCATGCATTTTGGTTCATATCTGGCTTTTCTTGAGGAGTTAGATCACAGAATATGTAAGGAAATGTAACAGCAGTAATTGCTTTAACATTTGGAGAAATTATTTGCATTTCCTTTCGTAGGAAAACAGAATAAAATCCAAGAAAACACCAATAATTCTTCTGTGGGTTCAGTACACATGATTTATAAAACAGCTAATAAACACAGCCTCATTCTAAATCTCATTCAACTAAAGCATGTAAGGATGTTGAAAATCAAAATCTGAATTTGAGATGATGTGTTGTAGCTCTGAATGCACCCCACCATAAAAGCTTTTCCACCCAGAATGGTTTAACTCTCCCTCTCTCACCTGATACCAAATTCAAGCCCTAAGCACAAAGTGTGTCTCCCAAAGTTAAAACAAATGAACTGCAAACAGGTCCCTTCCACTCCCTCGCTGGAGAACGGAGAACTCCAGACAAAGGAGGCAGCCCCCCCAGCCCCACCCACCCTGCTGCACTCAGAGGATTCTGGGTTTGGTTCCTTTCCAGTTACAAGGTCTTGGCTTCCACTGAGCACAGTTTGAAATAAAATAATGCAGCTTGTTCCTACTGCTGGAACCCGCCGAGCAGGGAATCGCTGGCTCCGGCCCAGCCTTCAAACCTGTCTTACACTGTCACTCCAGGCTTGGAGCACTGCAGATATAAAGTTGTAAGCTAAGAACACACAGTATGAACACCCCTCCCTCCCCAGAACCAGACACGCTTTTATCTTGGACAGAGGCAAAAGGAAGAGAAATAGCAGAAAGATAGGGAAAAAAAACCCCAGCCCCACTTGTGAACTGGCTCATTAAGGAAGGCAAAGTGACAGGTAAGTAATTCCTCTTCCCAGGCTCTGTCACAAAGGGAGAGATTAAACCAACCAACCACACAACCTCTGAAATGCTTTGGGCAGCCCTTCTCTTCTTCCCTCCTCTCTGATCATTTGCTGTTCTTTTCATTCTGCAGGTTGCTGAAATAAACACCTCTCCTTCATTTTATTCCATTACCTGGACAGATTTTTCCTTATTTTAGCAGCGATGACACAGAACACTTGGCAGATATAGAAGTTAAGATTTTGCAAGTTTTCTACAGTATTAAACTTCATAATACTTAAATGCTTTCAGTTAAATGTGGGGTTGACTGTAAACATTATTAATAACTATTAATAGGTCCCAGAGATTATTCTAATTCTCCTCCTTTCGCTTACCCTTCAAAATGACACTGCAGCAGTTATTCTGGGATTTGGTATGAGGCTTTACTCTCTCTCACTTCCCTGCCCTGTGCTGACAGACCACCCTACATGGGTTTATGGACACCACTTCAGCCTTCTCGAGCATTGGCAATTCCAGGGAGCAGTTTTAATCTCAGACACAAAGCAGGTCATGGCCATACAGTCAGAGCCTGGTTAATGCCACAGAGATGGAAATGGCAGCTCTGTCTTAGGCAGGGCCACTCAAGTGCTCAGTCCACAGCACTAGAAAGCAAAATTAGTTAAACCATCTTCGTCACTCACAAAGGACAGCAATCAATAGCCTTTTACAGAGCAAACACAACGACCACGAAGCATTTGCTTTTATAAGGAAAATCACAATCTTATTGACTGCTAAACCTTGAAATGCAGAACACCAAACTTTGAACTGAGCAGGCCTGTGCTCGTTTTGATCTCCAGCCATTTTCAGAAGAGAGTACTCCAGAATATTCAGCAGCTTTCATCTCTCAGACACTTGATGGAGCCTAAGTAGCACTAAGACTAAACCTTATCAAACACAACTGCAAAACTGTGGATTGTCAATGTACTCCAGCCCACTCCCCTGCTCCCTCCGGAGAAGGTCACTGTGACATCCATTTGACAGTGTCATTTATCTTTTTTTTTTTCCTGTCAAGTAAATTATGAAAAAAGGACTTCACTATGGCATAAGCCTTTGTACATTCACGTACCAAACAACCCCAAGAATTCCTGTATCCAAAAAACCCTTTCTCATTTGAACATCAGAGGCCAAGAGAAGTGCTGTAAAATCCTCACACACAGGCACAGAACTGAGCTGAGGTTGCATAAGTGAGACTGAAAGGGGGACCTGGAGATAATCAGATAATTTCCAATACATGACTGCAAAAAAAAAAAATAAATTAAAACTACTGTGACTGGAAGAAAGTCTTGTGCATTTTACTCACAGTGCTGAGCTTGCTGCAGCAGATGAGGATGCGGCGCTCGTACAGCATGCTGGCGTAGAGGTGCAGCATGTTGTTCACATCCACTGCCACAAAGTACTCTGTCAGATTCCTCTGGGAAGAGAGAACAGAAGTTTTGATTCACCATATCACAAAACCAAGTGTCCTTAGCAAAAATAAAGCCAAACAACTAAAAGGCAAACGGATTTCACTCTTCTGTTGTGCCACAATTCCACTCCTGCACTGTCACTCCATGCCCAGGCCATCCCCTCCCCCTGTGCTCGTGCTGCAGGGCACAGCTCGTGGGGCAGGACTGAACACTGCAGATGCCTCCTAACAAACAGCACAATGTGATCCTGAGATCTTCACTATCAAAACCAGAAAGCCACCACAGGGGCAACTGGATCCCAGCGTGTTCTGCTCGCCTAGAACGAGGGGCTCCCCAGGGCAAGGTAAAGAAAAAAGGATTTGTGTGTGGAGAGGGTATTTTCACTTCTTAAAACATAGAAATTAAAGAAAAGGGGCATTGTGGAGGAAAAGGTAATACACCCAGAAATGCTGAATTAGGGAATTTGTTTCCAAATAGCTTCTTACAGACATGAAAGGGTTGCTATATGATAAAGACAGCCTTATACAAAAAGCACATGTGAGAGCAAAATTAGATTAGTCATGAATTCAAGTGCAATCTTAATCATCCTTAAATAAAAAAGTGCAGAAAAGCAAAAAGCAAATATGATTTAGAAACTTAAAGAAGCTCAACAAAGCCTATTAGCACTTTTGACAGATCCAAGATACTTGGCCTGAGAAGTCTGCCAAGATGCTTCATACTGTGCAAAAATATGTTCCCCAGCTTGCCATCCAAACACAAAGAACTGAAGGAAAATTAAGCATTGTATTTGGGAGACTTTGGGACCAGGATGTAGGGAGACAAAAACTGGGTTCATTATGGTTGGCTTCAAATATGTACAATAAAACAACCACCCAGGTCTTTGTTACAGCAAAGCTGGAGCCACAGACAGGTACAGTCAAAGGAGGAAAAAAAAAGCCAACACGTTTTGCCAAAAACCTATTAAACTATCATGTACTTTTTCTGTATTTCTCATCCCATCTGTGCTGATTAACATGATATTTTTGTCTAAACATAAGCTGTCTTCTCTACGGCTCCTCTTCCCCCTCTCACCCAGCCTTCCCCGACGCCAAAACACGGCGCGTGACGACACAGCTCCTGCACACTGGGGGAATTAAAACCATTTTTAAGGAGCCCTGAACTTTTGTGCCACCCAAATCAGGGGCACGCCAGAAGGAGCACACAGCCCCTGCATCCTGCCTGGGGAGGAGCTCTGCTCCACAGGGATGTGTGTGTGAGGCACCCACTGGGAGAGGAAAACAGACGTGGGACTGGACTCGCGATTGTTCCTGCACCGAGTGCACTGTGGTGGAATGACACACAAATGTACCTTCAGATGGGAAGATTTGTGAGGTTTGAGTCCTGTCTGCTCTCAGAGATTTGCCAAGGACACCTGGGAAGCATGTGGGCTGCATGGAAATGTATTGGTACTGAGGAGGCTCACGTGTTCCCTGGGAGCCGTATTTATGAGAAAGCTGTCAGCTCTGAAGCTCAAATTGGGCCTTACACATGTATTTTGAAAGACATGTCTCGTAAGTGACAAAACCATGAATGAGTTAAATAAATACAAATGAAAGCGTTCCAATTTGCAGGATAATGGTTGGGTATTTTGTTTCCTAGGACTGAAACCTTCCTTGGGGCAGGAAAAAGTGGGGTTTTCAGACCAGACACAGGAACAGGTATCCCCACTCCTCAAAATTCATCAAGAGTGCCACAAAACTCCCTCATGCTCCTTTGGAAGTTCGTTCCTAGATCAATCATCCATTTGATCATTTGCTATCTAATATCAGTAAATGCACACTGAGTTTTGAGATTAAAAATCACAGACTTCTCTTCCACCATCATCTAACGAGGAAAAGGGACTCAGTGATACAAAAATACCCCAGAGTATGATCACCAAGAAAATGTCACCATTTCAGCCTGTTAATCTACCTGATACTTCTGAAACACAACAGCCACTCCCAGGAAATTTAGTCTCACACTGCATTTCCTGCAGTGACCCCGATCATTTCTGAAGCCACAATGCATTTACATGTCCCTCACATTAAACTCATTAAACACAGGGATCTGACACCAAGTCAGATAATTCCAAGAGCCTTGTTAACATTCCAAACAGAGCTCTGTGCAGCTCTCCATTCATCATCGCATCCAACTTCAAAGTTTGGCACTACTAAAACTTCTGCTAAATATGGGGTTCAAAACGTAATCACTGATAAGAGATGTGGAATTTTGAATAAATCAAGTCCATTGATTAAAATACATGAAGACTTAGGCCCCTTTAATGTCCTTGTATTATCAGGTTTTAATTCCACATGAAAGCGGCATTAACACCCAGATAAAAACCTCCTAAGAAATTATACAATATTCATTAGGTAAATATAAACATGAGAAATGCCTGAGAAGTAGCAGAGAGTCAACTGCAGCTGCAGTTAGACCAGTGCACTTGATTTGTAGGATTTTGCTTTCTTACAATGAGCCCCAGCCCTTCTGATCTGGGCAGACACAGACACACGTGTTGGCTCACGGGTCTGTCACCCCAATGAAATGTCCCTCTCCTGTTCCCAGGGGGGCCCTGGCTGTCCCCAGACCCTGCCCAGCCCACCTTGGCAGGGACAGCAGGACACCTGATAGCACCAGGCACCTCCAAGGCCCATCAGTGACTGTGAGTTAGGACAGGATTTGATAGCTGGTTTAGATTCAGGAACTGAATCTTGAATTACACCCAGTGTATTTGTATTTGTACAAAAATAAAGCACTTCAGAAGAAAGAGCTCATCTATTAAATTCACTGACAGGATCCGTGTCAGTAGAAGAGTCTGCAACACAGAGAAGCCATCAGCAGTGTTTTGAAAGAGAAACAAACAGCCCCAAATGCTATCTGCTATACAAATCATCCCTAAATGAGATGAAATGTCTTGATGATGCCTTCTCTTTCTTTCATGCCTCAGCTGAGGTATTTGATGCTCAGACCGAGCACACGATGCTCCAGGAAGAAAACTGGGATGTCAGGCACAGGAATTTGGCTGAGACACAGAGGGAGTACATTAAAGAGCACTGAGGAGAGGCAAATGCCAGCATTGTGTTCCCCCAGCCCCATCCCCTGGCTGGAGAGCCCAGCCCTGCTGGAACATCTCAGATTCGTGAGGCTCCAACAGTCTCCAGAGAAGTGGCTCTGAGATCAGACGTGTGTGACATTTTCAGAAGCCAAACAGGTTGTTTTCCCTGGTTTTCCTTCCCGAGGGGTCCCAGTGCAGGATTAGCAGATCTGCTGTTTCTGCCCATTTCCACATGGCCATAAGTACTTTGTCCTTCGTGCAATTCAGTTTTTAATCACATGTGCAGATTGCCAGCTCCTAAAGCTCGGTATTCCACAGGATATAATCCATGACTACCAAACTAACATGTGTTATCTGTGTTGCTGTGACATTAAATAGAAGCAGTAAAGTGCAGGGTCCTCTCAAATACTCACATTTTCAGGTATACTGGGAAGCTCTCTGGTGTCAGGCACAGTAAAGTAAGAGTGCTACAAAAAGAGAAAATATTGATTATTGCAATTCAGTGCCTCGTGATCAGTCCATAACCTGAAACAGCAAGTGGGTCCAACAGCCACACTGAATACAGACACTATAAACACCATTTCTGCTTCTGATGTGTCACTGGTTTGGTCTGGTTGCAAAGATGCAATGCAGGAACAGCACACAGAGCTGTGTCACATGGAGGAACCTCACCCTGACCCCGAAACAGGCTCAGAAACAGCCAAAATAAAATGCAGGAACACACCACAGCTCACAGTCCCTGGGCTGCCTTTTTATATCCTTTCTTGCTTCACCGCCCATGAAATGTCTGAGACAAGGGGAGACCAGCAGCATTCCTTGGAACCACTGGTATGAAAAAACCGGAATATCCCAACTGATCCTGGCCTTGGGAGATGGCTCCTTGTCACTCATCCTCTGAACAGAAATGCTGTTCACACAGAGGGAGCCTGAGGGGACAGGGACAGTCCAGGGCCAGCGGGGGACCAGCAGGGCCACACCACTGCTCCTGTCCAGGCGAGGGGAGCAGGGGCAGCTCCTGCTGCCAGCCAGTCCTGTGGGAGCAGGAGCAGAGGAGATGGGAGGGGGGGAGTGTTCCTGTGAACTCCCCACAGGCAGGGGCAGCAACAGGCTCTGTGGGATGTCACCGTGCCTGGGACACAGGGGTGTGCTGCAAAAAGGAGCCTGAGGATAAAAACCCCAAAAGACTAAATGCAAAGTGCAATCCCATCAACAAAATCCCGAATCTGTTCTGCTGCTGTGCTTTGCTTAATTTTCTCACAAGATATAAAAATGCAAGAAATTCTTTTTCATGTGAGTTTTTTTCAGGGAGGGGGGAAGAGGAGTAAATGTGATAAACAGTGAATACTGCAAAGGTTGCTGTGACAGGCATGTGACTGTTTCCCCCCCAGCCCTCTCCCCTTGCAGGACCCAGGAGCTGTGCAGGAGTGTGGGCAATAAATGTCCTGGTGCTGCTCCGTGACCTCCCCCAGGTCACAGGGGATGGTAGAGATCTCCATGGGGAACACACACAACCTCCCTCCAACCAGAGAACAGCATTTCAGAGACATCTGAGGTTAGGGAGAGGCAAACAGAGGGCCCTGAATGTGAAAAGGGGAATTTCACAGCTCTGTGTCCTCACAGGGAAACAACATCTGTGTACAAGCTCCAGGACAGAGAATTGCTGTTGACATTCCTCTGTTATGACATGGAATGAATATTAAGCACCTTAGTTTCCATCTCCCCCCTTCACTTACCACTCCAAGATGAACAGAGGTTCCTGGCTCAGGGATGGTGAGTTTATGAAACGTTTCTAGGAGCTCACTCCTTTGACTATCCTGAAATAAGGAGGAAAAAAAAAGGAATACTAAGTAGGCATTGGTGCAATCGGGTTAACTCCAGGGCAGAAGGGTCAGATGATGCCAGGTGGGTAAACCTGGCATTAGTAAGGTTAGTTCTACACTTCCTGCACCCAACAATAACCTTGGATCAGCCCCTGTCAGAACATGGAATTGCAGGACTGCTGAGCACAGGGCAGGAGTCAGCCCAGCATGGGCCACTGCAGGAACCCAGGGACTGTGGTGGAGCCACAGCCACACCCTTGGGCTTCATCTTTTCCCAAAAATAATTTAAATGCATATTTATTTTTCAGAGGCACTTCCCAAGCTGAATATGACCTTCTATGTCACTGCATCATAGGGATTAATAATTCACATGGTCAGCTCTCATAGAAGCAGCTCTTCAACCAGTTCGTTTCATCCTCTCACCCCCATCTGATATTGGGCAGGGAAAAGGAGGGTCAGTATCTCAGAATAATACCTGTCCTTTTGCTGAATAATCTGCCAAGACATTGAGCAGCTTATAAAAGACTTCAAACCACGGGAGGTAACTGGAAAAAAAGAAAAAAAGAAAAAGCATACATTTAACTTGCTAAATCTCAGTTAATAAATCCAGGATCACCAGCCCTTATGCTACAGATGCATCCCAACGTGATGCTGCATAATTATCTGTCAGGAAAGCCACAGCAGACTTGCACTGGGAGGAGAGCTCTGCCAGGAGGCTGAGGGATCCCTCTCCTTGGAGGGCTGAGCTTCAGAGTTCACCCTTCCCCACTGCTGGGCACCACCCAGCCCCACAGCACCAGGGCTGCCCACCCTCACCAACACACACAGTCCCACACAAGGTTCAACCCCAAAGATCTCTGTGCACTGATGTCCATGTGTGCTGGAACATACTGAATGTCAAATAACTCTTCTCCTGTACAGCTGCTGAGGGTCCTTGGAAAGCCAAGACAGGCAGTTATTTTGGGTTTGAGTCCTCCCACAAGTGGATTTTTTAAACTGTATAACCAGTATCTCAGGTTTTAATTGTTGTCAGATCTCATCCCATCAGCGTGTTTAGCCTGGCCCTTACTTTGGTCAAACAGAAACTTCACATTTGCACACAACTTCCAAAAGAAAAGAAGAAACAAGATTCAAAGAGAAACATGCAGAAAAACCACAGCCTTTTCATTTGAATTACATCTCCACTGCCAAAGCAAGACAGAGAAGATGTTCCTTTCCACTAGAGCTT
The DNA here is from genome assembly GCF_003945725.1 of Corapipo altera. Classification (NCBI taxonomy): domain Eukaryota; kingdom Metazoa; phylum Chordata; class Aves; order Passeriformes; family Pipridae; genus Corapipo; species Corapipo altera. Next base: position 1,287,945 of record NW_020884901.1, on the reverse strand, counting down.
TGGGAGGGTTCTGTGCCCTGTTTCCATGGCACGGCTCTTTATTCCAACCCCTTTTCCCAGACCTGTGAGGGATTTCCCTGGGCTGCAGCGAATGCAAAGCCAGTGTGAGGCACTGCCTGATGCTGCTTTAACCACAGCTGCTTTCTGAAGCAAATGGGATCTACTGTGATATAGTGAGACAGGATCTAAAGTTTTTATAAAATATGACTCCATCCTGACAGCTGTAAGGAATGGAGTGCCCCGTGCTCTGCCTGGGCAGCTCTGGGTGATAAATGAGGTGAGAAGCTGTGTATGAGACAGACACAGGGACTGGCACTCCATCATTAGCCTTTGTTTGAAGCCTGCAAATGCTACTGTAAAATGTAAGTAGCTTATCAAAATATACTGATAAGCAACTTAACTTTTCATGTTATATGACAGTATTATCGTTTAAATTAATACGCTCCAAACATCTTTACAAAGTGTGTATTGGAATAGAGCAGAAAGACAGACAATTACCACTTTAAACAGCATTTAAGTTTGGCATTATATTGTAAACAATCCAGAAGGATTAGGTAGAAGATAAGTTTCTTTCTTTCTGTTTAGTTAAATAAACTTCAGCAGAGTTAAAAGCCATTACAAGGGTAACAAGAAATCCTCTCCAAACATATCTGCTAAGTAGAGATTAAGAACCTGGTAAACAAATCCGAGCAAGGCATCTATCAAAAGAGTTTGAGAAGACAGGAAACCAAGGAGGCAGAAAGCTCCCTGGCAGTGGGAAACCACAGCTGCTTCCAGGGAGGCACAATTAAAGTTCTTCTTAATCGCTCGGGGACCTTCTGGAAAACTACATTTACAAGTTGCTGCCAGCAGTGCCTGCGAGTGGGGAAGCTGCAGAGCTGCACTGACAGAGCTGAAACGAGAACCTTTAAAGCTGCTCCTGTGTTTATGATGTATGTGCATCAAAGCAAAGAGGCAAAGCAGGTTCCCCAGGCTCTGAGGGTGACCATGGAGCAGGTCCTGGCAGCACAGGGACCCAGTGGGACAATGCTGAGCCCCCGGACCAGGGTCAGGGGCTGCTGCTCACACACTGCTCTGCCCTGCCAGGGGCCTGGGTGCACTTCTGTTACACCCCTTGGCTTTCCCTTTTCCCCTCACCAGTATCCTCTGATGAACCTCATGTCCTTTTTGTAACTTTAACTATTCCTTGTTTTCCAGGTGATGGTTTAACATCTCAGCTTTAACTGCTTCTTCTTCTATTTTGAGAATAACATCTCAGTTTGAGAAGTGTCACAGTCTGGGAGCACAGGAAATGAGCTGGTACTTGAAGCAGAACTCAGCACTCCACAACACACAGGGAGCTGTGAGGCTTCGCTCAAGAGAGGGGCAAGACAAGATAAAACAAACCCACCACAGAATTGTGGGAATTCTGTAGACAATCTCACTTCAGTTTTCACCTCTCCCATTGCCACAGCACGATTCAGGACCTCTCTCAGCCCAAAAGTTTTGGATACATTAGAAAGCTAATTTATCCTGCCACCTTCAATACTTTTACTTCATCACTTATTCCATGTGTTGACTACTCAATAGTGAAACAGTTCTGCTTTTATTAGACCAAACTGTGACCGGTTAAAGTTGAAAAAAAAACTAAAAAAAAAACCCCAAGCAATATAGTTATCTCAGTTTGTTTCTAGATCTCTGCAAAAGGAAAAAAAAAGTAAATATGTGAATTTTTCTTACAAAAAGCAAATTCTCAAGGCAGCCTTTAAACACCCCTCCAAAGAAACAGAGGTTGAGTTTATAACCCAAAACTTTCTGTGCCGCATGAACTTAAGTAGCACAACTGGTAGCACTACAGAAGATTTATGGCTTATGACTTGCTCATATTTAATTTGTAACCAAACACTTCCCCTTCCTCTTAGCTACCTCAGAAGTTTTGATTAACTCTTGTTTTCACAGGTCAGAGGTTAAGCAAAGGAAGGGAAGCTCTGCAGTGAAGTTGCCCAGAGCTCTGAGCTCGCACAGCCCCCGCCAGCAGCACCAAACCAGCCCCAAACCGGGCTCCACTCACGGGCCTGAGGTTCAAAGACTCCAATGAGCATAAATCACACTGGGGTGGAAGAGTAAACAAAAATAAAAGGGCAATCTGAATTAATTCTTTTTTAGCTTCACCAGTTTCCTCACAGGATAGCAACACAAGTGCCACAAGTCCTGGGAATCCAATCAGAGCCTCGGCAAACGGGGCTTCTCCAGGCTGAGGGACGGGCTCAGCACTGGGCTGGCCTGTGCTTGGAACCTGGGGTGTGACACAGCTGGGGACAGCCCCGGGGGGACAGCCCTGCGGAGACAGTCCTGGAGAGACAGTCCTGGAGAGACAGCTCAGGCTGAGCCAGTCCTGGCTGAGCCAGCCCAGGTGCCCCAGCCCTGGCTGATGGAAGCAGGGCCGGGCACAGGAAGGTGCTCCCTGTGCTCCACCGGGTCTGCACAGACTCTCCTGCACAGAGCCTCATTCACTGATGCCTCACATGTCATCACCTTTTCAGTGCCCCCCTCAAAAGCACAGAACACCATTGGTTCCGTGTGTCACAGCAATCAGGGGCTGGCAGGGCACTCAGACAGCAGTGCTGTGCTGCCTCCTGCAAACACAAAGGGTCCCAAAACGTGGGGCTTGAACAGACGTGAAAAACCAACAACTGTTGGGCCAGCTGAGACAACAGCAGAGGGAGGAAAAGAAGGAATTAGCAGGAAGCCCAACCCAGCCATGGCTGTGGGCTGGCTGTTTGCAGGTCTGGGGCTCACCTTTCCCAGGGCAGACCTGCAGGGAGAAGCAGAGCCTTGGAAGGGGCTGGGGAGGGCAGAGGGACAGGGAAGGCCCACGAGCCCATCTGCACTCCCTAAGTCACACTGATCAGAAGATGCCATCACCCAGCATCAGTTGCTGCCCAGAGGAAAATGCCCTGCACTCAACAGAGCTTGGAATTGTTCAACAAACTCATCCACTTTAACACAGGAAGGGAAAGAATTCTCTGCCACAGCAGCACAGGGCAGGTCACTGCTCTGCCCTTCTGAAAGGGCTGCACCCAAAGGGGGGACTCTGCAGCCCCTCTGAAGTGAAGCAGCTGCACTGACATGGCCATGTGCACACACACACATACATGTACACAGACACACACATGTGCACACACACACACGTACACACATGTGCACACACACACATACATGTACACACAGACACACACATGTGCACACACGTGCACACACATGTACACACATGTGCACACACATGTACACATGTGCACACACATGTGCACACACACATACATGTACACACACATGTACACACATGTGCACAAACACACATGTGCACACACACATGTACACACACATGTACACACATGTGCACAAACACACATGTGCACACACACACACATGTACACATACACACACATGTGCACACACAGACACACACACACACACGTGTGCAACAGGGTCACTGCAGCCCAGCCAGACCCCACACAACTCCTTTCAGAGATTCTGAGCTGCCAACACAATGAAATGAGGCACAAAAGTGGATTTCCGGGAGCTTCCTACTCATTAAACACTTAATGCAAAGGCATTTAAAACCAAAACAATTATTAGCATTGCCTACAATCAACTGCTGGGGTTTTTAATGATTAAAAAGAAATCCCCCCTCCAGCTGAGTCGTACCAGGGAACACGAACTGAAACAAACACTTCACCTTGAGCCAGGTCAAACACTGCCCACGGATGCAGGGCAGAAAGGCCACAATGGCACACCAGAAATGATGCCCTGTTTTAATCTGCTTCCAGCCCAAGCCAGAAGATGCACAAGAACACGCAACAACTCTAAGAATAGCAGAGGGGAAATCTTTAAGAAACCATCAACACTGGCAGCCAGCTGAAAAGATGCCTTCCTCAGAAAAAACCAGCTGTTTCTTCTCCAGTTCTGAGGCACTGTTAATGAAGAGAGGGTTTGATAAGACATGTCCTTTCCTCGAATGTGAAAGTCCCACCATTATGATTTCTTTTGATATTTTTTGAGCGCTCATTAACATGAAGGGGAGTCCCAAGCACAGCATGGACCTCTCAAATCCCTCAGTTATCCCACAGATACCATGTCCATGCCAGGGCAGAGAGGGGCAAACACATGGTGTGGAACCAGGAACTCAACTTTCTGCTGGAAAGGGAAATCTCCAGTGAAGTCAACCTAAAAAAGGGAGGGATTTTCCAGTGTTACCTGCAGCAGGAAACAGCAGGAAACCCAAGGGTGCAAGAACCTGTGAATGCTGAACTCAGCAGAACAACTCCCATGGAACACTCCAGCCTTTGAGAACCTCAGCAGCAGAAAGGCTCCATGTCCCAGGGCAGCACCAGCACAGCCCAGTGGCAAGGGGACCTTCTCAAATTATTTACGAAGATTTGCTAATTACTAATTTGCTATTAACTGCTTATAAAACTAACTTTTAACATTGATGGCTCCACCATTCCATGTCCCTGGTGTGCTGACACCATGGAAGAGCAGAGCAAGCACTCCTGGAAAGGGCCCTGTGGTACCTTTGGTCTCCTGTGAACCTCTGAAGACAAGCAGCACCTCAGCTGTCCCAGCTCCTGGAGCAGCAGAGCAGCTCCTGGGCTGTGCACAGGCAGAGCTGCACTTCTGCACACCCATCCTCTGAAATTACTGTGACTCAGCAACTCGTCTGACACCAACACATTTCCTGCAGCATCCCCTCCTAGACTGAGTTGCAGGCACACATAACTTTTACTCCTTCCATTCACACAGATCAGAAGTGGAATTTTAACATGTATTTATTTATAACACATACTATATATATTTTGATAACAGCATAACCAACTGCCATCTCCCTTGCAAAACAGAACAGTCATTTCCATTTTACAGATGGGCACACTTCTCTGTGGTGACAGGCTTACAAAATCTGTCTGTATTAGCCAGGATTGGATTCAGGGAGCTCCCAAATCTTGACCTTTTGCTCAGTACAATACTCTGCAGTGGTCTAGAATACTCAGTTCTGTCAATAACGACTTTGGTTGTTACAGGAATGATAGTATTCATCATCACCAACTTCACTGACACCCTCCTGATTGACTAAAGTGTAAGGAAGAGGAAATTCAGGCCAAATCCTTCCCGTGCCAGCAGGAGTTGTGCCTGTGTCCCTGCAGCAGCTGCAGCCCCAGTGCTGGACTGGGAGCAGTTCCCTCCCCACAGGGTGAGCAGGGGCTGTTGGGGTGGCCCTGGGAGCCCTCAGAGCCCAGCAGGCCCCACGAGTGGCACTGCAGGGTCCCCCTGCTCCAACCAGTGCCCCTCACACAGCACTGCCACACACTGCAGCACTCAGGGGGCATCTCTGGGGACAGCCCCCCCCTGGGTTTGAGAGAACCAGAACAGAAAATACCTCAGACATCACCCAGCCTTGGGGAGCAGTCATCCAAGACTTCTGGCATTTAGAGATAAAACTCTGCAATTCATCCTTAAAACCAGTGTTTCTTCTTTCCATCCTCCTGCACCTGGCAGCCAACAGTTCTCCTCCCAGACAGCATTATTCCTAATCATGGAATCATGTTCTGTTTTAAGCTAATAATGGTGATTTGGGGTTCAGACAATGAACTAAGTTATGTTTGCCAGTCACGATGCTCTTCAGGGGTTCTATGCAGACATGATTTTAAATAGCAAAAACACATCATCAAAACACTTCTTTCTTCCTTTCATTAAAAATACGAATTTCCCTTTTGAATTATTTTTAAATTCCACCTTAATTTTTAGCAGTTAAGTTCAATTACTTATCTGCATGTTTTAAAACTAATCCCTTCTCTCTGCTCAGGGATGACTCTCCACATGCTGTTATTTTCCTTGCAGTAGTACACCACTACATTTTTTTTCCCCACCTTCCTTTCCTTCCCCTGCCCAATGTTTCCAGCATTTTTACAAAATGCAGTTGAAAGAACCAAGGCATCTCTAGGCTCCTTTGGGAATTTCTGTGGGCTAAATTCCCAGTTCAGCCATCCCTCTGTTCCACGTCCTCCCCTGCACCTCATGGACCTCAGAGCATCATTATTGTCTCTTCTGGACTCGTCTGGTGACACGTTCTCACACTCAGAGCTGAACCACACACAGACACCCCAAATCTCCATAGCAACACCTGTGCATGGTGATGAGATCCAGCCTTACCTTCCCCAGCCTCCTCTGAACATTAGCTTTTTATTTATTTCAGTTGTGTCTCTGCTTTACACCTCCCCCCTGAGTGCCCCTGCCACCACAGACAGCCAGCTGCACCCTTGACTTTCCTCACTCCCACAGCAGTTCTTTGCTTTTTGCATTTTCTCCAATTTTGTTATAAACTCCTCTTTGTTTATTATCCTCCTGTGATTCAGTTAAAAGTTCTGTAGCTCAGGCATGTGACTCATGGACACATTTCAGAAGTATCAAACCCCACAGAAGTGGATCACACCTCATCTCATGGAGCATCTCAACATACAAAAGCCAACTGCAAGTGCTTACTGGGGTGATCTGCCACTGTGTGTCAACAATCAAAGTCAATTCAAACATTCCATTCCTGTTTTCCTACACAGTGTGACCATGTCTAAGCAGTTACAGTAAGTGCCCCTTGCATGAAGCCCCCCGAGTTCCCCAAGTGCCCCCGTGAGCCCAGCCCTTCCCAAACAGCTCCGTGGCCCTGGAGCTGCAGCAGCCACTGCTCACAGAGAGCCCGAGGGAGCTGGAGACCCCCAGCACCACACAGGGCCAGGAAACTGCAGCAGAGACAATGAGGATGGAACAATCCTACATTTTAGTCAAGCTCAAAGTGCCCAGGCAGCTGGAGGTGCCCATTCCAAGGGTGTCTGCTCGGGGCTGACACCTCACTGGGACACGGCCAAGGCAGCTGGGGCTGAGTGGGACAGAGCTGGTACCCCTTCCCAGGGCCTTTGTGCTCACCCCAAAACACTGGGGGGAAAACAAGGGTCCAGAGCAGCTGTGGAATTTCTGTAAATGAAAGGAATTGAGGGGAGCTTGGCATGACAGTGTGCAGGACCCTGCAGCACCCACCGGGCACACACTGACCTCGGAGAAGGGGGAAACAACATCACACTCAGAAAAATAAACAGTTCTTCCTTGGGCTTTCATTGAAAAACATTTTACACAAACCCAACCTGTTTGAAGAGCCTGCAGCACTACACTTCAGCCTGGGGAACAGGAATCCCACACCTTCTGGCTCACAGAGGCCCAGGCACCACCATCCTCTGCCCTGCACAAAGGAACTGTAAGTTCACAAGCACAACACCATTTAGAGTGGGCACAGCTTTAAGTACCCTCAACAGTCAAGCTCTCGTCTTGTGAATCACCAATCACTCTGACATTTTAGAAATTTATTTAATTTTATGATAGGCTATTTTGTGTTTAATTTATTTCAGAAGTATCCTTAGGCCCTGGTTGTTGCTGGACATACTGAAGGGCTTGGCAGTTTATAATAAGATTTATGAAATGCAACAAGATATCCTTGGAGTAAAAGAGTCAACAATTGTGTTTCCCTTAACACCAACAGAAATACACTGGTCAATGGTTTTCCTTGGCCAGGGTAAAATGCTCTAAATAACAAATAAGAAGAGGGTACAAAACAGCCTTAAACTGAGAAAAGTTACAGATGATATTGGCACTAAATTGCCTGGACTTAAAAAAATTGGTTATGAAGGAGTTGGAGCAGTTTGGCACACGAGGCTTGGCTTGAAAAAGCAGGATGCACTAGACAGCATGAGAGCCTAAAGATCCCCACTGAAGTGACAATACAGAGAGAGGATTCCAAAGGCTTAGCTTGTCAAGGAATCTCCCTTCTCAAACCACGTTTAAAAGCACACATGAAAGTGCTGGAAGAGAGAATTCTAGATGTGGCAGACAATCAGAGATCCCACTAGGTTTGAGACATCTGGCATCAGTTGAAATCCATCACATTTCATTTGGGGATCAAAGCCTGCTGTTAAGTCTATCACAGGTTGAAATAGTAGATCCTGAACAGCCTTTTCATCCCAATGCAAATTAACCCTTTTTCCTTGACCAGAGAAACAGCTCCTTTTCATTACTGACTCCAATCATATGTGCTTGTCAAGCTATGCCCTCTAGTACTAAGTTTCAGCTGGAATTTCAGTAGAATGATGAAGTTTTTATTATAAATCAGAAGTGCTCCCTATCAGCACACGGGCCATGTGCTCCAGCACTGCTGCAGGGAGCTCCAAACCACTGCCCTGGGACACAGTTTGTGTCATCACCTGGAACAGAGAAACTCCTGAAGGGAATTAAAATGGACCTGTGTGCTCAAGACCTGTGTGCTCAAGAGCCCCACTGCAAGGCTGGTGAAGAGCTTGTGCTTGTGCTAAAGGGATTTGCTGCTCATTTCAAAGCTGGAGCTGAGCATCAGGTGTGTGTTGTGACACCTGTGAGTGAGTTCTGGAGCAGTGATTCTGTGCACTTTGGAAAATGAACTACAGAGCACGGGGGCAGGGGATGAGAATGTTTCAGTGCAAAAGGTGGAGGAGAAATCAGTTACAGGTACCCCTCTTCTGGAATGTTCTCCACACCACTTGTGTTTCCTATTGGCAAGAAACAAACAGTGAACCAAGGGTTTTACAGTGCCCTCCACAGGGAGGGAACTTCACCACAGTGAAGAGACATCCACATGCTCAGAGGTGGCACACGTGCCTCCTAATAATAACAGGCAAAGTTGGTAGCAAGCCACAAAAGTTAAACTCAAACCCAACCAGAGCTGAAAGCACCAAGTGAGAAATTCCATTCAGGTGTAAAAATAAGCACATGAAATGACAGCACTTGACTCTTCACCTGCAGACACACCACTGATGAACCTCACACAGAATTCCTGAAAATGTGACACAGGAATTAAAGAAAAGTCTCTGTGGCCCATTAACTGGCTAGAGAGCACAATATTGATTTACAAGGCTTGTTGTCCAACCATCAGTTTAAGCAAACAATTAAAATAGGAAATTGCCCACAATCATTTTATTCTCTGCACTCTCAAACACTAATAAATCCTAACCCACACTGAGCTGAGCTGCTGTGGGTAAATACTTGCACAGTGTGGAGCAAGACCTGTCCCCTCCCCAGGCTGTTCCAAAGCTGGGGTTACAATGAAGGGGTTCATTCCAGCTCCTGCACAGCCCACGTAATCTCCTCTAGGAAGCCACTCGGAGCCTTCCCCCCGTGCCTGCAGTGCCCGAGCCAGGGTTTCTCTCAGGACAATACTCAGTAGCCAGGGTTTCCCTC
>NW_020884901.1:1271238-1278650 GCF_003945725.1 Corapipo altera | reverse complement strand
TCAGGACAATACTCAGTAGCCAGGGTTTCCCTCAGGACAATACTCAGCCGTTCCTCAGCAGCCTTTCCCGGCAGTTCCACCTCCGTGAGCAGCCCCGGCGTCTCCAATTACCTCCCCTAACCCGAGGGCTCTGCGCGGCTCCGGAGGAAGCTGCCGTGTAATCTCGCTGGGAATGTTGTTCACATCTGTCAGCAGGGACAGGATGGCTCCCCCTGACAGATGCATTTGTAAGCCTTCAGCCGGCAGCCCCAAAGTGATCCATTTGGGAAGAGAAGATCTATCCATTTAGTACGTTAACTGCTTCCTCCCTCGCCCTTGGTGCCAGGGAGGGGTTTTCCCCAAGGTGATGCACTAATTCAGTTTGTATTAGCTCGAAAATGAAGTTTCCAAGCCAGTCAGCCAGGGCCAAAGGTAATAAAAAGTGACATGATTTAATTACTTCTGTTACAGTTGTTCAGCAACGAAAGAAGGCGCGACACGAAGCCCTAATTAATTAAGTAAAATCGGTTTCTGGTCAGAAGGCAAACCCAGTGAAGTAGCTGGACTGAATGCAGCACTCTCAGCTTTACCCAATTCCACCAGTAGCAATACACTGGTATCACTAACACTTGACATTTGTTGTTGTGATCCTTCTCACTGATATTTTACAGAAGTGTTTTGACTTGCAGTTAAGATTAAAGCTTCAGCAAAATCTGCAATAAACTCCCTTTGACACACCTTCACTACTCTTTAAATTCACTAAAAGTCAGTGAAATTAGTATTCCCTGCATTGGTAATGCAGAGGGAGGAGGAGAAGGTATCCTGAGTCTCAGGCCTTTCAGGCCTGTAGTCAGCGTGAATGTGAATCCACTCTGGAGCCTTCTCCCACTTCCACTGATTTCTCATTTTCCTGTAAATATTATGGCCAACAAGATCTCTAAGGGTCTGTGCATAATTTACTGTCACCTTTGGAAGAAAACCACAAATCCTTTTACAATCCCAAGTATTCTCAGGAGAAGGTGGCAAACTGCACATAGAAAAAATTGCAGGGCCAGGACTGTTGGAACCCGTGGAACTGCACAAATAAGTTCACAGATTTTCTTAAGGATACAAACGTTAAAGACACAGAGGCCTACAAGTGTTGGGGATAACTGTAACCAGAGCAGGAATCCTGCTTGTCCAGCAGTGGGAGAGCCACAGCCCAGCTCCGGCAGCCCCTCACTCTGCAGAGCAATAACCCACTCCTGCAGGTCTGAGCTGAGAACACCCATGACAAGGGAAGTTCCCCAAACCTGTTGCTGCATGCCTTGAAGTGTTTTCACCCTCAGGTTCCTCCCCAGCCCGGGGTGAGCTGTCCCTGGCAGTGTGTGCAAGAGGAGTGCCTGAGGAAGGTGGCACTGCCAGCGCTGCATCTCCGGCTCAGGACCAACAGAAAGCAAGGAAAAGCAAGGAGGGAACACAGTCACAGTTTCAAATGCACGTTCCTCTATCACAGAGCTGGAACCCAAGAGCTCCAGTGCTTTCCCTGGTTGCAGCAGTGCTGTGGAGCTGCTGCCCTGGGCTGTGCAGCGGCAGCGACCCATCAGTGCAGGTTCCAGAGTGAGACTGGGAAGCATTTTTACTATTACACTGCTCATAATTCAAACTCTGTTTTGTGTCTGTCGTTATAGGTCATTGTTGGCCAGATGGAAAGTATTAAGGAAAAAGGATTGCAACTAAATCAATGGGCTGTAGTGTGCTGCCAAAAGGCCCGAGGGTAACTACAAGCAGATTTGCAGGCAGGCTCTGCTCGGCACAGCCCGGCTCTGGCACATCCTCTGCCCTCACTAACAGCAGGAGGGCTCGGGGCCAGCTGAGAGCAGCTACTGTGCCAAACAGACTGTGCAGGTCTTGCTGCTTGAATGCTCCCACAGAAAGGGAGAATCGATGGGGCTCTCTGTAAACAACTCCCTGTACTTTCTGGCTGCTGCTAACTCAGAAGTGGGATAACTTCAGCCCACTACAAAATTAATGCAAGGACACAAGCTCAGCCCTGGTACCAAAATCAACGTGGAAACAATAAACATCAGTGCTGAGGGATAACACTTCAACTTCCAACTAAGAATAATGATGTGTATATACACATTCACAGAGAAACTCAAAATCAACATCTTTTCTCCAATTGCAAGCACCGTATGGGAACAATTAAAGAACGGTTGAACAGCAGCCAAATCAAGAATTCATATTCATATTCTTTCTAACCTCTGATTCACAAGTGGAAGGGTCTTAAATTTGGCTACTGAGAATTTGAATTTTTATATTTATTTCTAATATCAATACTTCCCAGGAGATACCTCTTCTTTTGCACAGCTCATTGCTGCAGTTATCAATGAGCAGGTTCAGCTTAGACAGGAAGCTCAGTGGGAAAAAATATCTTCCTAATATTACCCAACTAAGCTCTTCTGCATTCAGCATTTGAGTGCAGCCAGCCGTGCCTGCAGACAAAACTTCAAGCTTGCTGGATGGACAGAAGTCATTCCTCTTTCTAGTGGATGGTAAGAGGAAAAAATGATAGAAACAAAGGGGAACTTCTGGTTCCTCTCTGCAGCAAAGATTCCCATCCCCTCCTGCAGCCACGAGGCATTACTGTCTTATTTAAATCATTACTATCTTATTTAAAAATACTTGAGCAAGGGAAGATCCTGAGCCCTACAGGCTTTCTGAAGGAAGTTTCTAGAGGCTACAAAAAGGTTAATGGTAGAGATGAAAACTGAAGGCAAGAAATGAGCAGATGTAATACAAAATTCTATTCTTCTTTTCCTGGAACTGTAGCTTGCAATAGCTCATCTCTATCTTGTAAAACTCGTAAGGACAATAAAGAAAAACCACAGGAAGTTTGGGAAAACTATACTGGAGACAGTGTATCAGGAAGAAGAAACACAAAGCAGATAGCTAAATTTAATTGATGTCAAGCTCCCTCTTCACTGGGTTCATCACTTTTCCACATATATTCTGACAAGCAACTGAAAAGAAAAGCCAGTGTCTGTTTAGGCAAATCAGCAGGGGTAAAAACCCTCAACTTCTGAGATGTAAACTGTTTTATAAACATGTCAAGTTAAGGCAGAATGCCTGCAGCACCCCCAACCTCCAACACACGCACTCGGGGCGTTCTCACATTTTCTGAGCCACCTCAGCTCAGCTTCCTGTCACCCAGCACAGAGAGGGGTCTGCTCTGCTGCAGCTACAGCTTGGAGGGAACTCCAGTTTCTGGGGAAGGGTCAGGCTCCAGCTCCAGGTCCTGCCTGTCCTCTCCTCTCCTCTCCTCTGGGCAGGGCCCATGCAGAGCCCTGAGGGATCTGTGTCTGCAGCTCTCACTGACAGTCAGAGCAGCTGCTGCAGCCTCTGCTAAAAAATAGCAATAATAAAAAATCTATGAAGGCTGCAGACAAAGTCTCTACAGCAACATTTTTATTAGGTACTATTTTGTTGCAGTGTTGAATCAGAGAGATCCAATTTCTCATGATTTATACATGGATTTCGTGGCCTTTGCCAATGTCTAACAGAAGCAGTTTGCCATTTGCTTTCATCTCCAGAGCATTTTAAGCAGAACAGGGATTCCAGGGTCGATACACCTCAAGGACCAAACTGACTGTCCAAAAAGTGTTCCAGCCATTACCAAACATCTCTTGGAAGGCTTCAAAGTATCACACAGATACTTACGGAAGCAAAACATTGATTTCACTTATTACCATTTTATTCAACATACAACTATAGTAAATCCTCAGAAAATAAAGACTGGACTTCTTTCTTACTTAATTAGACAGTAATATTTTCTGTGTCTACACAGAAATCTGACAGTGAAAAGGGAAAGGAAAGAAATCAAGCAAAAGAGATACAGAGAGAGAAAGGTGGAGGGATTTTTTTTGTTTGGGTTCTTCTTTATGGCTATCTCTGCCCAGGGGTTCTGTACAGTCACTGCTTGCAGCCTAAACTCATTACTACAACTTTAAGCTGGCGAAAGAAATTCTTCCTCTGCTGTAGGACAGCCCAGTTTCATCATCAGTTCTCTTCCTCTCCTTTAAAAGAAATGGATTATACGTTAACTTCTCTTAAACAGTATTTCTAAATCAAAATTCCATCAATGCAAAAAAGCACTAATGTCACACAGGCTGCAGTGAACTAAGTGGAAGCTTACCAAGGAAAAGCACCCACAATTTATTGCACTCAGCTTGCCAGAGCAAAAGTGCTTTGGGTGCACCCTCATGGCACGTGTCACTAATGGCAACTGGGTGCACAACTGGCTCCTTGTCCCTCTTTGTGCTGGTTCCCTTCTCCACCTTCCAACTCACTCCAAAATAAAAGCAGCATAACTACTTTCTTAGCAGGCACAAAACAGTGTTCCTATTAATTTACTTTATATATGCGAAGGAAAAACAACAAAGCATGAAGCCACTGTAAATCAGGTAAGAATTTTTAGTTAACAAGAAGAATTCTGAGGCTCAACCTCCCCATATATCAGAGTGCTACGAAATACATTCAACTCTTTGTCATCAATGCCAGTACACTGCACAGAAGAACACTCCCATTAACACTGGTTCAAAGCATGTATCACAAATCTGTGCCTTTCAGTGTTCCAAACTTTCCTCCAGATCCACTGAGAACGGGATGTCCTTCCTTATTCATCTGCAAATCCTCCTCTCAAACAACAGCCACAGAACGTTTGAGAACAAAAACAAAGTATATCAACCTCTCTAATTTAAGTATTGAATAATTTCCATGGGTTATTACAGAATTTCTATAGGCCCAAGCTCTTGTTGAGCTGAATTACTCCAACCTGACTCACTACCATGAACCAAATGTTCCTGGTGTGTGCAGGAAGGCAGCAAAGGCAGCTCTGGAACAGTGGGTGGAATCCAGTGAAATTCAGTTCAGTAGGAAGCCCAGGCTGAGGCTACAAACAACAGCACAAGGATTCAAAGAGGATGATAAAGATGAAGAAAAAGGCAAGAATCTCATTCCTCCAGAGGAAGAGGGTGGCTGTGAGGGGGAAGCAGCTTCCCATTCCTCCCCCCTCGTCCTCTCCATCCCTGGCAAACAGCAGTCAGGATTGGCTAATGGTGCACTGTCCTTGGCAGAAGTGAGGTTCCTTCACCTTTGCACCTACTACTTTCTTCTTTAGAACAATCCCACGGACGACATTCCACCAGACACATCAGCTCTACACTTGTGGGAAATGAAGCCTTCAAGGAACACGTGAATCAAAACTCGGGTGTTTGGGTGTTTTAACAGTGCAGGTTGTTCAAAGGACATGGAACCAGTGGGACCTCACCCCCCAGCTGAGAAACAGCAGAAAGTGTCCCGGTGAATAACTGAACTTACTGGTGGGATGGTGCCTCTTACTCCAAAAGCACCGCTCCGGGCAGGTGCTGAGTCCCACCAGGAACCCAGCTGGGACACCCAGAACCCCCAAAAGGGGGAAACCTGTACAGAAACGAGCGCCCAGGGAGGAGGTTTTGCAAAGCTTAACCCCTTCAGAGCGGGGGGATGAGGTTTTTCAAAGCATTTTACAACAACGTCAAAACTCCAAAACCAAAACGTGTTCTCTGCCCCAAGGGTAAACACTCCCCTGTGGCTTTTGGCCAAATCAGCGACAGGGGGCAATCATCCCAAAGCAGCCCCCAGCCCACGCTGTCCGTTCTGTGCCCCCGGGCAGTGCTGGGGTGGGGCTCTGGCTGTCCCGGGGCGGTTGGTGCCATGGCTCAGTGCCCTGCCAGTTGGCACTGCCGGGCCAGGAAGCTGTCAGTTCCAATCAGGGCTCGGCCCCGCAGCCCCATTAAAGGAGTCTTGCTGGTGAAGGGGCGGCCACTGTTTCCAAAGCATGGGAAAAAAAAAGAGAAAAAAAAAAAAAAGGAAAAAAAAGGGCTCTGCTTTCCTTAGATTTGAGCTGGCAACTTTCACTGACTGGAGTTTTCAAGGAGCTATGAATGAGCCTAACAAAGGAGTTCTGTGGCCAGTTTCTGGCTGAAATCCATGTCAACAGTTTTTAAGGTCACAGGTCACACTAACTAACATTTATTCCCAGCAGACCCCGCTCTAAACACAAGCTGTAAGTAGTACAAATTTGGAATTTTTCTGTAATCCCTTGAGATATTCCTGATCCTTCCACATGTTTCTGCTCAATTAAAAACAATTCTCACTTTGCACCACAAGAGAGGCCCCTGCTCAGAAATCTTATTCTGTCCTAAGAATAAATGGACAAAGACTGCAATCAAAGGGAAGGAAAGGGGGGAGGAGAGGAACTCACAACAAATCACACCAAAAACCTCAAATAACTCCATACAGAATCACATTCAGTTAGTTACATTTTCTGCCATCTGTCACAAACTATTATGGATTCATTTCTTTTTATCTTAGAAAAGGAGTGGTGCAGAGCTCAGCTATTTTGGCCGAGAGGGATTTCCACACAAATGTTTCACTCAAGGAGAATGATTTCCAGTCTGGTACAAACCCTGAATACCCACTGAAACCTTCAAATTCAGCAACACTGAAATCACAGTTGCACATGGCTATGGGACCTTGTCAAGCTTGGCCCAGGAAGTTTGTGAACCAAAGCAAAGCGACGCAAAGTTGGGTTTGGTTTTGTTCCCTTTTGAAATAAAAGACCAGAGCTCTTTACTAAGTCCATAACTATCCATACTGTCCTCCCTCCAAAGCCCATGTGAAATCTGATGCAAAGTTAGATTAAAGCAAACCTCCAGAAACAATAAAATTCAGCCTCTTAATGCACATCCATTAGGATTTATTCCACTGGGGGCCAAAATCCTGAAATCCTTAAATAAAGTCTTAGAAAGAAAAAATCCCTGGCTGTGAATTTTTTTCTGATTCCCAGATTAGAACTCGGAACCTGATGACTGGACATCAGCTCTCACCTCACTGCGAGAGAATAATTTAAAAGCACATTTTAAGTTTTGTAACGGGTTGAAAAAGGCAGCCTGGAATTCCAAGTCCCCCGGGAGATTCCGGTGTGTGCCACGAGAGCCTCTGGGGCTGTGACTCACCTGGGGCTCAGATCCCAAACCCATGGAGGGTCTGTGACCCCCCCGGGCTCACACCCCAAACCTCAGGGAGGTCTGCCACTCACCTGGGCTCACCCCCAGGTCCCCCGGGGGGGATCTGTATCTCACCTGGACTCACACTCCAATCCCCTGGGGGGTCTGGGATTCACCTGGGGTCACATCCCAAACCCACCTGTGTCTGTGTCTCACCTGCACTCCCCCCACCCTCACCTGGCCGTACCTGTGCTCGCCCCCAATTTTCACCTGGCTGTACCTGTGTTGCCCTCACCTGGCCATACCTGTGCTCTCCCATCCTCACCTGGCTGTACCTGTGTTGCCCTCACCTGGCCACACCTGTGCTCCCCACTCTCACCTGGCCGTACCTGTGTTGCCCTCACC
>NW_020884901.1:1193047-1271228 GCF_003945725.1 Corapipo altera | reverse complement strand
CACCTGGCCGTACCTGTGCTCCCCACTCTCACCTGGCCGTACCTGTGCTCCCCAGTCTCACCTGGCCGTACCTGTGCCCCCCGCGCCCTCTGGCGGTCCCGCACGGCAGCGCAGCCGCTCCGAGCACCTTCAGCACAACCGGGAGAGGGAAAGGAAACGGAGGCAGAGGCAGATCGTGCATTAGACAGAGCGGTTCTACATGGAAGGAACCCGCAGAACTCCCGGCAAACGCGGGTTTGAAGCTACCAGAGGCTTCCATGGATCTGTGCGAGGCCACTACAGCAGGAACAGGAGTACGGGAGTACCTCGAAAGCAGGTTTCTGAGCAGTATTGGTTAAAATTGCCCAAAGAGCTCCCTGCCACATGGAATTGCTCCCTGCTGGCCCCAGGATAACTGCACTGCCCCTGAACCCCAAGAGGCTCCTCGCTGTGCTCGGCATCCACGGGAAACAGCACCGGGTCACTCCAGAGCTCACGGCCAGACCTTGACTTGTGGCCTTCCAGCACTGTGTCAGCTTCCAACTGTGCTTCCAGAGCTCTGCAGAAACTCCTGAAAGCAGTGTCTGAGTGAAAAGAATTCCTCATAGCAAGGGATACTTGAAGTTTGCTGCCATCCAATCTGTAACTTAAAAACAAATAAACCAACATTCTTTTCATCCCCATTTGCCTTTTCATATCATTCTCACATTCTTCAGCAGGTTTTTCCCCATCCATTTTCCATGCACCATCCTTTAATCCATAAAGGACATCGAGAAGATTCACATCAATAATGGGAGCTGCAGTTCTGGGAATAGAGGAAGTGAGTTCATGTGATGCTGATTTACACTCTTTATTATCCTCTAAAACTTGCATCATCAGTGATGAACTTTCTTTTTCTCACCAGTTCCCAGGAGAAGGAGGCAATAGCAGTGAGGTGAGGAGTCCCAGTTCATCCACTGTGTTGGTTTCTTTGGTTCTTAGTTGAGGCAGAAGACATTTAACTACAACAGAACAACTTCATTTCTTCTTGGCACTCACTCGGCAAAAGGGGGTTGACAGCACAGAACTCTGATCCGGGGGGAGCAAGAAGGGACTCAGACTATCCCTCATTCCGATTGTCTTTTTAAAACTCTATTACTCCTTTTATTTGACATTAATCAGGAAAGGCTGCCTGCTGTAAGCAGACATTGCCCACATGAGACTCAGGGAACCATTACCTGACTCTGCAGGGGAGCAGCCACAGGAGGAGCTGGGGAGCACCCTCCTGTCTGCAGGACATTCCACACTGCTGGAATGCCAGAGCCAGTCACAGCTGTCTACTAGAGAAAAGAGAGAATGCAAGAATTCCTGAGCAAACCCCTGCCACCCTGCCTCCCACTCAGGTAAGGAGTCATCTGGATGAGTTCACAACCATTCCTCCAAATATGGGCCTCCAGTGGAGGCCCAGGAGCAGATCCCTGCCACAGCACAGTGCTGAAGTACAGCACATCAAACACTTGGGCACAGACATCACCTGTGTCCATCAACCCCAAATCCATGGCATTGTTGAAGGCACCCCTTGGAGGAGGGGTGTCCTCCCCCTTGGGAAGTGACCCATGTTTTGGAGTTCCTCCCAGGGGCACATTCAGTCACACACACACACACACGGTCCCACTCTCAGCACTCCCAGCACAAAGAAGGTTCCTCTTGTCCTTACACTGGATTGTCCCCATGCAGAGCAAAGCAGAGACCCCCAGAGAGATGTGTACAACTGCTCCAGGGCAAGGGCCTCAGCTGGGACTGAGCCAGCAACTGTCCCAGCACACCCTGGCTGCTCTCAGGAACTCTGAGCTGGCTCTACCTGGGCCACAGCTCCCAAATTTCCCACTCCTCATGAACACATGAAAAGCAGAAAGCAGAAGACAGACAACTCTTAAATTCGTTTAAACCAAGGCAGATCAGATGCCCCGTGGAAACCTTCCCTGCACAGCAGTCCCTGATGGCACTGATGTAATGGTGGTATCAACACTGATTTTACTGGCATCATTTCTTGCAGCAAATGTAAATAAAAAGTTATGGACTGTATTCCTACATGGTTGTGGGAGGTCATCAAAATCTCTTCTGATAGAGCCTGTTTGCCCGTTTTCTGTGAAATGCATTGCTCCCAACTCCCCCTGACAGTCTTTATTATGCCAAACTTCACAAAGCCCTCAGTGGGACAGAGCAGAGCTCACACATCCAAACTCTGAGGCTGCGGAGAGCATCAGTGACATTCTCTCAGTTACCAACAGATGCCTTGTTAATAAAACTTGCATATACAAATGTCCACAAAATGTCTTAACCAGATCAGTTGTGACAGCTAAAGATAACAGCTGCCATCGTGCTGTGTCATATCAAATCACTGCACAGAGCCCCTCTTCCACGTTGTCAACTCCAGAACGTTGACTACAAACAAACACAGTTATCTGCAGAGCAACTCCAAGTGCAAGAGATTTTGCACCACTCGTGCAGAAGAGCAGTGACTTTGAGGGCCAGATAGGAAAACAATTTGGAACAGCTGGAAATGATAATTGCAGTGGAACAGCAAAGCCAAACCCTGCTCCTGGAGTCAGCCAGAAGCCAAAGCACAGACCTACCTTAAGATACAGAAGCAGCTCTTGGCCCCAGAAGACAAGCGACAGAATCCAAACCTCTGCTTGCTGTCAATGTCTGTGAGCACAAATGTGAAGTTCTGCCCCACTTGGTTAACTGCATGGCTGGAACAGAGAGCAACAGGGAGTTAATGCTGAGCTAACTCTGTCAGGCAGCAAGTCATTGAACCTGTAACATTTCCTCTTTCAGCAGAGTTCTGTTGAGAAATTAACTTTGAGAGCACGCACCCTCTAGAACCTCAAACGTGCTGCTTGTTTGATGAGGGACGAGGGGGGGGGTTGTGGTTTGGGTTTTTTCCCATTTTTTTTAAGTGTGGGAGGAAACTAAAAATGCTAAATTTAACTTTAAATGAAAATGACTCTGACTATCAACCATCTTCCACAAAGGGCACACGGTACAAACCAACCCCACATTCTCTCATATGACCCAAAATATTTCTAATGACATGAAATTAACTTTGATTTCAGGTTATGTTCTAGGGCTTTTTAGGTTTACTGAGAACTGAGAAATCTGACTTGCACTGACATATGCAGCTTTACAAGTCACTTATACCAACTGCAACAAATATCCCATTAAATTCAAGGCCATTTAACTACCAGTCTCAGGCCTCAGAATATTCTCTTCTGTGATGTCATATACAATGCAATAAACAATTTCTGTGGGAGATTATACACTCAGTGCCAGGAGGAAACAAAAGAAAAACAGACTTTCTGAAGTAAAAGTTGGATCCAGATGGGAAAGATGTCATTGTCCAGCTTAGAAAAATCCTTCAGTGGATTCCAAACAAGGAAGGAAAAACATGCAGTGATGAAGATGGACAGAAAGACAGATGTCTAAAGCATCTCAGTAGTCTGAGAATTAGCCAATGGAAGTACAATCATCCTCCTGAAATCTAAATGTCAGCAGAGCAACCACTTCCATAAAGCACACTGAGCTGCTGGGGATACCCAAAAATCCCTCACTGGTGGTGTGTTTTATCTGTAAAGCTTGGATGTAATGTTACTATGGTGATTTTAGTATGCTGTTTTAAAAGGGGATTATATGCTTAATTTTAACAAGGTTGAGAGCAGAGTGTGTGTGAGAAATAGCACTTGAGCTGACAATTAAAATTATGGAACAGGGGGAAAACCATGTTTCATTACAGCAGGGAGAAGCTTGTTTATTAAACAACTGTGACGAGCTGGGGAGTTCCCCCAGAGCAAACCTAAAGAGTCCTGCATGGATGTGATCTGCAGAAACCAAAACTGGCCCACAGGTCCTGCCCAAGTGTCGGTGCCAGTCCTTCACAGGAAGGATAAACCTCCCAACGTGCACAGTGCCCTCCTCAGATCTGAATATCAACCCCTGGGACTCACAGCTCTGCTTCCAAATGGGCAGGAGGCCCATTCAGAGCCTCATGGGCTGGAAGCACCATCAGTCTCCTATCTGACTGGGCAGACACCAGTTAGGGCTGGAGGGAAGGGGACAGAAGGACAGGGATGTCTTTCCATGCCTCCTCTCCAGCTCTGTGTGACCAACACAGTCCTGGCAGGAGCAGGACTGAGGGGCAGCTCTGCCCTCCTGCAGCTGAGGAAGAGCCTCTGCCTTGATCCTGCCACCAAGGGAGCAGAAAACTCCTGCTCCAGTGCCTAAAGGAATGGGCAACAAGGCCCTGGGGATTGCTGCCCACTGGCCTCAACAGACACAAAGAGAATCCACAGGAAAGCAGTGAAGTGTCTGTGCCCCGAGAGCCAAAACCTCCAGGGCCAACAGTGGGCACTTGTACAGCCAGGAGAGCAGGAGCTGCCACAACCTCCACCTGGGGGGTCCTCTACCTTCTGCAGCACTGGAAGTCCACCCTGAATTTGAAATTATTAAGTATGTTACGGGTTACAAGCTCTCCTTTACGTTCAAGGAGTTGGCTTACAGTCTTTCAGTGACAGTCTGTGGTACTCAGACAAACAAGTGGATCCAGAAATGGGAATCACTTTTCATTATGTTCTCATTTGCACCCCATATGGGTTTTCAGTGTTCTTATCTTTCAAAATGTTATATTGCTGAGGAAAACCAAAAACAACAGAGCAAACAAAACCCCTAGGTACAATAAATCTACACACAGGAAGCATAAATATTTCTAGTAGAAACATATACATGAGGAAAATATATATGAGTATTTCCCTGCTCCCTCCCCTTAGGAAAGGAAAGAGATGAGCAGCAAAAGAGTGAGTCCAAATTCTAAAATGAGACAAACATTTCCAGCAGTCTAATCACAGTCCAGGTCAATTTGCTCAACCCAAACCATTCAGTGTCTCAGCTGACAAAGGAAAAGCATTCTGCCCAATTAAGTGATGTGAGCACTGGTGCATCCTTGCAAAATTTCAATTCTTGTTCCTTTCATGAAACCACCAAAAATAACTCACAGTAAAAGGAAAACTACAGAACTTGCAGAGTTTTCTAAATTACAACAATTAAATATTCTCAGATCTTCTGACATTCACTGTCAGACATTCACCCCCAAAGCACCAGCACTCCAGCAAGAGCATGAGGCCTTTAAATGCAAAGCATTTAATTCACTGCTCCACCCAAATTTTGGCAATGAAGAAATGAAACACATGAGCACACAAAGCTTTGATATTAATATGCACATTTGACAATTGCTACCTAAGCATTCTCAGCAGAAGTAACACCAAACACTCTCATAGTGCTGCCACTGAACAACTCTAACTTTTAAAACTTCTTTTTTTTTGATGGTGCCCATAAAAATTCCAGGAAAAAGTGATTCTAGGACTATAATTTGCACTCGGGTGCTCTGAGTCCCAGTCACACAGACAGAGCATTATGAATGGAATGGGTTTTATTTTCTACAGGGGTTTTATTGACAAGCTTATTTTCTTGTAAAGTTTGAAAAGCTAACAATACCTGTCCACATAGAAGGGGAAACAAAACTTGGTCAAAGTCTGTAGAACTTCCTGTGGAGAGAAAAAAAAAAGAGATAATTTATACATCTACTGGGACCAATAAATCTAATATTAACCACATCACACAATTTCACAACTTTGCCCTGAAGAAACAAGAGACAGATGAAGAAATATGGGCTTTATCAATTACATGGAAGGAGTACCAGGCAGTCAATCATGTGAAATAATAAACATGATCAAACTTCATTAAAAATGAAAAATTAATCAAGATTCACACATGGGCAGGCAGCAGGAGCCATCCAGCAATTCTCCAAAGAGGAGGAGGAGGTTGGGTTGTTGAGTGTTAACACCTCTCTGGGGACAATCCCTGCCCTGACCATATGGATCGGAGTGAATAACACCAAACCACATGGGCCTGGCCTGGCAGGACCACTTCTGCTGGCACAGCTTTTGACTGTTACCTAGGAACAGAGGTCTGGGGATTAGAGAACACTTCCTAACATCAGCAAGATAAATAACAAAAGAAGAAGCCAATAGGTCTCATAGCAGGAATGTTTAACGCTCCCTACTGCTATTAAAAAGAAAATCTGAGCGTTGAAACACTGGCTAAAATAATGTGTATTAAAATTAATACAGATTTTTAAACCCACAAACCATTTTCTACAAGTTGCAAAACAGCACCTCAAACGGGGAAACCTTTAAGCACAGCCTTTGCAGGAGAGCAAAGAAAAGGATGAATATGAAAAGTGAAAACACGACCAGCAGATAAATTAATAATTTTCAATTTTACAACATTAAACAGAGACAATCACCAAAGAGGCAATCCCTGAAATGTTAGTCCCAAAACAGTTGTGTTCATAGACAAAAGCAATCCATTAGATCATTCTATATAATCCAAAATTTGAATTCTGCAACCCACAACCCCCCATTAAAGGTCTCCCAGTTTGCAGATCTTTCCTACAGCCAATTCATTGCTCATTCTCCTTCACACTTAAATATTTCAGGCCCTGAAGTGTAAATTCTATTTCTGCTTTCAGCTAAACAGGATAACCCTGAACAAACAACAACCCCCCTAATAAATTCAACCCTTTTCTGACCAGCAGCAATAAATTATCATCAATGACTAAATAGATGCTTCTCGCTTCATTTATTTCTAAACCAAACGCCACCGTTCCCAAATAAACTCCATCAATCTAATCACCCCTTCAGTGAAGCACAAAACATATTGACTCCCTTGCAGGAACATGTTCCTCCTGCATAATTCACAGCAGCACAGCCCAGCCTTAGCCCTGGTTTCAGGCTCAACTCCTCACTCTCTTCTTTGGAGGTTTCTTGACAACTAAAATGTGGCAAGTTCTGAAGGTTTCAGGCAGAAACAGATATGGAAACTTTGACTTCTTGACAGTTTATTGATAGATTATTTAACAACCTCCTGTTTTTAAAGAACAAGAAAGGGTCTATTGAAGGAAGCCGTGTAGAGCAAAGGCGTCCCCTGCTTTGAACTGCACAGCAAACTTGGGCAGGAGTTATGTAGATTCAGAGGAAACTCTGCAGAAATCTGGATTTCGACCCAAAATAATGCCTTGATAGCCAAGATCTCATTAATGAGAGTGGGCTCCCCCACTGCAGAACCTCACTGCCTTCCCCAGGCTGAAAACTCAACTGCTCACCCACAAAACCTGCACCCCGACCAACTTTAACCCCTGCACAGTTGTTCTTCAGCACAGCTGAAATCTCACTGCACAAAGCGCTAAAAAACAAATAAAAAACCCTCAAAAGAATCCTATGATCATCAAAATTATAACTGCAGGAGGGCAAAGTGCCTATATTTTTATTGTCCTCAAAATAATGGCTGTGTACCTATTTTTTTATAAACAAATCGTGTAGATGCATCAAATTCTGAAATAAAACAGCATTAAAAGGTAACGAGCCATCAGTCACCTCAAAATGGCAGAATACATTCTCTCTGTTATTTTGATGATCTACATAATTCCTGTAACTGCAAGTAAAACCATTCCCACAATAAAACATCCAGCATCTCATCAGCATTGTGTTACTGGAGCAGTGCAAGACTTAAAACTTACTTTGCACTTGTTTCTTGATATTCCCAGTTTACTAAACACAGCAAATGAAATTTTCCCTTAAAGAGGCAATATATTGAATATATTGGATCTGTACCACTCTACACTGCCTTCTCTTTTAAAGAAAGATTTTACACTGACATTATTATCTGGCTTTTGTAATGTCATTGGACATAATCTGCCATTCATTAGACACCGACACTTATCTGCCTGGAATCACAACTAAAAAAATTGAGACTGGCACAGGTTAACCACAGGCTTATTTTTAAATTGTAACTCTCTAAAAAAATTCAAAACTCATATGCAGAATTAGTTTTTAATTAGCAAAACTGCTGATGTTTTGGACGTAAGAAGTACAATTACTGGGGAACTATCCCGTTTTTGCTCAAGCTGCAAGCTCGTTACCCTAAATATAACGCTGCTTTTTTTCTTTTTAATTCTTTAAATACTCCTCAGTTTGAAAGATAAGCAATACCTACATCATACACAACTTCCCACTCGACCTCTTTAGGTGGGTGGTTACTTATGACCTAGAAAAACCACCATTTCTTTATGATTTCCAACAAAACCCATCACAAGCCCAAACCCAGAATTGCTCCATGTCAGCACCTTATAATCTCTTTCATGTTTTTATTACCCAGCACGAAACACAGAGGAAGCATCAACAGCCTGTTTTCTTATTTTATTCCCTCATGCCTATTTTCTTAAAGACACACAAATGCCTGTAAACGAAACCCCCAAGAAGAAGAAGAGAAGCCCCCAGCAATCCAGGCCGGGCAGCTGATGGGAGTGGAACCCCGGGAGCCACCCCGGGTCCCCAGGGCACCCCCGCCAGGCTTGGGGATCGATCCCCAAGTTTATCCTTCGCCCCTTCCTTTCCCCTGCAGTTGGATCTGTCCCATTTAATGAGCAGCAATGCCTCCCCAGCAGGCAGTGCCCGCAGTCGAGGGCAGGGCAGAGCCGTGTCCCGGGGGGATGGCTCAGGGCTGCAGGACAGGCACCACCTGGCTCCCCATCCAGCCTTCCAGCTCCTTTCATAATCCGAGCACTGCTGACATTAGAAACCCCACGTGGCTCTTCTAAAATCCTCCCCAATCAATACAGGCAGTACATAACTTATCACAGACAGCCCCGAGCTCATTGATTAAGTTCGGGTTCTGCAGCAAAGTTCCCCAAACAAACGAGGCTGTGCTCAGCCCTTTGTGTCACCCTGGAGCTCCTACACACCCAGGAGAGGGGCTGGGGAGCGCCTGGGAACACACACAACACACACTGGGCTTGTGTCCCAAACCATCTATTGACATGGAACCCTAGGAAAGCTCAACAATGCTGGAAAACGGGCATATGCACTGCTGTATTTAATATGCAAGTGTAGCTTAAATCCTGCTTATTTTTAAACCTTTCACCGTATGCTCCCACTTCCAAATCAGCAGAACAACTTCAGATTCTCTTAAATATAACTCTTTATTCCTCCTGTTCAAATGAACATCGGGAACAGATATCCCCTGTGCAGCCACAACTAAATAAAAGTGCCCTGATAAATGATGTGCAAACGGCTGGGCTGGAGAAGGGGCTGCTGCAAAGCATCTCCTCTTACAAAGAGACACCAGACATGCACAGGGAACAGGAAGTGTAAGAGGAAGCTGGACAGAAAAAAAATTAAAATACAGGCAGAGATCTGTGAAAAACAAGGAATGATTAAGGCAAGACACTCAAATATGGATGTGAGTCAGAGCAGGGAAAGAACACGCCACACAGACCAACAGGTTGGGAACCTGTATTTGGAAGCCTATTGGGAAACCTGAGGAAAATCTGGATGAAATGGAAAAGAGTACCCAGAGTACAGACTGGGCCTGGAGCTGTGGATCATGGAGGGAGGGGGAAGGAAGCAACCCCCAAACCCCACAACTGTGTGTTACAGGAGAGGGGAGCACAGCAAAGAGCAGGAGTTTTCCATGGAGAGAGGAGGTGGCTCTGTGATGAAAAAGGTGGATGCTCTTTTATTCCCTCGGCCTTAAAGCAGAGGTGAAGTACAGCTGAGGCTGCTGAAAGTGAAACACTAAACAGAGAGGGTGGAAACACAGTTTTCATCTTATCCAGCCTGAAAGAGCATCTGAATCCAGGAAACAAGCGTGGAACCCTCCCTCTTCCGTGGAGGGACACCAAGAGAGTTCCCACATGCCAACAGAAGGATGGAGAACGGAGGAGAAACTGGAGAACAAGGAGAGAGGAACAACCAGCCTGCTGGGATCAGGGAATGTAAGAACAGGGAACAGGATACCGACTTGACCAGCGAGAAACTACAGGTGATTTTATTCCTCCTCTGAAAAACAACAAATT
Source organism: Corapipo altera (assembly GCF_003945725.1). Classification (NCBI taxonomy): domain Eukaryota; kingdom Metazoa; phylum Chordata; class Aves; order Passeriformes; family Pipridae; genus Corapipo; species Corapipo altera. Next base: position 1,261,300 of record NW_020884901.1, on the reverse strand, counting down.
TAAACCCTACAAAAATGTTAATGTAGCATTAAAAAGTGCTAAGACATCAACTGAAGCAAAACATTGCCCAGTTAAATTTGGGTTGTACCTTAATCTGTCTTACACCCATAGAATTGTAAACTGCTCTTAGATTTAGTTCATCTTTTTGAATCATTTAAGCCAACGATTAATTAAATCATCACTGCAAGGGAATAACAGATTTAAGAATTCAAAAATGTTGTCATATAACCAACTTAAACCTGACAACAATTCTGTTTAAAGCCCAAAGGGTGGTGAAAGCAGAGGTACAGAACCATGCAGAACAGCACCAGTTCTGTGGGCCGGGCAGGGCTGGTCAGACATTCCCAGACATTTTCCTAGGAAAGGGAACAGCTTTCTGCACAACAGCAACCACCTCAGTAACAACAGGATAACTTCAAACATTTCACAAAGCAACTGCTCAAAATTTTACTTATAAAATGTAAACAGAAGAAATCAATGCTGGCAAAGAAAATTCCACCTCTGTAACTCACCCACAGCTCAGAGTGACAAACGGGGATCATTCCAGCTCCTCTTCTGGAAATTTAAACTTGGATTTGCATTTATTATTGGTGCCAGTTTATATTACCTCACATCAAATTTCCCCAAAGTTATTATTACAGAGCATTCTCATCAATTAAGAAATGCTGTGTAACCTGTAGTTGAAATCAGGAGGAGCATTTCAGTTCCAGGAGCCCATAAAACCCAATTTCCAAATTCCAGAGGCTGGTGTCACACAGCCCCACCAAACCACTGAGATTCTGCAACTTGATAGAGAAAACAAAGATTTCTCTAAGCTTTAAAGCTTTCCCTAGTTTGGAAAAAACTGATACAACATGGATTCTTTTTTAAAAAATCACTGCTTGTTTAAAATATTTCTGTCAAATTTCACACTGCATTGATTTTGCAATAATATCTTTTCACATCTCAGAGCACTACTGAGCATTACTGAATTTTGTAACGGCCAAAATATTTTAAGAATTAATTTTAATCAGTTGTTTAAAGGAATGTTCTACCCCCCTAAAAAAAAATCAGGGCATAAATTGCTTAATGGAATTACTTTAAATTACCTGAATTTAGTTTTATCTCTACTTCTCTAATTCTATTGGTATTCCAATACAACTTTATAGCACCAGATCATCCATTTGTTTTGTGTCCTAGAAATCCATCAGCTCTTTCTGAGCAATTCTAAAGCTTGAACTAGGGGAGGGGTTTTCTCCCAAAGTCTGAGGGTTATGAGGGGAACTGGGCCAGTACAAAATAACATCATTTCACTGAGGGCAACTGAGTGTTCTCAGGAAAATGCTGGAGTTTAAAAACAAACACAAAACCCCCACACACGTATCCCCAACGCTGGAAACAGGAAGAGCAGGAGATAAATAACATTTCCTAAGCATATTGAGGCCTGCTAGCATTTAAATATTTTAAACGCACAAAATACGTGCACAGATGGGCAACTTTTCCCCCCGCATTACCGAAAACATATTTCAAGATAAAGCTCGAAAATCCCTGAATTTTTTAAACCTAATTGTGGCTCCGTTTCTTAGAATTTCACACCCCAAGGCCAAAGCTTTCCTGCCACCAGTCCTTCAAATGCGCCGTGGCCCCTGCGCGGAGCGGGCTCGGAGCCTCCCCGAGGTCTGGCTGCTCCCCGGCTCAGGGAGGCCGCAGATAATGGGCCCGCGCTGAATCCAGGCCCCGCTCGGCTCCTCCTGGGACACGGGCCTGGCAGATGTGAGAAAAACTGTGTCAGAGAAGGAGCTCCGCTTTCTGCCTTAATGACAACTTCAACCTCTCGACTAATGGAACAAAAGAACGGGAACGACTGTTACTGTTCTCCAGCAGAGGGGGGAAAAGAAAAAACAAAAAAAAAACCCCACAACAAAACCACCCGAAAGTAAAGCTGAACTAAAATATTTAAGCGGTTTTTTCAAAGAGATCTCCTCAATAAATGGCTTTAAAACCCCTTCGGTAAAATTACAGATTTGGTTTTATTCTAAGAGAAATAGATTTCAGTGAACATGCTAAAAAAATAAATAATCTACTGTTACTGTTGTAGGAATAATTGTCTTAAATAACAAAGAATTGAAAAATTATACAGACAGGCATAAAAAAAATCAGGTCCAATTATGTGGATAAACAGTGATCAGTTGGTGTAGGTAAGAAGTGTCAGTCTCAGAGAGCTAGAACACTGATTCAATTAAACATATCTTAAACATCTAGTGACTAAAAATGAGGAGTATTTTCACTTCTACATTTAGCAGAAATTAGGTGAGAACTATTAGCTGTGAAAAGATAATCACATCCTGCACACCCCCTAAGTCAACTGCACAGGTACACTGCCTCAAAAACACAGCTTTAAATATATCCTTGGGTTTAACATTTGTTAAATATTATAATTCTGGCTTAAGATGGCTGGCCCTTTCAGCCCATTGCTCTATTCAGCTCGGAGCACATACCCACTTAATCAGCAATCATTGTTCTCTGAGGCAGGACTTTGTTGTCAAGACAAGCACTGAAACCTTTAAAATATTTCAGAACTGGCATAAGAAAAAAGTGATCTTTGTCAAACAAGGACAAATTTATGCAAATCTTTTATAAACATTCACAAACATTTATTTAGCTTTTGAAATGTTGGCCTCATTTGAGAGCATGAAAATGAGGGGGAAGTAGGAAGATGCAAAGGACAGCTTAGAGGCTGGCACACTACATAAATATTCAGAAGGAAGATTATAGGATTCATGTTAGGCTGTCTTAGGTTTCTCCAAAGTCCACATAGAATACCAAAGAACAAAACTAACGAGAAGTAGAGCAGATGTTAGACAATGCACCAGCCCTCTTTTCCACACTCACTTGGCTATACTTGGATGCTTTCATTTTTTCTTTCAATATGGTCAGGTCATTCAAGGATTCTCCTATAGACTCTGTATTGTGGCTGCAGCGCTATAAGCTGGACCTCTGTCAGCCTTCCAAAAGTTCCCAATGAAAAGGCATTATGCAAATTGTACCTCTCCTACTCTCTTTTCAGGAAAAAAGCCTCCAGTCTGCAGCCATCGGAGTATTGGGAGTCCCAGCCTTCATTTCTGTATGGCTGTGTTTGCCTTAGGGCCATGCTGCTTGTTTTGACAGTGGATCCCCCCAGATAGTTGGGATTAGTCGAGCTTGTTTAGATAAACTTGAAATCAAGGCCTTCTCTAGGTAGACAGCTAGATGTAGCTACTGAGTTTCCAGCTGCCTTCTGCTTTCATCCCAAAACAACTGCAGATTCACAGCAGAGATCACAGCCACAGGCTATGTCACATACATAAGTACGAAATTAAAGGCTGCTAAAAGAAGCCTTTGTAAGTCTTAGTGCTAAAATAAGGAATCTGTACTGCATAGTTTAAACAAATTATTGAAGAAGCACCACTAAAGGTCTGCACTGGAAGCTAACAAGACGTGCAGGGAAGAAGTGCCCTGTTTGCATCACTGGGCAAGGTCTGTGCTGATCTCTGCTGCCCCAGCCCTGCCCAGCCTCTCCAAAACACATGTGAGCAAACACTCCAAAGCAGAGGCTGCTAGAAAATGAGCTCTGTTAGCAAATACAAACTTTATGATCACAGCAGACGATTAGGACAGCACTGTTCCAATTAGATTTTCAGTCACACACACAAGATTTGATCTTTGCTACAATCAGATAATGCAAATCACAGGAATTCAGTCACACAAACATAATATGTTAAAAGAGAGGGGCCAGAGCTCCAAATCTAAATTAAAGCCTGCAATCAAATCCTGCCCATGTGACTACATCACACCTCTATCAATCTGCACTGTGGTTCAGCCCCAACAGGAGATTCAGTTTTCAGGCAGTACGAGAAAAAACCCCACAAATAGTTTTGGCTTTTAAAGATGTAATCTCTTCTAGCTGGGTGCAGATTCTCATACACACTTCTGCTGCATCCAGGCACGAGAGATGGGAAACTAAATTAAAGGAAAAACTAATCCCTAGGATGTTATAAATAAACAACCAAAAAAACCCCAGAACCAACAAAACCCAAAAGAAACAAACAACTTACTTCAACAAATAGTAAATGTCATTAAATTTCAACTCCCATCCCTTGCTCAAAGGAAGGATGTGCAGAAACTTGCATGTTGAAAACAGGTGAAAGCCAAGAGCAGAACTTTGTGGTTGAGAGGGCAAGGTAAGGATTTCACATCACTCTCTGTGCACAGGAGCCCTCTGGAATCCCTGTGCTGCCACTTCCATAGTGCTGAAATTCCACCATCTCTCACTGTAAAATTGAGTAATTTCACTGACAAGCTCTTTTCTAGAAATTCAAAGCATTAAAAAGTGTGAGAGAGTAACATTAGACTTCAGTTTCTTCCTGCCCTGGTTACCAAAGACAATATTAGAGTGTATCCTGAATTCACGTGGCCATTCCATACCATAAATCCCCCATTAGTGACACCCTGAGCAGGAATGAGCTACAGAGTGGGGCTCCAAACCAACACCTGAGCAAATGCATAATTCCTGAGGAGCACTGAGGAAACCAGTCCCTCAGGGCAGTGGGGCTTAGGGGAAAACACACCCCCACTTCTGGAACTGTTACTAAAACTGAACTGGGACTGCCAAGGAAAATGCCCCTGGTACACAGCCAGCCATTCCAGAGTTATCCAGTTCCAGAGGCAGGGACAGCCACGGATCTGCCCTCTCCCAGGTGTCCAGCTGCTGGGAGCAGGATCCTCCTCACTGCTGGAGAACGTGCTGCTGAGGAGGAGCTTTGAAGCTGCTGCTGCTGAAGGTCCTGAACTCCCTTCCCCAGGGAAGTGAGAGGGAACTGAGACAGAACCACCCAACATCCCAAAGGGGGCAACAGCTGCCCAGCTGTGAGCCTTGCCCAGCCCTGCTCCTCAGGCTGGGCATTCCCTCCTCAGGCTGGGCATTGCCTCCTCAGGCTGGGCATTCCCTCCTCAGGCTGGGCATTCCCTCCACACCCATCTGAGAGTTCCCCAGAGCAGGGAGTTAAAGAGGATGGATGTGATGAGGACACTCCTGCCCCCAGGGCAAGGAGAACTTTTCCAACGTTAAACTTTGCAGAGATGAGGTGAAGTCAGCGATCACCTCAGACGACTGAGGGTTATAACAGGGCACAGCTCTTCAAATTTGTCAGTATTTTCACAACTTTCAGATTTCCAAATACAAGAATGTGCTAGGGAAAAATGTGGTCAAAAACCTCAAAGCTAAAAAAACCCATTCATTAGCCTTGGGAAGTGCTTTTTACTTGAAGAAAAAGGAGCTGATATGTCCAAAGATGACTGAACTTAGAATCTGGAGTTTTCCAAGTATAAAGCAAAGAACTTTGGACTTCCCTGGTTTAACACTTTAGGGTAATTTCCAGCTTGTCCCTGTAAGATGCCACCAGCTTCACGCTGCTGCCCAGACACATGTGGAAGTTTGAGCATGTGAACACCAATTAGTGCCATCTATCAATCACCAACAAATCCTCTTTCAGGCTATTTTGCAACCATTCCTTTGAAAAATAAATGTAAAAAAGAACAAAGAATAATGGATGCAAAATAATTTGGGAAACTCAATTAAGGCATCATGCAATGTAAATGCTTTGCACTACCTCTTTATGAAACAAGAGAACTTCCAAAACTCTTTTGCTACTGCCTGGCTTAACAAACCCAAGTAGAATATTATTGCCAAAGCATCTCCCATTTTAAAGAAACCCAGCTTTACTTGCAGTGAATATTTTATACTTTTATCAATAAATTTAAACATAAGTGATAATGATTACTCACTTCAGCCCTGATCCCACAACCTTTACTCACACGAGCAGTCCCACAGGATTTTAATATGACCACCTCAATGAACGAGGGTTGGCAGGACAGGTTGTAAATTATTCATATATTCACAGGTTTTTAAGACCAGAAGGGACCATTATGATCATCCAGTCTGACCTCTTGTATAACAAAGGCCATGTGACTGTATCCAGCACTATTTGCACGCACTGAACCATTTGTGGTAAAATCAAATTATGTTTATCGAACTCCCAATATCGATTCGAATTTTACATGAAAGAAAACTGAAATTGTTTAGAAAGTGCCTTGCACCCATTTCCTCACACTTGAACCTAATTACTGCTCTATTTCTATTCAGAATTTTTCTGATTGCTGGACACTGGTTTTTGGCACGGTTTTCACACAGAGTCCAACACTGCCTCAGGTGCTCTCAGGACTAACTTTTTTCAGGGGTACTTACACAGACTGATTTTGCTCTGCACAAATCCACTGCACTGAGTTTTGCAGCCAATCACCAAACAGCAGTAAAATAAACACACAAAACCAGGCAGAAATCTCCAGTGCTCCAGTGCTGTGTGAACTCCTGATCACCAAAGCCAGCTCCTGTGTCAAACACAGCTCCTGGCTCAGCTCTCTCACCACGGGAACACTGCACCAACCTCTCCTTCTTACAGTTATTAACTTCAGTTCTAAAATGCAACTGGGATGAACAGGCTATGGCAAAGGTTCTATTAAGATGCAAATCAGCTTTGTCCTGTAGTTCTCAAGGTTTGCAGCTCCATGGAGCACAGACACCCTGCACTGCACCCAGAACAGGACAGACACCCTGCTGCAGACACACACCCTGCTGCAGACACACACACAGCAGACTTGAAGAAGTTCTGCATTTTTTATTCTAATTAAATTATACTAGGGAGGTGTAGAAAAGGCACAAATAGAAATACATAAGAAAAACTGACCTCTCACCTGTTTGGTCTAAAGAAAAGGTAATGAAAAAACAACTTGCACCATATGACAAGGATGCTTAAGAAAGAGCAAATTAGGAATAAATGAGGATTTTTCTTTACTTTCCTACATTAAAGAAAATACATCTGGTCTAAAAAAACCACTCTGAGTTCAGGAAACCCTCAGCTCTGTAGTCAAAGCCCATGGTTTGGTGCTGTCCACCATTCTGTCCTCATGGGCTCCACCCACTGCCTCCAGAAAGCTCCAGAGGCACAGCCCCGTCCCACCTGTCCCTGGGCACCCAAAGGTGTCTGTTCCTGCTGCTGGTTCACCCTGCTGGTGACAGCAGTCAGTGCACAGGGCAGTGGCCCCATCCATCCTGGTTTATCTGGATGGCACTGGCAAAGCCCCCCTGTGCCAGTGCAGTGTGGGGGCTCTGCACACCCTGCAAGCAGCAAAGACTGCACACCTGAGGATCAAATGCTTCAGACATTTACTATTTACACTGCCTTGGGTTAATACAAAGTGGCTTTCACAACACCAGGACCACTTCTCTAGATTTTCTAAATCACTAATTACTCAGCCTTTCCAACCCAACTTGTTCACTTGCTCCTGAAAGGACAGCCATTATTTTAAACTGCTCTCAAGGCAGGATTTATCACACAGTGTGTGCAGCCTGTAAGGCAAGGAGTTTATGCTCAGGATACTGTGTGCAATTCAGAAATATCCAACTGGATTATAATCATCCCTGTTCAAGCAAGTCAGTCCCCTCAGAGCACCCAGACTTCTCAAGACAGGGGGTTTATGCTCCATTTGTGTAACTCCTCTCCAATCACACAACTCTCAATGACACAAAGAAAGTGCTTTTTATTTTTCCCTGTGTGCAGTGTTTGTACAATGCTCATAGACTTGGTACAAGAAAGACCATTAGTTTCTATATAAAGACTGCCATAAAAGTTTTACAGTTTATCTATAAATGTATAAAGATTGTTGGTTTCGTTATAAACTCTGTTTCAGTGCCAGTGGAAAGAAAAATTACCAGCAGAATAGAAGTAGCAATCTGCATAAGTACCAGCTTGCAAGCACACATACCTCAGTCATTCCTGGAGTAATTAACTGAGCATACAATAGTTCATCAAATTACAGACAAGCCATCATACCACTGAGAGCAGCTCACAAACGGGAACCATCACCACAGCACTTCTGATTTCCTTTCCAGATGAGCTATAAAGATTAAAACAGTCAGGGACCAAATGATGCACCACTCAAAAAACAAAAAAAAAATTCAAAAATATACTGCCTTTGACAAGATTGTGCAATTCCTCCTACAGCTCTCGCTGATTGCTTCACTGTTCTCTATTTTTATATATTTACACAACAGGTACTTGCTGTGACATTGATTCTGACAGAAGTTTGTATCTGTGCTGCAAACTTCCCTGTACTTAAATTAATTGGCCCAGGAGAGCTGGTTATCTTGGCATTAACCTTCCAAACAGTGGACAGCCAAAATTCTGGTGATAAGGGTAAAGCAGCTTGGCCGTGGTTTGGTGTTTGCAATATTCCAGTAGCACAAGATCTCACCTAAAAAAATTGACTTAATTAATAAAGTTTTTTCAGGAACCCAAATCAGAAAATACAGAAGTATTTCTCTATTTTTTAAAAGGATACTTCTCCCTACAGTGACTGCATTTTATAAAGAAAAACTAAGCCCTCATTTGGTTTAAATACGGATGTCATGCTAAAAAGCCAGTTCTGAAAAACTGTTGCTTATAATACCAACAATTACTGATTTCATGCTAGGTACAACCACAAACACATAAATGCACATAAATTTTTTTCTTGAAAGCCATTATAAAACAGCCCAAGAAGTTAAAACACTCTTATTTTAAAAATGTATCTCAAGATTACTCCAGCCCCCTCCTGCCAGTCAAAGGAGCCCCGTTTTACCCATTTCAAGTGGCCTGGAGCAATCATTAGCATTTTCTCCCCTTAGTAAGGCTCCTCAGTTACCTTGTCTATGACATTTTCTATAAAATATTCCCTTATACAGTTATTTAACAGATTTAAACCGTAGATGTCATTGTGGTCTGAACGTGTCAAAGACAACTTGAGGGAAAAAAATCAGGACACGCAGAATTCACTTTGTCAGTAATTACAATCAAAATTCCTGCAATGTGGCTGGCCTGCTCATTACTTCCTGACTTTGTATCAAACCCCTTATTTACATTTCAGATTACATTTTTCATGAAACAGTAAGATCTATCAGAGCTGAGAGGACTGAAATAATGAGGGAGAAATATTTTAATAAAACGTGTTGGGTCTGCATTACTTCCGTGTCAGAAAGAAAGGTTTCTTCTGTAGCCATGGATCATTTATTCTGTCTCTAAATGAGAAGCAAAAGATGAAACTGATGAACTTTTACTGCCCATTTGTCTTTAGCAGACAATTAAGACAGAAGATCAAAATGGATTATCATACCACGCAGACAACTGGCCCAACAGTAATACATCTCCGGGACCACAGATTTGTAACTCTCTTTTATCCCTCCCCTTTCTTCTTACTCCTTTTTCCTCTCTAAAGGCAATGCTGGCTTTGTGGCTCAAGGGGAGCCAAAAGGCTGGTCATCATTATTCAGTCACAGATGTCAATCTAACCTCCCTTTTTTCTCAGTTTCTAAAGCAGTGAGGCACAATAATTTGTGACAGATTCTTTTACTGTAAGGTACAAAGAACACACAGAATAAAACATCTAGCAGCAGCGAGGGTCTCTGATCAGATGTGCTGGTACATGGGAAATACAGTGTATGTAAAAACAAGCACTGAGAGTTTAGATGAATAAAAAAAAACTTGAAGTGTTTTTCCTTTTTTTTTTTCCCTCTTACTAATAAGTGCTTTACCTTGTGTTGATTTAACTCAAATATTCCTTCTGGATTAAATCATAAATGTTTGATTGCTAGAAACAACTTTTGCCTGCACTACCATGCAGATCATCTCTCTCCCTTGCATACAGAAACACAGGGAGAAATCGAGGGGTTTGTACTGTGCATCTTGGGCTGCAGTGACTTGGCACTCTGACAATTTTTTTCTTCCAAAAAAACAATAAACCAGAAGCTTTAAGAAATAAACCTAACTGGGCTGATTTGCAACCTATATATTTCTCAGAGCTCTAAATTCATCAGTAAAAACATGGATGAAGCTCTTCCTCTCTGGTTTACTTGAATGTTCACAGGTGATTTTTCAAATCCAGATCTGTCAGCTCTGGACAGATTGAGACAGTTCTCCTGTCTCAGAATGTCCAGCTACCAGGACCAGAAAATACTCCTGTGCATCAACAGGAAAAATGTTTCTGAAACCTACTCGAGGCTGAGAAGTTCAACCTCCTCTCTTTTGCTTCCCCTCTAAGTTTGCATGTGCAAAATACGTGACAATGTAAGAACCCACCCCCAGAGCCACACAAACACAGCTCTGTGTGTTTTGGGGGGTCTGACATCAGCCATCGGAAACTCTGACTGGGACTGGGGGAACATCTTAAGAATTTTTATGAGCCTGTGGCTCCTCTGAGTTTGATTCAGTCTTGCATATTCATAGCAATATTATACAAGTCTAATCATTTGCAGCAGAAGAAAGGGGGCTGTTAAGAATTTTATGAAGTCAATTGTATTACAAGGCTCTCCTGTAACACCTTGGTCATGGACACGAGTGACTGTCCCAGCTCTGAAGGACCATTAGCTCACACCCAACTGCACAGTGTGCTGGAAAGAAGTCAGTCCTCAGGTAAACACAAACACAGGCATGTTTATTAACAAATCACAGACCTACAGCGGCAATGGGGCTGCAGTCCTCCACGAGGGTTAGTTCCATGCTGTACCCAAGTGCACAGGAAGTCCTAACAATGAACTACAGTGAAAAGCAGTTCAATAGATGCTTTGAAAAAATATTACTGCTACTACTCCAAACCCACCCAGAAGGCCTGGTCAAGGTCCCCCTGCACAGAGTGATTATAGCCCAACATGAAAACATTTGTCCTGGCCCTGGTGAGCCAGCACAGCTCACAATTTGTGAAATGCTTCAGTCTAAATGACACACAATTTCATGTGGCATGAATACATAACTAGAGGGAAAGGACCTGAGACAAAACAGCTGTGCTGGCCCTAACCTGTTATCACCCAATAGCAGGGACTCGTTGAGGCAGAAGTTATTGTTATATTAAACAGTTATACAATGCCATAAGTTCAGCACTTCCCAGGAACTGAGGTGCAGGAGCTCAGCTGGCACTGACACCCCAGTGCTGACCACCAGCACCCACAGGAACTCCAGTGGCCTTAAGACACCCCAGGAATAATCCCCCTGCCCGGGCTCTGACCCTGGCCCAGTCCACTCCTGAGGAGACACAGGAGAGCACAGGAAAACACAACGTAACCTGAAGTTGCTCATTTCCGAGTCAGCCACAGATTTGGTGAAAAATCTCTAACCCAACCTGTGCTCCAACTAAATGATGAACCCCCGTGTGTCCCACCCACACATTTGGGGTCACACCGTCCCTCGGAGCGGAGCAGAGGCTGCCTGAGCAGGCAAGAATTTCAGAAATGCGCTGGAGTGCCAGGTGCCCAGTTAAACACAGCCATAAACCCTCACACAATGCCGAGAGCTCTGCCAAATGAACTGCGGCTCTGGCACCCAAAGGCAAAAAGGGAAATTTATTAATCAATTTTCCTGCCCGCTCTCATGTTCCCTCGTAAACTCGGGGCTGTAAACCAGCCTTACGAGAGCCCAATTCTTCCGTTTGCTGCCTTCAGTGTAAAAATGTTTGTATCCTTCTGCTCCTAATTACAGCTTCTTTTACTTTCTAAGAATGCATTTATCTCTTTCAGTAAAAAGAGCAGCAATAATATGTTGAACAACCCTGAAATAAATTTTGTCATGTAAAAAATTAATTACGCATTCCAAACCTGGTCACTGTAGCCCTCTGGGAATTGCCTCCGCACCTCAGGATCTGTAAATAATTGACAGATAATATTAATTGGCTTTGGATTAGTGAGCAAGCAGAGAATCACACATTAATATTTGATCAGAAGATGATAGCAACCCTGGCAGGGGATCCAAGGAGGGCAGCTGAGGCTGCTGTGTTGATAAGAGCAGGGAAGGACTTTTCAAGGCTCTCCCTTTACCCTCCTCCAGAAAGACAAAAACTGTGCATAAAACACACACAAAACACGTGAAATCAAAAATGTCTGTGTGTACATACACACATATATATGTAAATATATATATTTATCTATACATTATTTTATAAGGGGAGCCCTGGTGCTGGACTGAACTCCAGGCTGTTACCTTGTGCAATATCTTTCTGGCTGTGATTTGCCAGCTGGGCTTGTCACCAGGAAATGGTTACTCAGGGTACTGAATTTGGGTTAAAATCACACCAGTTCTGCCAGCCCCAGACACTGCACGGGTTTATCTCCACAGATAGTTTTCAGTGATACCAGATTACAAATCTCTCAAAATTACTTTATGTTAAGGTGTGCTCCCCAGCAGACAAAAATATTTATCCAGAATTTGAAAGAGGCAATTAAGGCAGCCCTGGAACCTCTCTCATCAGGAAAACAAGTGTGAAACACTTCAGATTAGCAAGCATTCCAGACTGATGCAACGTCCTTATTCCTCTGGCTGTCAGAATAAATAATATGGTACTATTCCCTGAGAAGTTATCTTAAATTTAATTAGAGATGTTCATAAAACAACAGAATATCATGATTGAAATTATTTATACGACAACCTATTTAAAACAGACCTCTTCAAAGCCACGCATTTTTCAAAGGGATACAGAGGAGAAGGCCACATTCCATTCCACAATTATTCCTTTTTTAATTACAAAAAACCAAACCAAACACTCAGGCAAGAGTTCAAGACAGTGTAAAGCACGTGGAACACCCAAGGTTATCCCCAGAGCCCCCTCCCGGGGTGGGGGACACTCTGCCCAGCCCTGCCCGTTCCATGACACTGTGACACAGCCCCAGAGGGACTGCACGAGGCCACCCCCAGCTCAGCTGCAGGGGAGGGACTCTGGCTGTGGCACCATCCCCTGCTGTCCCGGCTTCTCAGGGCAGGTCACTGAGGGATCCCTTCGGCCGTCGCTGGTTCCGCTGCCAGCAGGTGCCAACTCCCTGTGAGGTGTGTTCCTTCTGCAGGACAAATCCAACAGCCTGGACCTTTACAAACCTTCCAGCTGAACGTTTTCCAGAGAATCAGGTGCTAAGTGTTAACGTTTCACCAGGGCACACAGACAGTCACACGTACAGTGCATCACACTTTACATACACGTGTGAGCAAACCCTTCTGCACAAACACAGCAAAGCAGAAACAAAGCAAGGGATCACCTTTTAAAGCCTTAGTCTGAAAATTCTTCAGTCTCTACACAGGTGAGTGAAGTGTCCAAACACACAGACAGATGTGCCCAGCTGTGCTGCCATGAGCACCCTCCACACACAGTTAGCAATGAAGAGACAGTTCAGCTTCCCACCTTAGCACAGGAAGTGAGGAGCAGTGGTAAGAGGAAATTATGCAACTATTAAGTTGCATATTTTAAAATAATTTTTAAACTAATTATTTAAGGGTAAGATTTCAGGGTTTCACAGGAAAAGAGACCAAACAACAACTCAATCAAGGAAATAAATTTGTATTGCTGAAGAAACCCGTAATGGTGTCTGGAACGTGATACCAACATTCCCCCCCCTTCTACTGATCCATTGCTCTCAAACTTAATATAAATATATATATACATGTACTGACACACATATTTTATCATTTACCACTGTTTTAGAGAAATGAGGAACTAAATTTGACATAAATGCACAGTGTGTTTGCTCTAAACACATTCCTCCATAGATGGCAAGCCGCATTGTCATTCTTGAAAGATCCAACAAAACAGATTAGTCACACAAAGTAACTCTGTGTGTGTGTGCAAACATGTATTTTCCCTGTTTTCTCAGCATCTTGAAGGCTCTTCTGTGTTCCAGGAGCTCCCTGGCACAAGGCACAAGGACAGGCTGCAGGACCCTGCTTGACCACATTTCTGGGAGCCCTGAAAGCCCCTTCCCAGATGACCCATCAGAGATGAGGGGTCTGGGCAGCTTTGTGAGGCTCCAGGATTCACGTGTGAGCACAGCAGGTACAGGGTACCCTGGGCAAACACATCCCTGCCAGTGCCTTTACCATCTCACAGCCACGGGGGGCACTGCCCTGGGTGTCACAGCCCCGGTGACACAGGGACATGGGTTGTGTCCAGCCTCGGGGTGGCTGACCCAGAACCCTGCAGGGAAGGGCCTCACCTTCGAGATGTGCCTGGCAGCCTCCTCACCTCATGTTTGCACAAGTACTTTCTATTTAACATTGTGGCAGCTCCATCACTTCGGCTTTTAAATGGTCTGGGAATATTGACTAAACTTGCAGCATCTTTATTTGGAAAACACTACACAAGGGGAAAAGAAACTTCATCATATCTTACTACAGCTTTCATCCCCCATTCTTCGCTGGTAACCCAGTGTGCATGAGAAAGGTGCTCTCGACTGCACTGACCTACACATACACACATGGTAAAACTACATTTCAGTTCTATGTGGGCATGACATGAAGTTCCAGGACGCTGGAGCACCCTCACTGCACCAAGAGGATTGACAGAAACACATACATTGAAATAGTGGCCCTCGAGACACCTGAGTTTAGGGAATACAAAGAGCTACAAACCAAACATTGCTATTACTCAGTATGGCCAGGCTCTGCCCTGAAAGGACAAGCACAGGGCATCCAATAATGCCGATGGATATGATATCTGAATCATTCTGAACAGGGGAAAATGGTCAGACCATCAGGGATACGGGTGGGTAGCCCAGCCAAGCACTCAGGATTCAGCTTTAATCAGCACCATTAGGATCAGGAAAAACTGCTTCAGCACCCGTGTGAAAATACTTGGGAAAGACACGAACAGAACTGTCAACTCTGCCTGTAAAACTAAAGTAACTTGAGAACTTCAAACACTTTAACTCGCAGTAATTTGTTTTGCACAGCACATGCAAACAGTGAGATGCAGCTCCATTGTAGCTCCAGACAGCAAGAAAACCCTTTGCAACTCAAAACACAGGGAACGCTGTTATTCCAGGTACTTAACAGGCTTTCGAGTGAAATGATGCAAAGTAAACACATGTAAAATACTTTTTTCAAGTTCAGAAGAGTGGAATCTATTTGCTGACACCAGAACAAGGGAAGAGCCAGACTGAAATGCTGCCCAGCCTCTCGCCCCACTCCAGCAAAGCTCTGAGCAGTCACTGATAAGGTTACAGAGCTCTGAAAGCTCAGCGGAGGGCAGGAGACCCTGCAAACCACGGCCAAACACAGTGCAAGTGAACCTCAGACAGGAAAAATCACAGGAATTATGGAGCTGCTTCTCAAACTAAACTTCTCCCAAACCCCAAAACAAGAACTCAGGTTGTGCCACAGGTTGAACCTGTGGCATGGTAACCTAGTATCTCCTGTTTATCTTTCATTACACCTGAGTTGGTAGTTTCAGCTCACAAAGATGACAAGATCCACACAGTTTGTGCCTAAAGCAACTGCTGACAAACAGCCATCTATTAATATTAATCACACGCTGAAATACAGCACTGGAAGTTGTAAGTTACAAGCGTAAAGCAGTAAGAATACAAACAATAACACTCCAAAATAAAGCTAAAATACACCACCCCACCTGGAATCTCCCATTCTTACGTGGCTGTAAGTGCAGTGAAATACATCTGTCACAAACTTAAACATAAACTGCTGGTACCAAGACAAATGTTGATTTTATTCCTATTGCTCACACTCAGGTTTAAAAAAGCTTTTAAAGCAATGGCATGTCACACAAATGTCCTGAGATTCACTTCCCAACCTGACACACATCACTGGAAGCCTCTTCCCAGAGGATACAGCTCCACACAAAGCAGCTCCTGCCGTGAGATCTCAGTTGGCCACAGAGCTGGAGCTGCCCCAGCCCTTGTTCCTCAGCACAGACACCCCGACCCCGGGAGAGCTGTTTGGAAAACCACCTATGGAACGGATTCCGTGGCTGTTCCTGCAGCAGCTCCTTTGCAATGATTTCAAGAGGAGCTTCCCAGGGAAGCAATGGAATCAATTCTCACACGACCAACGGGCGACTGAGCGTGGGGTTATTCTGGACAGGGACAGCAGAGCAAGGCTTTGCAGCAGCACCTGAGTCCTGGCCGGGCATTTAGAGGTTCCCTCCAAACAAAGCCCTGAGCCCACAGGAGTGAGCACAGGTCTCACTGCCAACACACTCAGCTTTTCCCTCCAGGAGCAGAGATTCCACACCACTCTGGGTGCATTATGCAGAGCACTGTATTGATTGCTCAACCACATTCAAACTATTATTGTCAGTATTTCATTAAAAACATGAATGTTTCCAAGTTCTAAAAGCTAGTGCTGCCTCTCCCTGCACAATCTTGTCCAACAAAAAGCCAAATCCAGCCGAATATTGAAATTAGCTGTGAACTGTATAATCCCATTGTTCAATTTCATGGCATTTAAGACACTACCTTCCCCTCCTCACAAGTCTGGATGTTAATCCATGCTGGAACCTGATTTAATTTTCCAGATGACAGGATGGGAACATGCTACAATGGCATATTAGTGTAACTATGCTGCTCTTTTACTCTCAACTTTTCTTACATCATAAAGTGAGTTTTGCCTTTAAAAGAGGCATGCTTGGTTACTTCTAAAAATAGCCCAACTCAGACTGGTCTGTTATTTGAATTGTATGGAAATTATAAAACCAGGGAAGTTTTCAAAAAATTACCAGAAAATACTTCCCAGAGTTAACCACGCAAACCCAACACAAACTGACCTGCTCCTTTTGATAAAAGTCAGCCAACTTAATCCATACTGGCTACACATCATTCAGATGTACCAATCCCAAACTGAAAAATAGAGTGAAAATTACCTCATTTTTCCTCCCTAATTAAATGATTTACCTCATTCACTTCTTTAAGGTCCTTATAGCTGCAGTCCCTCTAAAATGAACTGGAACCGAATTCAGAGTAACTTTAATTTCAACACCCATTCTCATACTTATGCAGCACAAAAAAAAAGCAATGCAAACTCCTTTCCAAACCTCTGCCAACTCCTGGGTGTCCTGCACTCAGCACAGCCGAACACTCCTGCTTGCCCCCAGACTGCTGCAGCCCGGGAAGCAGAAGCCATCCCGGAGTGGGGGAAGCAGGGGAGGAGGGGAAAAGGCAGGGGGTGGGTGGAGAAAATGCGGGAGAGAAAAAACCTACACACCCAGGACGGCAGATACGAAACCTCAGAACAAGACAAAATACGTAGGGAATAAAAAATTCCATTTTTATTTCATACGCAGCTTTACGACTTCAATCTTTTAATCTTTTCTCCTGAAAGAGCTCCTTATTTTGAAAATGTACCAGTCAGAAAACGAGCCAGATGTAAAGAACATTCTCCACGAGTGCCCTGCACCCCCCCCCCAAAGCCCCTCAAGCAGCACAGAGTGTGACTGCAGGGCCCGAGGCCCCAGCGAGCACAGGGTCAGTGTCCAACCCCCCCAGCCCAGACAGGGCACCCTGACAGCCCAGCCCAGACAGGGCACCCTGACAGCCCAGCCCAGACAGGGCACCCTGACAGCCCAGCCCGGGTCCAGCAGCCAGCCCAGCCCAGACAGGGCACCCTGACAGCCCAGCCTGGGTCCAGCAGCCAGCCCAGCCCAGACAGGGCAGCAGGAAAGCAGAGCCTGCCCTGCCCAGCTCCGGAGGGCTCTGTGACCCCCAGGAGGAGCTCAGTGACAGCCACACTGGGACAGAGCTGTGCACGAGCACGGGGCTGAGGACAGAGAGAACAGACCCCAGCTCTGCCCTCTCTCCCCACACAGCTCCTGGAATCTGCCACAAACCTCACTGGTGACGGGAAAATGCTTTTTCCAACAGCTTCATCTAGAAATGAAATATAAGGTTTGTAATTCAGAGTTCAGTAAAGTGATGCAAAAGCAGGAAAGACTGAGAGCAAAGGCAACATAAAATATACATCACAGGAAACAGGAAGGAGGGGAGAAAACCAGAACAGATTAAGCAAATCACTATGATTTCCATAATTGTTTTTATATTATTAACACCTCGAGAACCAGAGGGGCAGTGAGGAGCAAAACTTTCCTAGACAGCGTTCAGCAACGTCTTATATGTATTTTTGAAAAATACTTCCAAAGCAAAGCAGGTTAAACTACAACTTCCTCACAGATTTTTACTTAACCATGCACAGCTCTGCAGAATGAAGATGTGGAGAGGTAACAGCTCCAACAGCACAAGAATGGCACAAGCTTTAGACCTGTGTCTGTGCACCTGAGCTGCCTGGTTTTCTGGTCCCCCTCCTCAGGGTTTCTGGTCCCCCTGTGACCCATTCAGAGCAAGCCTCAGATATGAGACTTTCACAGCTTCCAGCAGCCAAGCCAACTTCCCATCTAAAGGGGTCTCAGTTACATTCACTCCACAATCCTGCTAAAAAACTAAAGTACAGCAAGGGCAAAGCAGAAACAACACTCCCTTCTTGGATAAGAAGCCAGGGAAACCATTCACTGCCCTTCACCACAAGAAGAGGCTGCTCTGGTTTCCTCACCCCGAGTCCTCAGCAGGTATTTGGTGTCAAGCTCTGAAGTGCCCAGCCTGGCACACACACAGCATTGAGTCAGACCCTTGCACAGGGCACCAGCTTCCATCCTAACTGCTTTTATTTACTCCCCTGAACCCTCCAGGTTTAATCAAAACATTACCAATTCTTTCAATGGAGGTTGTGAAACAGTTGTGTTGCAAGCACAGTGCTCAATATATGAAATACAACTGGGGAAACACCACTCTGTTAAATCTTTAACCTCGTTTGCTTCATCCATACCAAGATCCCATTTTTTAAAAAGTCAGTTGTATAATGGTAGAGACTCATTTAACTAACATTCTAAACTGTAAGAGTAAGGAGACATTTGAAAGCATAAGATGGTTTCAGTGACCAGCAAACTCTGAATTATTTCTTTATAAAGAAGAGCAGAAAATTTTCAGTCCAGATTAATTTTTAAACTGCTGACACTGACAGAACTAAAGCTGGAACTATCAGAAGGAGGTGCACGGGACAGAGCTGAAATTAAAAGGACAGAGATCAAAACCAGAAGTCAAAAAGAGTCGTGATTTGGGGTCCTGTTTGTGACATGTTTCTCCCACCTCCACTTGAGGTGCTCAGCCCCTTTCCCTGCACTGGTTAATGACTCTGGTGGCACCTCAGGCCCACATTAAAGCACGCTTGATGAATCTTTTGAGTTTGCTTTACTCTGCACTTAGGGGGATATTTCTCTTCATAACCATCTGTTCTCCCACCAACCCAGAAATGCAGTGTTCCTGGCTATCTAAGCCAAACTCCAGGAGTCCTGCAAGCAGCAAATTTTGAATGGATTATGTTTTTAATTCTTTTTTTTTCCCCCCTATAATTCTAGTCAGCAAATCATACAGCAGCTAGAACTTGCAAAAAAATATAATTAGGTAAAATTGTATTTCAATGGTCAAGAAATGCACAAAGCCTGGCTTACAAACTGAAATACGAAGTGTCTTGAAACATTTTACAGGCTGCCTGTAATAATTATACAAAAGGGTTTAAATGTAGAAGTTGAATGGGAACACCTACTTTAATTAGGGTTTTTTTGGTTTTAATAATTTTTTATTTATTTGTGTTTGATCAGTATGTTTTTTTCTCATAACCTTTTCACCACTCTATAAATTTAATAGAGATATGTTTCAAGTGCTCAGGCCATGCATACTGACTTTGTTTCTCTCCTGCCTCTTTGTATTTATATCCTGAGACAGCAGAGTTGCCTGGTGACAGTCCCCTCACTTGCACAGCAGCTGGCAAGCCCTCCTTGTCCTGGAAATATGAAAGAAACAGTTCACCAATATTTCATGCTCTGACTAAAATGTGACAGTCTGGAGGTGCCAGTACCACACAGGGCACATGGGCAACCTTTCACAAGCTGAGATTTTTCTAAAGTCTCAGAGGCAAGAAAGGGAGAAAAATAAAAAGACCTTCATCACATCCAGCTAACACGCAGCAAAAATTAATCCTGACTAACGAATTAATCCAGAGTAGTGCATCATCTGGAGTTGAACAATGCCACCCACAAGCAGGGATTGTCTGAATCTGCCAGTTTGACTCAGATTCCCAGAATGCAAACTCTCAAGTCGCACAAGATAAGACCAAAGCAATGAGAGCTTTGACAGTTTTACAAGAAACAGTCACCTCTTTAATATTTACAAGCCCTGTATTTCAGATTGCTCCTCTTTGCCTACCTGCTGCCCAGGCTTTGCTGCTCCTGAATGGTCAAGCACGTGCAGCCCAAAACAATGGCTCTGAGCTCACTTTGTACAGCAGCAAAGAGGAGTTATATTTGATAATGTCAGAGTTTAGAGCCAACTGAATTAATACCTAACATTGCCATATTCAGGACCTTCATTTAAAAAAATCCTGACTCAATTGATTTCATGAGGAATTTTTACATAATGTCATATTTTCTACTTTTTTGTGTCAAGCGGATAATTTTTAATTTGGTTGTTGTTTTGAAGAAAACCAGGAATAGCAGCTTATTGTCATATTGCTTTTGAGCAATACTGTGTTAAAAGGTTTTTACTGTGTAAAACCACAACGTGGCCAGGGCAAAAAATCAACTACATTACAAAACCTAAAGGAATTGCTAATGAAAACAAACAGTATTTTCCAAAACACCTCCAGGCTTTTCACTACTAGAAAATACTTTGAGTTTTATAAGCATTTTCCAAACTACTTTATTTTCACTATTTTTGCTCTTAGTTTTAATGATAGTTTGGCCATTTAAATTTGGGAATAACCTGTATTTTCCACGCATTAGAGAACATTTTACAACTGATTAACTTTTTTTTTTAATTTCTTTCCAAAATCCACCAATAATTTCAGATTATCAGACAAACACATAAAGTACTGCAGAAGTACACTCCTTTCTATACAGACCACCACACTCCAGGTTTCATCTGAACTGACTGACAAAGCACATGGAACAAAGTGTTGTAGTCAACCATAAGTTCTCCAAGTGTTGTAGTAAGGAAGGAAAAACAACCCCCCTTTTCTTGAGCAGCTGTGCCACTGCCCCCAGCACACAGAGAGCCCTTCCTCGTCCACAGGCACAGGGAGTGCTGACCCCTGAGCCTCCAGCCAGGGACCTTGGGGGTGTTTAGAGCCCTGAGCTCACTGATGCCCAGCTCTGACAGTGCCAGCCTGTTTGCAGCTGGCACCCAGTTAAACACACACAGACTGGTCCCAGTGAGCTCACCCAGGGCTGCAGCACCACCCAGGCTCCAAGGAAGCCTAAAACTGAAGCACTACCCGAGGGGAGAGTTTGGAAGAACAGCAAAAGCATCCAACACACTCCCCTGCAAAAAGTTCCTGTGGGTCAGATGTGCTGATGGTAGAAGCTGAACTTCTTGAACAGCATCAAAACTTAGTGGGGGTGAGGGGAAACAGGTCCTAAGGTGGCAAAATCCATCTCATGTAGCTGATGTGATGAAAGAAAACCAAAACCTCAGAGTGTTCCAGGGCTCCCAAGGACTCCTCTCTCCTGGAATGAAGTTCCCCTGGCCAGCAGCAGACACCCCCAGAGGGCTGGGGATCCCCAGAGGTGCAGGACAGCCCAGCTCCTGCTGCAGTGCTGTCAGAGCTGCTCACAGAGCTCACTGTGCCCCTGGGACGCTGCAGCTACAGGAGGGGCTGGGAGAAAGCAAGTTTACACATTTAAAGCAGTGCTGTGAGCTCGAAGGAAAATTTGTTTTATATAAAGAGAAGCTTGTTGATCTTCAGTGCAGCTAGACAGGAAATCTATCATCTCACTAAAACAATTTAAAGCATTTCTGCTACCGGGGAAAAGGCAAGGGTATCAAAAGGAATTTCAACCGCAAAACAGCAAAGAACGTCTTCAGATATTTGATACTTCCAAGATACAGGAGAGCACATATCCAGCTACCAAAATGCCCCTGAGAGAGCAGGGAAAGCTCTCCTACAGACAGCAAGCCCTCAGAAGCAGCCTGTCCAAATCCCTGGGCAGGTTGGTGGGGCAGCACATCCCGGCAGGTACTTCCCCTCGGGGATGGCTACAGTGCAGGAGCCCCCCTGCTCCCCCTGCTCCCCCTGCTCCCACTGCTCCCACTGCTCCCCCTGCTCCCACTGCTCCCACAGCTCCCACTGCTCCCCCTGCTCCCCCTGCTCCCCCTGCTCCCACGGCGTGCCCAGCTCTGGGAGCAGGACAGGGCAGCAGTTCCAACACACCTCACACACTGCAGTGAGCTCAGGGCTGTGGCAGCTCTGTCCCACAGGAGCTCCCTGTGAGGAGCCCACGCTCCCTTCTTTAGCTCAGTCCATGTCTGACTGGCTTTCTGAGCTCTCTGCTCCCCAGCTGCTTTTTCCAGGTCTGAACCCACAGCTCTCTTGTGCTCTCATCAAAAGAATTCCAACTATCAACAGGTTGTTTCCAAAAACTCTCCTTCCTGATAAACCCTTATTTGCCCCGTATCCAAACACGCATTTTGGAGCACAGACATGAACAACATTTCCTTAATGAAAACTAAACACCCCTCACTGACTGCAGCACCACAACACCAGCACTCCAACCCATCATTGTCCCACAGAGGCTCCACAGCCTTTTCTTAAGTGATCAAAGTAATGACAAAGTTCTCTCCATCTTTTTACACAAGCATATATGTTGAATTTTTAAACATGAAAGATTAAATTAGAAGTTACCCACACAAACACAACTCCTTTTAAAAGGGCTCAAAACACTGTATTTACATCTGCAAGTACTCACTTTATTACTACAACCTTTATAACAGAGCTTAGGTTTGCTTCAAACAAAACAGGGTTCTCAGTGATAGAGGCCCAAGAAAAAGCCCTGCATACAGTTAGTCTACAAAGAATTAACTGGATTAATTAGCAAGGGATTTGAGAAGCAGCTTGGAGCTAGAAAACCAAAACACTAAATTGTTTAAATACTTTGGCAATGGATCAAGGTTTCTAGGCAGCCCTATGTTCCATTCTCTCCTTTTTTTTTTTTGCTCGGTGTTTTAACACATTTAACCTGACGAGGTACTTTTTCATGAGATATGAATGACACTGTCAAAATACCAAAAAAGAAGATGTGAATTAAAAAATGCCACAAGCTGTTAGCAATTCTGCCAACATGTATGAGCCCAGGCAACATTAATTAAAAATCAATAGCTTAGGACATAAATAGCTCTCATCCCTGTTATAGTATATCTCTAACATAACTCTTTATTAAAGCAAAAAAGGCAAAAAAAAAGCCAGTGTCTCTGCTATTATACTGACTGAATTGACCACAACAAAGCAAAAGGAATAAGGCAAAAACCCTGAGCCAAGAGAGCCCTATGAGAAAGGGAGGACAGGCACATGAATGATTGGAATGCTTCAGCCCTGCACTATCATTAACACAGAACTGGCTGCAAACAGCCTCACTGCAAATACTTGGGGAACAAGTTACCAGGAACAACATTCCGTGTTTTCAGTGCTAATATGAGTCTATACAAAGTCCTGCATGCCAAGGAAATGAGGATAACGTGCACATCTTCCTGTCAGCTACAGCTCATTAATCAGTATTTTTATTATGCATCTCAACTAAAGACTGAAAAATTCTCTGATAATTATAAAATAAAGGTGAGAAAAGGCAGGAAATTGCACTCAACCTTCTTCTGCTTTAGTGACACCACCTTCAAACTAAAGTTACACTAGAAGTCATCAAAGCTAAAAGATTTAAGCTACACAAGGAATAGATTGCAGTGGAAGAGCAGATCATAAAATCGTAGGACCCTTAGAGTGGAATTCTCAGGACAAAAAGGGTTATTTTGACAGCCACGTTTCCAAAGTCAGCTCTCCCCACTGTCCTGCAGCAGATCCCATGTGCAGGTGCAGTTCCACCCAGCCCAGCACACGGAGCTGGGGCTGGACAGCAACCCCACCCTGGGACTGGCACCGAGGGCAGAAGAGTCTGGAGCAGCAGGAGGCTGAATTTACCAACAGCTGCTATTGCACATTGCTGCAACTGCAGAGAAAACTTTCAGAAATACCAGTGGGAAATACTGAATATATATACAGGACAGGAGCTTCACAAAACCCCAGCCAAGCAGAGCCCCATCTCTGGGCACAATCCCAGATTAATCCCAGTTCACTCCTGTTAGGGAATGGAGGCAGGAAGGACCAACCTGTCAGCTCCCAAATGCACACATTTCACCACGTCAGCTGCACGTGGAGCCCCACCTCAGAGCTGTGCTTTGGGACACTCCTGCCTCTTCCCATTCCCTTGCCATAATCCCACCTCCCAAAGATTTATCCCAAAGATATATTCTTGCAGCACAAGAAACCCAAAGGTCCTGTTCACAGAGCACAGACACCAAGTGTCAGCACAGGGGAACAAAGACTCCACTTCTCACAAGATCTTTTGGCCTAACTCTTCACTGAGCTACAGTCAGAAATTATGTCTTTCATTCTCAACTGTTCAGATTCCATCCCAGCCACTGCCAGCTTCAGTTAATCTTGTTTAAGGTGCACCAAATCCAAGGTTCTGTTGCCACATTTGATATAACACAATTCTTCACCTAGAAAGTTCATTATGCAATCTTAATTTTTAGTAGAAGTACATTAGAACACAAAACTGGTGCTATTTGAGTTCCCTTAAATAGAATAAATTGAAATGCCACTAAGTTTCCCCAATAATGCTTTATGTCACTGTAAAAATACAAATTGTCACTTTATTAATGTTTCAATCATCTGCTCCACTGAAGGGTCAAGAAAATAAAGCAATTCAGGGACTTTGCTAAATCATGTCTCCCTTTTACCTTATCATCATAAATTAAACTGAGCAGAAGATGCACCAGCAATTTGTAAACTCTTTCAAAGGACCTGATTTACATTTTCCTTCTCTAAAGATGAAGATATCCCCCAACACGCTGCATTTGTGTTAAATATTAAATAAAGACCCTTACACTACATACATGGCAGAAATAGAAGATATTTCTGATATGTGGTGGAATTACTTTTAGCAGTCCAATGCTGTTTATAACACTGGTGCAAATACTGCCACCAGTAAAGAAATAAACATTAAAAAGGTGTCCTTTAAGCTTCCCTTTAAGGCATCTCCCATAATCGTATAATTTGCTCTGGACATCATTAAAATGTAAAGTTAATGAGGATTCAGCTGAAAACAGAAGAAATGTAACCTATTTTCAGGCAAAACTTCTAACACTGCAATCAGAGGGAAAACCTCTTTGATGTCTCTTTGTCTCTTCTCATTAATTTTCTTTTGGTTTAAAAAAAACACAAAGGCTGTTTAAACTAAAAAATGCATAGAAGTTTAAACATGGTAATTATAGTCGAGCTGCAATGAGGTCATTAGGTTTTTAAAACTTTGAGATAAACAAAATTGAGATGTATGACTATTTTAAAAACATGTCAATACTCAATTTTAATTGTCCATGTGATTGATACACACTGTAGTCCAAGGATTTGGTCTGGATACAGAATTGCTTCAAGATGATTTAGTGAAAGAGCCAATCCCATGGCCAGGGCAGAGCAAAGCAGTGGAGAAATGCACCAAAATGCAAAGCTGTAATTACTGTATTACTGGATGCCACTTTTAATATTTCTGAGGGGAACAACACAGGCTCTTTGCCACCCGTGCAAGAGAGATGGCAAATGGGGAGATTCTGTTTCTCTTTGCCTCTACAGTTCATGAGGGAATAAAACATGAGCAGTTACATCATTCCACTTACTCACATCTGTTCCTGTCCCTGGACACTGCCAAGGTGCACACTAAGCTGCACACTTCTGGTTTAACGTGGGAATTCTTTCCAGCAGAAAACATCTATGAGAGGTATTTAATGACACAGTACAGATGGAATCTGTGACATACTGTAGTGGCAGATACTTTTAGCAAATAAGATTATGATATACAAAAGGCCTTAAGCCACACAGGACAAACATAAACCTGACCTTTAGTGCAGAAGGACATTAATCACAGTGGAACAGAAGATCTCAAGGATCTCCCAAGTATCTTACAGACATAAATGAAGAGTAATTTACTGAAGAGGTGTAACAATGTGGGAATCAATTCCGGAAAAGGTAATGTTACCACTATTCATATTCACAGCCACACAGTTTCAAAGTAAATGAGTCTTCAAAGGAAGTAAGTCTGGGATTGAGTTAACACCTGTAGAATGCAATGGGAGTTGGGAGTGCAACTCCTTTCACCAGCACTTCAAACCCCAGCACAGATTCTAAGCATGGAAATTCTTTTGGCTCCAGTGTCAAACCCAGCACCCAAGGTACCCCTGGAGTTCTTTTCCCCATTCCCTCCCCGGGTGCCTGCAGTGTCAGAGTCAATGCCATGGGGGCCAGACCCTCCTGTGACACAGTAAACAGGACCCTTCACTCCTGCTCCTCATCTTTGAACATTGCACTCAGGTCATCATGTTCCACAAGAGACTTCCACACAGTCTGCTATTGTTTGACTATCTTCATCAAATCAGAAACCACTACTCTCCAACTCTTCCAGTCACGGAAGAGTTCACACAAACTCTCCAGACTATAACCCATCCCAGACAACAGATTCTCACCATCAGCTGTCTCTTCCCACCCCTCCATCCAAGGTTATCATGCTCAGTACTGAAGTTCAACCTCCTTGGTTTCTATCCCACTCCCCCATGAAAGAAGTAATATTAAAAAGTGTATCAAAATCTGTTTCCATCTAAAAAAGACATAAAAATCATCTTCCCAAGAGCCAATAATCTGTCAGCATCTGGAATTTTGACAAATGGTTTACCAAAACTTGCTTGTTCCAGGACCAAAATGAAAACTGTCTCTGGTAGCACAAACGGTGGAGTTTGGGATTTGTTTTGATTTGGTTTGGGGTTTTGACAACCATTGCTGAAGTAAAACAATAGCCTGGTATGAATTTTATACTTATTTGATAATAATCTAACCTCAAATCATCTCTCTCCCTCTAACTCTATTTCAATCTCAAAAAGAACCCAAAACCCAAACCAAAAAACACATCACACCAAAAAAAGCACAGAACAAAACCAACAAAAAACCACAAGAAAACCTGAGTATGCTGCTTTTTGTTCATGACAAAAAAATATCACAGCAAAGAGAAGCAGGGCAGTGCTGCCTCAGGCACTGACAGGCCTCCTTTGCAATGCCAGGTTACCTTCCCTCCTTGCAAGGGACCCCCTAGAGCAGAAGGAACCAGCAATAAAAATAGATGTAGTTCATTTTCTGCCTCCCCAAGCTCCCCGTGGCTGTGCTGCTCTCGGGCACTGCTCTGTCAGGGCTCTGGAGCACTCTGCAGTGCTCGGGGAGAATTACCAAGGCACACCAAAGACACGCACAAATCCCAAACTCCAAGACTTCTATGGAAAACATCCACAGGAAGCATCATCCAGCTGCAGACGGTCCCTCACTCCTGGGATGGCGCCTTCAACATTGGGCAAAACCCCCACCCAAAATCGCTGCTCTGCAGTCTCCAGGGAGTCTGCTTTAAAGTCATTACGCCTTTGTTTCTTTTTCACCTGAATGACACTCTAATTGAGAGTTCTCTGCAGAAATGTGTATCTGGGTAACTGCTGATTGCAGATGCACTGAGCTTTAAGCAATAGTTAACGCTCATTAACGAGATTACCTGTTGTGATTAAGTGAGGACAAACAAAAACAAAACCACCTCGGAAATTTCGGTGACTGAGGATGAACTGACATTAAAATCAGTCCCTTAAATAAAGTCACACACAGGCACCCCCTTTAACAGCAACTGACTCCATCCCAAATACAATCTCTGCAGTTACAGCAGCCCTGCTCCTGGAGCAGCACATTAACAGAGAGTTAACTGCAACAAGTCCTTCACCAAATTCTTAAATGCTTCAAGTGCTGAAATATAAATGTCTCACTAGTATTGGGTATTTAAATTGAGTCTCTCAAGAACTCTTTAAAAGGAACAACCACTCAAATTCATCTATAAATTCGAGGAAAACTCTAAGTATAGCCTGGTGAAGGAAAATAATTTGTTAGAATCACTAGGAAAAAGTGTCCCTAAGAAAGTTTCAGTTTAGCAGTTAATTCCAACCTGCAGTTAAAAAGGCACTAGCTGTCAGTCAGTTTTCTCACCCAACTCTATCATGAAAAGAAAAACTGACAGATCACAGGAGCTTGCCTTTGTAAACCAATTCGGGAACTTTCATGCTTCTTATTTGTTAGGTTAAAGGTTAAATTGCTGACCTCTGCCCTCCTGCTTAGCAGCCTTTCCCTTTTTCTGTAAAGCTTTATTTTGGGGCTGTATTTACATGGATTAGTCTCTTTTCACGCTAAGAAGGAATCTGTTCACAGCCAAAGCCTTAGTTCTGGTTGTACAAAAAGCAGTCACAATTATTCAGCAGCAGACAATGACCATATTGTGGATTTACAAAAAAACCACCTCAGCCATGGCAAGTTCTGTCCTTGCTGCACAAAACAATAGAAGAAAAATCTTATCAAGCATTCAAGAGAAAGCAAACAAAGCAGGCCCACTGTGAACTTGATGAAGATGTCAAGCTCCTTTAAAAAAATATAAATCAACAAAAGAGTTTAAAGTCTTGTGAGTGAGACTTTCTGTGCTGAATTTTTCTGTCTAGTTAAACAGTGCCAGCATAGCAATATAGTGCAGATTAGTAAATACTTGTGAGATAGACAGGACTGAAGACAGAAGCACTTTAAGTGTGAAGCAAAAGGGCCAAACTGCTCTCTTCCCACAAAATAACTTATAGCAGCAGCAGGACATTCAGTTAGAGCTGATATTAGCATTTGGGGGTTTAGTAAATCAGGTATCATCAGATAAGAACATGCTTAAAAATGTGTTAGATAAAATTTACCATGGCTTGCAATATGACAGATTCTAATATTTTTTTCATCAAGTGAGTTTCTCATCAAATTGAGTTCTGTATTTGATTTATGCTGTAAAAACCAAACTGTGAACTGTCTTCCAACAAAACAGCTCAAACAGTGCTCCTGCCTTACCCAGGCACTGCAGTCCCAGTAAGCTCTTTGTTAAAATCTTCCTCCTTGTTTGCACTTAGAAGCAAAGCAATCAAATGGAAACAGAAAAACAAAGCAGCATCTCAGGAGAATTAGAATTCCCAAATCCCACCTATCTACTTAGGTTTGGTTACTTTTCCAATCCTGCTTTAGGAAGTTTGGTGTAGCAACAAAACACTGGAAAGATGGGACAGGGACACTTGGGATTCCAGCCCATGTTCAACAGAAAGCCCTTATTTCATGGAAAGATACCTGAATTCTGCACTTCCTTTGTCATTCCTAAACCTTCAGCATGTTGCTTATTTCTCAACACAGAATGGGCAGATTTGAACCAATAAAATGTTTTCACCTTCAGAAATAAATGTTGTCCTCAGAGCTGCACGGGTAAGGTTTACAAACTTTGGAATGACCAACTCTTAACTTAATCCTACTCCAGAACTTTGCTTCCTTTCAGGAACATCCTTCATCCAC
The DNA here is from genome assembly GCF_003945725.1 of Corapipo altera. Classification (NCBI taxonomy): domain Eukaryota; kingdom Metazoa; phylum Chordata; class Aves; order Passeriformes; family Pipridae; genus Corapipo; species Corapipo altera. The sequence continues at coordinate 1,231,907 of NW_020884901.1, read as the reverse complement.
CCGGGAGGTGCTGCCCTGCTCCCAGCACACAGCCTGTGGCAGAGGGTAGTGCCAAGGGGCAGCAGGATTGCCCTGGCAGAGACAGAGACCTGCCAGCTCTTACCTGTGACAGTCCTGCCAGGGAAACCACAGTGACAACTGCAGAATAATCCCCAGCACACGGTGACTGCTCCCAGCAGAGTTAAGGACTTCGATTAGTTTAAGTTATATATTTGTGATCTACTGGGAAGGGGGGGAGGGAGGGAAAGAGCTATTACAACCCAAGGCTAGAACATGAAAAGTAAAGAAGGAAGTACTTAAACTACTCACAAGCTTCTAGTAGGAACAAGATTAGTAGTACATGCTACTCTCAGAGCCAATTCAAATGCAAATTTCATCCTTTCACTCAAACAATGATAAACTACCTCAGAGTTAATAGTTTCCTTCTAAGATTCATCTCCCTTTTCAACTTAGTGGTATGTTTTCCAGAAAAGAAAGAAGCACATGGCGAGTCTTACAGCAAGACCCTTTAAATTCTGTCATAAAAGAAGTAGCATAAACTACATTTCCTTTCCTAATCCAGTGAACATTTGTTAAACTCTAACACACACTTTGTCCACACGGTCGCATTTAGGCTTCTAACTTACCACGGTTCTTAAAAAAATAAAACAAGAAAGAAATCCTTTAGCTGTACTAAACCATTTCAGCTTTTTCCTTGAACACACAGCAAGAATTTATGCTACACTCACAAAAAGATGAAAGATGAGGTCCTTGGAGAGAAAGGCCTTTTGGCACACTACATGGTAAAGCTACAGATTTGACATACTTTTATAATGTCTGCTTTGGCAAGAACACAAAAACCCCACACAAAAGCGTGGTACGTCCTCCCAGACAGGGGTGTAGGGGGTGTCCTACTCTTGTGAGCATTTACTTTCAAATGCTCTCACTTCAGAGACTATTTTGATCGGTTACTTTAGACTAACAAATTCTCTTTTGCTACACGAACAGTTTGACAGTCAGACTACAATTCTCCTCACAGCCCCATCTAACAAGAGAGAATCTTTGGCTGGGGTCCAGCCAGAGCCTTAAATTTGTCACATCCTATTTCTGATGAATGATCTGCAGCAGTTTTAAGATCACAAAGTGCTTTGAAAGTTAAAAGAAAAATTTCACAAGTAGTAAGCTTTCACTTTCTTTATAAAGGTATTTAAACAAAAACTGCTAGTGGATTCTTTCTGCTTCTGCATCTCAAAAAAACGCCAAAACAATCTTTCAGCTGAGGTTAAAAAAATAGGAAACAGTTGCAATGCACTTGCCTACAACGTATCAAAAGACTAGAACTGGATTTCCAGAAGTGCTCAAGTGCTTAAGCAGTTATCATTTGTAAAAGAAACAATACAAGCTCTTTGTAATTTACTGTCTCCATTTCTGAGAAGTTTCACTGTTATGAGATGCCACGGTAAATACACAAATCACAGTGTCAGAAAACACTTTGATTCCTTCCTTTACACAAAGATTAGAAATATGAAAAGAGATCCAGGAAAACAGGAGTATTTGACACAAAGCTTCTCTCTCGCTCTCGAATTATCCCCAGTGTGCAACAATTCCAGTGAATGTGAGAAGACCCCGCACCAAAGGCACAGACTGACCACCAAAACTAATTCCTTTCACTATTGGTCAATGTTTTCCCTAGAATATTTCATTTCTAAAATCAAACCATGACTGTTTTTTTTTTTTCTGAAAGTAAGTGTGTGGGAGTTGGTGAGAAGCACCAGACTTGTAACTTCCTATCCCTGACATACTTACACCTGACACACAACACGGATTTCTCACTGGATAAATTCCATGTACTGTCACTGTAAAACGCAGACTCTGCTCTTTCTATTCTGGTTTGCTGCTTCTCACTTGTGGTGAGAAGGCTCCCGGCTCAGGAGCAGCACATCCTGCAAAGAGGGAGCACAGGGGGCCTGCAGGGATGAACAAGGAGCTCCTGGACAAACCAAAGACAAACAGGCAGCGTACAGAGGGTGGGAGCAGGGAAACCACACACACTGACTGAGCTTCAGCTAGCCAAGGGGAGCTCCCAGGTGCCACAGAAACCACAGTCACCAGGCAAAGGAATGGTTTGGTATCCCCATCTCCTATGGAAATACCTTTTTAATAATGAATTTTCATCTTAACACTCCCAGTCACAGCTGCAGCTTTCTTGCTTCACAGTTCTCAAAACAAAGACATCCCGTTTACTTCAAGTGACTCAGTACAAAAAATCCATAAGTTTCCAAGTAAGATCTGTGAACCCAACAAAGAAAAGCACAAACACAGCCTTTAGATACAACTGAATGCCAGAATTGTAAAGCACACCAAAGACTTCACGTGCCAAAAACATACAATGCTGAGCAGAGATGAGCACCACTGCTAAACAATCCAGAGGGGAAAGGACAGTGAGACCACAGCAGGCTGATCCAGGGATCATTTCCTCTCTCAGTTCCCACATTTCAGTGTGGTTTGGCAGAGTCCTGCCTGGATTGGAATAAAACAACACTTGCCTTTTCAGTGTCTTCAGTCGCAATGACTTTCTTCTCTTTGTACCTCATAAGTTTACCTTTCTAGAGATCAAACCTTAGGATCATTGGATAATTCAGGCTGGAAAGGATCTCAGGAGGTCTCCAGTTCAATCTCCTGTCAAAGACAGGCCAGGTGTGAGGTCAGACCAGCTTTTTGATGCTGTGAAGCTCGTGGGTCTTGAAAAGCTCCAAGGATGGAGATGCACAACCCTGCGAGTGCCCTGCTCTGATCCGTGACTCCTCCTGGGGAACACGTTCCCATCTCTTGATTCAGCACCTTGTCCTGCTGCCAGGTACCACCGTGGGGAGCCTGGATATCCCCTCCCAGAGAACTCCTCACAGGTGTGGAAGCTGCTGCTCAGTTCTCTGAGCCTCCTCCTTCCCTGGACCCAGCCCAGCACTTGTCTCCTCACCGTGAAGTGCTCCAGCTCACCGTCCTCATGGCCCCCCACTGAACTGGTTCCAGTTTATTGACATCTTCCTTGGAGCCCAGAACAGGTTTCTTCCTTCTGCAGTCGACTGTCTTGGTGACTAAGTGAGAACCTTCCACAGCCAGCCCTGGCCCTGCTGCCCAGGGCAGTGGGGGGGTCCCCAGCCCTGGGGGGATCCACAGGACGTGCAGACACAGGGCTTGGGGACACGGCCTTGGCACTGTCAGGGTTATGCTTGGACTCAAAGATCTCAAAGGTCTTTTCCAATCTAAATACCTCTATATGACAGCAAATGGAAAATGCTGTTTTCATCCATTTCAACAGTTATGAACCAAACAACATTTAATGCAAGGCTGTGAATTCCGTGAGCAGCAACATGACTCGAATGCACAACTGTCCGTGGGGAGTTAAGAACACCAGTCAGTGCCTCCCATTTCAGCAGGATGCAAGTGAACTGTGAAACATATTAAAGCTTTAAATTCCAGCTGATATTCCACACTCCCATGGCAAACACCCCTTGCTACTTTCTCACTTTCCCTCTTGCAGTTCTCTCCCCATCCCACCAGGCTGGGGGAGCGAGTGGCTGCGTGGGGCTGAGCTGCCAGCTGGGGTTAGTCCATGACAGCTCCCCAAGCTTTGGAATCACAAAACAGAGCAAGTTGTACCATCCCACAAGCCACACAATCCCCCACACCAGGACAGTCACAGCTTTGGAGCAATTCATTCTCCTCGAGACCACGTCAGAAGATTGATATCAGAATTAAGAGCATTTTAAGTACCAACAGCACTATTACATGAGACATGGACTTAAAAACCAGTTGTCTTAGTTAGTTTGGGGATTGACTAAACGGTGAGAAATAGTTTTTCAAACTCGCCTGATAATTTGCTCCTTATACACCTTTTATACATTTTGCTTTTCTTAACAGTAGCTGCTCCTTGCCAGGTACCACACATTCCCTGACTGCACAAAAATAAAACCTGATCCCTATTCCTGGGTTTCAGGCAAAGAACAGCCAGCCAAGAAGCAGAAGGAAGCTCTGTGGAGGTCTCTAGGTCTGCATTTCTGGAATGGTGATTTGCCTGGGACATGGTACAGCTGTTAAGTACAGTTGACACTGCAGAGAATCAAACAATTTGAAGCAAAATGACAAAGTATTTGAGAATACACAAATTTAAGGCTTCTGAGAATAAAGGGCACCTCTTAAATACAAAAATAATTGAATGGGAAAAAATCTCTTAAAAGAGTACCCAGAGAGAATGAGTAACTTCAGAATACATGAGTTGCAAAAACAACTTTTAGAACCTTTTTTACTCCCTAAAAAGAATTTCTGAAGATTTTGCACCTAAAAGTACATCCAACAAACCTAAAAACACAACTAAGTGAAACTCCCACAGAATCAGTTGGTTTATAGAACAAAATGTATACTAAATTCTCCAATTAAAAACCTGTAAAGTAGTTTCCGTGCTTTTTAACCCACCTTCCCACAGCAGGGAATTAATCCCTCCAGGGGGATGCAAACAAACTTCAAAGAGAAGATTATACCCAGACACTAGTACTGTACAATGTAATGTTTATGGTCAAATTTGTTCAGATTTTCTGGCACTAGAATCCAGGTCAGATGTGCAGAAACAAAGAGCAGTTATTAAAAGGGCTCCTGCAGCTCCCTGGAATAGCTGGGATGGCACAGAGCAGGAGGACAAGCCAGGCCTGTGCTCCAGCCCCAGCTCCCAGGGGGGCTCTGGCAGCACAGGGCAGAGCTGCAGCTCCCTGACTTCTGTTTGCTGTGACAAACTGCACAGAGCAGGAGGGAAGGGGCTTTCCAGGCACTGAGATACAAGAACTGTCTCTTTTGGTTCATTGCACCACATCTCCAGCACCCATGTGATCACTCCATAACTGACAAAAGAAATATCACTTCAGCATATGCTGACTAATCATAACTATTTAATGCTGACATCCCTCCTTTCTGTAGCATTCTAGAGACTGAACTAAATTCTGGGATAATGAATTTCAGCCTTTGCTTTCCCTGCCTATTTGATCAAGTTCCTCAGGTTACACAAGAGCACAGTCAAAAATTCACCAATACAGTCACGTGTTGGTTTCAGCAGTTATGGACATCTCTAGCATAAACACTGGAATACTCGTCAAAAACCATATCAGAGAAAAACACTTGTATAATTATGGCAGGACAACAATGTTTGGCAAAAACAGTTAACCAAATCACAAGCTGTGTCCATGTCTTATTTCCAGATAAAGTCACTTGATCGAAGAATTCTGGGAGCAGATAAAAATAATTCTGTAGACAAGTAAGAAAGAGGAAGTAAAAATAAATTCCACACAACATGTTTTAAGAGCATTTTTTTTATTTTTAACTACCCCTTTCTTACATGAGCAGCAAATACCAACCTGAAAAAGCACTTTTTCAACCTAATGAAGAAAGTTATTTCTATTTTAAAAGACAAAAAAAAGGGCAAAACAGTCAAAGAACTCTGAAAATTGCCCACAATCAGGGACAGAGGCAAGAATTTCTCTTTATTAGTCCTAACTGTACAGGATTCCACAGAACCAATGATTAGGATATCTCTAAGAGCTAGAACAGCATAATATTAAATATACTTCATGATCTCCCAATACATGGTTCTTACCATAGTTTCAAACAACAAACAGGCAGAATTACAGTGCAAAGCAGTACCTTTCCCAATGCAGCTGATTCCTGAGTGGGTCACTTCTGCATACACCTCAAAGGTAGTTTCTGGGTTTTGTCTGAAAGGAAAGAAAAGCAGAGAGCACACTGAGAATGGGGTTTAAGTGCACTCACCATTCCACAGTCACAGAGCACTCTGGGAACACACAGGGAACAACAAGAGCCAGGGAAACCCCATCCCTGATCTCACCTGTCTGAATGGGCTCACACAGAGACAGGTTAGTCCAGTTCTTGCCCACAGCAGTAGATTTTATTACATGTGGAACTTAGAAAAGCAAGTTTTCACCTCACCTTTATTTCCAAATGACAAATTAAATCGCCTTTGTGCTAAACACAGGGATTCTTTTCAGAAAAAAAAAAAAAATCCTGGATACTCTTTTCACCAAGCTGAAAACAGTCACATTGTCCAACAAGGAACAAACAACCCAGATTCACATTTTCATTACTGTGACCCTTGAGTTCAACTTCATGACACCTATTTGCCCAGGAAGAAGGAAAAATAAAGAAGCTGCAGCCAAGAGGAGGCGAAGTCATTTCATGCACACACTGCTGAGAAACTTAAGCGTTTGTATTTGGGGTGAAGACACTTCCCCTTCTTAATACCTGTCCAAATATTTCTATCTCTGTCCAAAAAAGGCCGTGCTGGACAATACTACAAATGCACGAGGTTTGGCCTCCTGAGACTCCAGGGCCTTGAATCCAGAAATTTGCCAGATGCAAGGAAATAGATGCAATAGTCAAAACCAACACCAAACTGAGCTGCAAAGCATAAATAAAGCTTGAGGAAAGAGACATACTCTGTGTAAGATTTATAAATACACCAGTACTAAAAGTAAAAAGTTGATGATATTACTTCAAAACAAACAAACAAGCCATTTAGTGTATATTTTCAGTCCTTACTAATATAACTCCATGAGAGATGCTCTGGAATTACATTTCACAGTGTAATGAGGATGCAAAGGCAGCAGGTGATTAAATAAGAAAGAATATTTCGAGTTAGTCCCTGACTAACAATTTTAGCTACTCCAGAAATTTGTTATGAGATTAAAGAGAATCACACATTACACTGTAATTGTTTAGTTACTGAAATAAGGATTTTGCAGGTCTGAACATGTGACACTTTATTCTTAGACTTTCTGGTTAAAGTCAAGAATCAAAATTGCATAATTACTGCTCCAAATTTATGGCTGTATAGTGATAATGTTGTCTCCTATGTGTTAATGCAAACGATCTAACATTAGAAAATTGCTGAGGTATAATTAACTTGTGAATTTTGTAACTCCCTTACAGCTAAGGACGAAAATAATGACAAGACCCACAAATACATATGCTAGAATTCCTAACTGAACAGTAACCTAAAAAATTAAACTCATCTTACCCAACATCTGAAACCAAACAGACAAACATGTCAAGGAGTTCAGCTTACTCCTCAGAGAATTTCTATTATTTTTAATCCTACTTTAACAGCAAAAGGGATTAAGGAAAACATTTCTAACCATGCCACAGGCCCATTTAGTCTAACTCAAGTGGCTCTAAGCCAAACCCCACACCTATTTAAACCGACAGAAAAGCCCCCACTGCTTTCAGTAGCACAGGATCACACTCCTCAGTTTTACAGAGCACCTCTCAGGAGCAACAATGGTTCACAATTCAATTAATGGTAATTTAATTTGCCACCAGTTCCCAACTGATTTGTCTTAAGTAGCTGAGTTTTTTTGGTTTTGTTTTTTTTTTTCCAGAAAACTACATTCGTAGGTTATGAGAAATCCAAAGTCAGCTGTTATTGTGCAATATAAAACAAACTTGCACAATTCTCGCTGTGCTACTCGAGTTGCTGCCCATAATCTGTAAATACTGGGGTTTAGCCACATTCCAACAATCATGGCACAGGATGAGGATGGAATGATATCCCATAGCCACAGAAATGTATTTTTCCTTTCATACATACTGCTGTGCAGCCTTATCATACCCTCCTTGTTTACGTCTTTATTTTTAGCACCCTGTTTCCTTAATTAAAAGTTTATGAATTTTATAATATTTTTACAGCTAATGGTTAAAATAACAAACACCCTTTTAGTATTATGTTGGAGCCCGTGCTCCAGTTCCTCAGTGAAAGCACTGTGTCACACAGCTGGCAGGAGCACAGACTACACCAAAACCTTCAGACAAAAAGACATTACATTTTGTATTTTAATTTTCCCTGACAAATGTCCATTGATTTCTCTGAACAGTGAAACTGAGGTAGCTTTGCCAAGTGAGAAACTCGGTATTAAAGGCTGCATTCAACGACCAACACCTCAGCATGAGAATGAAGCCATTGTTGGATTGGGGATAGTTTATAACTTTGCAGTGGAATTAAGGAAACAAGTCACTGTGAGACTTCATACAGTTTGCAAATACAGCATAAACATGATCATAATGTGTGTATTCTGCAGTCCATTTTTATGACTATTAAACTGACCTGCAGACATCTAATGCCACCTGTGCCCCGCACTGAGACCTCAGCCCCCTGCAGCCCTCCACAGCAGCAGAGCCCTAAACACACACACTGAGTTTTCTTTCCTCCCCCAAATCACTTACAGACCCTCAGTCACTTATCAAGTGAATATACAGATGCAATAAAAAAGAAAAAGCATAGGACACCTATGTACAAAAATACATAGTACCTCATTGTATTGGGTCTGCCTGAGATGGTCAACCCACCACACTCTTTTATTTGAGAATTGGATAATTTCAGGAGGAAATGCAATACTCCTTTGCAAATAGAAATTTAGGAAGGAGCTGTATGAGGAAATAATGCTTTTGTGATAAATGCCACTTGTATGAATTACTTCAACTCTCGGATGTAGAAATAACTTCAGTATCAAAGCAATCAGTAAGAAATACAATTTTAAGTTGAAGTAATATAATATTTCAAATAAAGTATTTATGTACCTTTCACTATGAAAAGTTTTAGTTTTTATCAAACTGTAAGAGATTTATGCAGAATAAAACTAAACCAAGTCCTGCTCCAAAGCTGTATGATAGAAGCACATATCTTACATACCTACAGCCTATTTCAATTCTGTCAGGAGCATTTTTTCCCAGTGTAATAGCACTTATGACAGAAAGTATCATTCTACTTAAAAACTGAGGCATGAGAGGAGCCTGACACTGCCTCATAATCAGTTGTCTTGTAACAAGATTACTTGCTCAACTCTCACAGAAATAAAATTATTAGCAGAAATCTGTACTGGCTAATTCAATTCAGAGATTGCAACTGAAGCCTTGATTAACTTCCATATATTTAACTTCTTCTGCCTGGTATTCCCTAGGGAGATAATATCCCATCTTAGTACATGGCAAACTTTCTGTTAAATATCTGAAAGCTTTCCCAGGTGTCTATGGGGTATCTCCTGTGCCAGCAGTGAGACACAACCACCCCTGGAAAGGAACGTGCCCGGCGTTGTCGCAGGGCGAGGAATTCTGCTGAACAGATTGCTACTGACACCTTATTTAAAACAAAGAAAGCAAGGATCCTTTCTGTCCTGGAAGGTGGAGTACAAAGGCTATGGAGCAGTGATACAGCAGGTTAATGAGGCTGCTATCCTATAGCCTATATCCTGTATCCTCCCTCCCTGGCTGGCACGAGCGCTGGCACCTTCTGGGCCACGCTCCTCCACAGATTAACCCAGCTCAGTAACCCAACACTCACACACCCACTGTACCTGCTTTCTCCCCTGCAGCTATACAGAAGCCAAGAGCTCACAGGACTGCTGGCAATTCCTTGATTTCTTTCACTTCAGTCTGATGCAGCCACTGATACTTTTGTCTGAGCAATCTCTCACTCAGATGACTCATAATTATGCACCCATCAGCAATCTCCCTGACAGATATGCCCGGGTTCCCTGCACAGTCTATCAGTGTGTGCAAGGGATCCCGTGCCAGGAGTGTAATAACCCTCACAGTTATCAATCTACTGCAAGAAGCAAGAGATCTGAGTACTGGTTTTTTACTGGGGCTCCAGCACATATTGGTGACACCCCCAAAGGAGATGTCCCTCAGCACACCCAATTATCAAACAGTTTTCTCACTCACACTCCCAACGTGCCCCAATAAGGGAGCTACTTACCAACTTTAAAATCTTCACTGGATTAAACATCCAGCTCAGAGAAGCAAACCAAAAAAGCCTCTTAGACAGGCTCTCTCATTCTTAATATACTTCAAGATTAGTTTGAAGTTTTGCCCTTACTCTAGCTGGGCAGTGTTCTGTCCAAAACAGAAAAAAGCAATTTATTAAGTGTAGCTTAAGGCAAAGTTGCTTAATCACTCAACGGCCAAAATGCCTTCTCACAAAGTCCAAGAAGAATGAAAAGCAATGTTTATCTGGGGTTATCACCTGTGTTTTCCTGCTGACTGGGAAAGACATGGGTTTTATCTGCAATCTTGAAAGACAAGTTCACACTGAAGGAATTTGCACAGAAAAAGTCCTAAAGTCCACTGGCTGCACTAAATATTCCTAATGGCTACGTCTCCTCCCTGACAGCACTTTCTGGTTGGAGCATCTCCCCTGCCTGATGGCATTCTCATTCAGCAAAGTCTACTCAAAGGCTGAAGTCCAACAAGCAATCACAAACCCAAAGATGGTAAACACAGCTTATGGATTCAGTATGCACACAAAACTCCTCTGCATTTAAAGTAAGTAACAACCTTTGAATAGCTTTAAGATAAGGTCATCCTAACATTTTGAATCATGAACTTCAAGTGATTCAAGCAAGGGTGACCACTGCAAGATCTGAAGGCACAGGTTAGAGATACAGCCTGCTCTGCTGCCAAAAATACCAGCAGTCTTAGACCTGTACTTGACTGTAAGAGTTTCACTAGTTTCTCAGGCTTTGATTTCTTTGTAGCAACAGCTGAGAACACACTTGCCAAAAAAGTGCAAAGCTAATGCCCACAGTATGCCCAAGGAAGGAAGGCTTTCTGGAACCAACCAATTGCCTCAGTGCCATCATTACAAACACTCATTATCCTCTTACATGTTCCTAAAACACCTGGCTGAACAAACACACGTGTATGTCTATCCAGCCCGTGGGCTTGGGAACACGAAGATGTGTCATCACACAAACTATGTCCCCTCTAGTCCTGTATTCAAGTTAAACAAAAGAAGGGAAAAGTTAAAGCTCCAGGTAATCTTGAAGATGACTGTGTTCAAGAAGGAAGAACAACTGCTCAACAGCACCTGCTGAAACTGCTGAATAAACCAGAACCTGACTGGGTCTCTCCCCTCTATCACCCTTTCACACACAGAGATGCCAGCACTCCCTGCTTGGTGATGGCTTCATTACACCTTTGCCTATCTCGGAGGAACTGAATTTTCCTGGAATGGCACATGGATGAACTGAGACCTTTAACGTGACAATACCAAACATACCAACAGGGCTTACCAATGAATCAACCACCAGCTTTTTGAAAACTAAAAAACCATTGAGAGCATGGATCTGCAGGCCCAACACATCCATCACTCGCACCACTCTTCTCCCTCCCCCAAGCCCCTCTGCTGATGCGGTCTGAAGGTCTCCCGGACAGACCGCGGTGCTTCCACGAGCGCACTCTGCCCTGGCCAAAGAGCTCTGAGCTCCCTGGACGCTCCACGCCCCCGGACCGGTGCCGGCCGTGGAGCTGTTCCCAGCGCAGCACCCTCGCCCTGCCCAGGCCCGCAGCGATAACGCCGCGCTGCGCTCCCCGCTCGGCCCCGCGGGCGGCGGTGCCGGGGTGGGTGTGAGGCACGGCCGGATCTCGCCCCTCCCGGGGCAGGGCCGGGGGTCCCGCCGGGGTCGGGCTCTCACGGCCCGTCCTGCCCGTCCCGGGGCCCCGCGGGCCGGGAGCGCTCTGCCCCTTCCCTGTCCCCCTCCCCGCCCTGCCCGGGGCCCGCGGGCTCGGCGGGGTCCCGCCCGCGCGGCCTCTCCCGGAGCGCAGGGAGGGCGGGGAAGTCAGTCCCCTTCTCGCTCTGCCGAGGGCCCGGAGCGGGGCCGCAGAGCCGCGGGGGGCACTCACTTGATCCTGGATCCCATGGTCTCCGGGGGGCCGCATAGACCCGTGCGGAGCGAGGCAGGGCCGGGGGCCGAGGGCCGCGCTCTGTCCGCCGCTCGCCCCTCACTCCATCCCGGCCCGCGCCGCGGCGCCCCGGCCGAGTCACGGCGCGGGGGCTGCCGGGAGCTGTAGTGCGGCGGGGCCGCGGCTGAGGGAGCGCCCGCGCGGGCTCCGCGCTCTGCTCGCCGTGCCGGGCGGCAGGAAAACCGGCAGCGGGCACAAACTGGTGCACGGCGAGCCCCGCCTGAACGTGGGGAAGAACTTCTTCCGTGTGCGAGTGACCGCGCGCTGGGACAGATTGCCCAGAGCGGGTGCGGAGTCTGCCTCGCTGGGGATGTTCCAGAACCGTCTGGACGCGGTCCTGTGCCACGTGCGCCGGCATGGCCGTGCTGCAGCAGGGAGGTGGGACCGGCGGAGCCGCAGGGTGCCCTGCCAGCCTGACCCATCCAGCGGCTCTGTGAGCGGGAGCACCGGGGATCCGCGATGGCAGCGCTGGGCACTCCTGGCCCGCCCGGGGCCGCGCTCCCCTCAGGGACAGTTAGGGGGGAGCCCCAATTACCTCATGGAGGTTTAGGCGGGACCGGCCTGCTCCCCTCAGGGACATTGAGGCGGGACCCCCGATCACCTCATGGAGGTTTAGGCGGGACCGGCCTGCTCCCCTCAGGGACATTGAGGCGGGAGCCCCAATTACCTCATGGAGGTTTAGGCGGGACGGGCCCGCTCCCCTCAGGGACATTTACTTGGGAGTCCCGATCCCCTCAGGGAGGTTTAGGCGGGAGTCCCGATCCCCTCAGGGAGGTTTAGGCGGGAGTCCCGATCCCCTCAGGGAGGTTTAGGCGGGATGCACCCGCTCCCCTCAAGGCTCCTCAGCAGCTGAAGGGCGGCCCGGGATGACTCAGGGCTGGGCAGGACTCGCCTCCCTGCCCGCCATTGGGGCAGAGTCATGAGAGACCCTTGGACAGGCCCTGCCAGCGTATCCCGAGCCCGGGATATCCCCTCATACGGTGCCCGGGGACTGCAGGAGCCAGACGAAAAAGGCGCAGACAAGAGCGGTGAGCGCTGCCCTCGCAGAGCTGCGACAGAACATTGTGCACTGCTTGGCACGGAGACCAGGAAAGACCTAGAAAGGATCACCAGCCCAAGCAAGGTCATGAAGGGGACTGGAGACTACTCAGAAAGTGCAGGAGAGATGGAATGCAGTCTGCTGGAAACACGGCTCGTGTTGACTCAAAAACCGCAGACAGACAGCTCGTGTTGGAGTTGGCCAACAAGAACAAACAGGTACCCAACGATTTTATCAAACATGTTTTACAAGAAGTTTTCAGGAAGGTTTGGAGAATTTCTAACATAATTTAGAAATTTCTAACTTTTTAGAGTTGGGGGTGATCTGCAGTGAGGAATGAAAGACCTGGTAATTTGGCTTAAGAAGGCCTCTAAACTGCAAATCACTGTGGAAGCCAAGTGCTTGGCTGAGGAGTCTGGTCAGCTAGAAAGATGGGAGAGAGAGAGGATATCCCGTTTGAGATACTTTAATATCCCATTTGCTCCCCAGAGAGGCTGGGTAGGAGAAATCATACCACCCTCGTTCAAGTAATAAATATAAAACATGTTAAACATTTATGCAAAAAGTCCTGGAGGATTTGTTCACAGTTACAGTAAGCTGAAGAGATGTTTGGGCAGATGAGGAGGAGTGTTTCTAGCACTAGTCTGAGTACTCAGGATGAGGTGCTTCCACCCACAGCTCTGCCACGGGAGCTGGGTGTCGGGTCAGCCCTCAGGGTTCAGTGGTGTGGATGGACCTGTGCCCTGTCCTGAATTAGTTTGATCTGGGCTGGTGTTCCCTGTCTCACACACCAATACCCACAACCATGTGAAGTAGCTTTGTAACCAAAATTACTGTGTTCAGACCATGAGTATTGTAACTCTAAACCAATCAGTGCACTAGGGGTTATACCTATAGTGGTCAAATGAAAGTAAGTTCGTAAAAATATCGTTAAAATTGGTTACAAAAGCAAAAAAACCCTATGGTCAGTAATGAGGAAAAAAATAGGGAAGCTGGTAAATACAATGCTGATGCGGTATGAAATGACAACATTTTGGGAGTGGCTGAGTTTCTTAAATTTCATCACCCTTTTTGGAACAGGGATTGACCTTAAATTTAAGAGGTAAAGCCACAGACTCACAGTTTTGGTTTTGCTCTGTTCTGTTTAGTGTGTGCTTTAAGGATTTGGTAGATTTATTAATATGAACAGATCTAGTGAATGTTTAATGTGGATGATGTAGTGTGCAAGAGTAGTAGACTGGTTTATATTTGATGGTTTTTAGACCTGACATACTAAGGAATAAAGTGCTGGGTGATTCAAATGAGCAATTTAAATCCTCTCACAGAGTAAATGAGTGGTTAACAAGTATGCATTCGCCCCAGCATGGGGGAAAAATAGGGTATAAAACTTGGATTTTGAGAACTGGACTGGATAGCCGAGGTGTGGGTGAACTGATAGTGGCTGATAGCTAACAAATGCCAGGAAAAATGGCTGCAAAATTAGTGTTTGGTAACTTCATTTAAATATGTCTCGGTGAAATATCTGTTTTGTAGGTGACTGATCCTGGATCTTGTGCAGGTGTGTGCCTGAACTTCTGAGCAGGAAGTGTTACAGGCACATAGGTTGTGTGATAAGCATGAGACAGTCAGTCTGAAAACAATATGATTGTGTGTTTCAAGAAGAGGATGACCTACCTCAAGCTCACAGTTAATAAAGAGGAGTTTGATTAATAAAAATAAGTGGGAATGTGTATGGAAATGATAAGGTTCTGTCCTTGCTGCAGAAGATGCAGTAATGGGTCTGGCAACACGAGCATTGCAAATGCATTCTGTGGAAACTCCAGTTTAAAAGAGTGCCTAATAAAACAGATGTGAGCTTGTAAATCTGGTAATGCAAGGTCAGAGGAAACCAGAAAGGTGACAAGAGGATGAGTGTCCAGAATTTATTCTAGTAAAAGGATAAAGCAGACTCTCAATATGGAATTTGTATGTGCACTCCACTTTATTTTGTATACATGAAACAAGCAAAGTCAGGTGTATTTCAGAATTCAGAGTACAGAACACGGCTTGTACTCTCCGAATGTCAATAATAAAATAGGAGCATTCATTCAAAGTTTCAACTAAATAGGTGCTGAATATTTAAATATTTATTCAAATCACGAAAACTGTATTTTCTGTGCAAAAGCCGACGGGAAAACAAAAGTGTTAAACATGATGTAGATGTTGCTGTTCAAGTGCAGGGAGTTCTTCCCTCTATCTGCCTAATTTGTGTTCCAAGCTGTGGAGTGGGTTTTTTCCCCTGCTTTACCTGGTGTCCTTATGTAAACAAGCAGCTCATTAGGTCCCCCCGGTCCCGTTTTGTGCCGTGCTGCTGGTGCCCCTGTCTGCAGGTGCCTGGTGGTCGCTGGTAATTGTGTCCCAGGGACAGGGCAGCGGGGACAGCGAAGCCCCCGAGGACAGCCCAGGGTTCCAGCAGTGCCTGCTGGCCTGGCCTGGGCTGCACTGCCTCAGAATAGATGAGCTGATTAACTCTGAATCGCCCTCCCAGAAGAGATGGAGCATTAATAGCGAACAAAAGGGAAGCAGAAGGGAAACTTCAGCCAGAAGAAAATAATCCAGGAATTAAAAGCTTGGTGAAAGCCTTAGGATGCTTCCAGATTGACCCGAAAGTCTTAGTTCAGTGCCACAGAAATAGAGGTCTGATACTGTGCACTCCAGGAAGGATTTGGGGAGTGTGGCTGAGCCTGTATTTTAATCTGTAACACACCCCCAGCAGCCAATGTACATGAGAACACAGTTACTGTTCCCTCTCCTGCAGTGACAGCCCTTCTGGAGCATCCTGGAACCTGAGTGTGCTGGGGAGATTGTCCCTGCTACAGCTCAGCCCGTGGGAGTGGCAGGGGGAAAATGCTGACTTTAGAGATCAATAGTAAAGCTTCATCTAAGAGGTTATGCCTTGAAAGAGAATATCCTGCTACCTGACTAATATTGATTATAATGTTCATGTGCGTTTTTCCTGATTTCTCAGTGGGTGAATATTAGGAAATATTTTATATTATATATTAGGAAATGTTTATAAACTGATGGAAAGCTTATTAAAGATATTTCCTAAATGTGAAGCAGAAATTATTCCATCAGCCTCGAGTTTGTAATTCTTGTGGTTATCAAACAATAACCCTCATGAGTTATGGATCAGGTCATTGCAGACATTGCAAGTGTTCACATATGTTGCTTTAGAGAAAAGCCTGTTCTTAATGCTCCCAAACTGGGATTCATCAGGCATTACTGGGATAGCTGGTTACCCTCAGAGACATTTATTTATGCCCTGAAACATGGGAGGTGTTTAAATCAGCCTATGTACCTACTTATATGGGTGGAAATGGACTACAGTGACTTGTTTTCCATCACAAGTTGAGAAACAATAATCTGTAGTGGTGATTGCACAGAGCGAAACCGATTTATGACAAATACAGAATAAAATAGAGAAACTGATCAAAAAAAAGAAGAAAGAAAAAAAAAATCCAGTTATAAGAGTTAAATCAAAAGCATTCTGTCTCCCAAACTGGAGACTGGCAGATGTTTAAGGAAGAGTGTAAGAATGTGGATGCACGTAGAATTCTCTCCCACCTTCCAATAAATTAATATATTTTCTCAGCCTCAAGTGCTGCTTCTGAGTAGCAGCTTTTGGGGGACTGAGCACTGTCTCCACTTGGACTTTGAGCCCAGCCACTGACCACAGCTCCATGCTGGCTGTCACCAAGCACCTCCCTATTTTTGCTGTGCCTTAGCAGAGTTTCCAAAAGTATGTGTTCCATGATCTTGCCCAGCACAGAGGTGAGACTGAGCATCCTGTCTCCCCATCAGAGGGAACTTTGCTGGATTGCCATGACTTCTGAAATATGGTGAATAGTGGCTCAGCAATGTTATCCAGCAGTTCCCTCAGGATCTGTGGATGCATCTCATCAGTTCCCACGGACTTGTGCACCTTCAGGTTCCTCAGATGGTCTCAAACCTGATCTTCTCCCCCAGCAGGTGGTTCTTCATCCTCCCTGTGCCTTTGCCTTCTGCCAGGTGGGCGCAGTGGCCGGAGCACGTGGTGCTGCAGATGGAGGCAGAAAAGCCACTGCTTCCCTCAGATGTGTGCATGTCCTGGGCAGCCACGTCCCCCATCTCCCTCCTGAGAGGACCCACATCTTCCCCACTCTTCCTTTCATTGGTGTACCTATAGAAGCTTTCCCTGTTGCCCTTGATGTCTCTGGCCAGATTTAATTCTCTCAGGGCTATAGATTTCCTACCCTGATCCCTGGCTTTTCAGACAATTTCTCTGCATTCCTCTCAGGCTACCTGTCCTTGCTTCCACCCTCTGTAGGCTTCCTTTAAAAAGCTAAGTAAGCAGTAAAATACCTTCCCTTTCAAGTGTTTGAAGTACCATACACTGAATGACCTTTTCATTTTCCATTCACAAAGAAATAAGAAATAACTATTCTTATTTCTGATACCTGTGATTATACCAATAGCTGTAACTCAGGCCCATGAAATCCTTTAATATAATGAGCCATGCTGGAGAGTCATTCCCCTAAAGAAAAGAGCCCTGGATGATTGACCTGAAATGACCTCTTCATTTTTTAGTGAAAGGAGATCTAAATATGGCAAACATTTCCCTCAACAGATGACATCTTCCCCATCAGAATATCTTATGATTAACAAGAATTGGTGATTTAATTTTATGGGGAAACCAGCAAAATGGCCATGACAACTACTCATTCTTTGTCTTGAACTGTGCAGTGATTTTCCTGTCAGAATTTTTTTTCTCTTTGCTTATTTCCATTGTTTGCATAAGAGAGAAGCAGCCAATTCAGCATCAAGGGGTCAGTGCTTAGAGAAGTATTGTGGTAAAAGAGTGGGCCCCCTTTGTTGGTTGTTATATATTTGGTGCAAGCAGGCACAGGTTTCATAGTCTGCTGCCAGCATCTTCCCCACAATCACTTTTATTCTCACCTGCTCTGTCTGTTTGCCTGCATCATGCAATCTTTTATCATTTCAGAAATTCTTCTTGTTATAAATGTCTTCAGCTTTTACCATCACCTTTGCCTCAGAGCACTCTCCAGCCAAGAACAGCAGTTTTTGTCTTGAAGACCCATATTTCATGATTGCCTTCAGCATGGCAACTTCACATTTTCTTCATAAAGAGACAATTACCTACCGAAGTAAAATTAAATTAGAACTGTATATGGTAATGCATTTTGTAAGTGCATTTTTAAATTGAAGATGTTTTCTTGAGCCATACTTTATCTGACATTTTCAAAATTTACACTCTAAGTTTTGAAGATTTCTATAGGTTGTCAAGTTCTTTTCTTGCAGACAATTACTATGATATATCTGAAAATGTTTCTTACACTCTGTTTTAGCAGAAATGCATCCCTATTTCTAGCAATGCACATTTGTCTTATATAGTTTGCATGCCTCCAAGTATCAGTGTCCATCACTATTCAGCTGAGACTGCTGGAAAAGAACAGGTTTTTATGAAGAAATGATTCTTATCAATACACAAAACCATAAATATGAGTATTGGTAGCAACCAGTGAGGGCTATTACATGTCCTTGGAAACAACCCGTGACTGGCTGCAGGGGAACCCTGTTTTGGTACCACCTTTTTTCTGTACATCATATGTCATATTCAGGTCAAACCTTCCGTGTACCATATTCCTCACAGGTCACCTTTGATTTGCTGAAGTTGATGCAAACCCAAGTTTGAAGTCAGAAGCACTCTGTAGAGCTTTCTGTATTAACTGCAGACCCGAGGGACTAAACCCCCCAAAGCACCTCAAGCTGGCCCATGAACACACCCGTGTGTGTTATCCAAGGTGCCAGGAGGGGCACTAAAGGAAGAACAGAGAGGAGGGGAGGAAGGCTATAGGGGAGCACTCCAATCTTCTGAAAAGCATGAAGTACCTGTCTTTCTGAGGCACAGCCAAGGGGCTGCAGCACTGGTTTTGATACAGTTCTGACTGGATGGGATTGGCTTTGCAGATTTGTCCTCCCCATCCTGCAGGCTGCCAGAGTTAACAGAACTCCTGTGTTTGTGCTACCTGATAATGTCTCACACGTATTTCATTCTCCAAATTTTCACCCAAGCAGCTTTCAATTAGCACTAGGTGGGTAATAACAGTGGGTTACCCACTCAGTGATTTGCTTTCCTGGGTGGTTTGTGTGTCCCTCCTTACATCCAGCAGAAATCCTCTGGCTGTAGCTCCTTGGAACAGCACAGCCTTCCCACACAAACACACTGCCTGGCTGGTTCTTGCTCTGAAGCTGTTGAAGACACTATTTCATGTGCCAGTAAAAAAGAAGCAACTGACCTAAGTTCCTCTTCTCTGTTCCCCGTGCTGTGATGGCAGAGTGCTGACTGCACCGTTATTGCTCTATAAAGCAAAGGCAGGTTTGTGAGGCAAAATCTATGATGGTGTGACTCCAGCCAGACAAAAAAAAAGCCCAGTATGAAAATAGTTATTCATATGTGCGATAGCCTTTGTCACAGAAAAGACAACCCTCCTGAGCTGAAAGGAATAAGATCACTGATGTAAATCAGACTGCTACATTCAAGTCCCTCTAAGTTACTAATGAGCCTGGAAGAACAAGGATACTTAGGAGAAATCCAGAACAGCAAGACGTAAGTTGTTGGAGCAGAGGGAAGTACTTACTTCAGATGATACTAAACTCTTGTACAGCAGTGCCTGGCTTAAGCTGGTGAACTCAGAGAGCATGAAAGGAAGGGAAGGAAAAAGAAAGAGGTAACAAAAGAAGTAAGAAAGGAAGGTGTGAACAAACGAATGAATGGACAAAAGAACAAGGAATTTATAAAACACAGCCTTTCTAACTTGGTAATGTTTGTTATTTGAAACATGATTTCATATCTTGTTACACTCTTTTTAAAAATAAAAACAATAAAATCTTGTATGAAATGTTGGTGTAAGCTGTGTTACTTTCTCTGGGTTTTCCTTGTCTCACAGAGTTGATGGGATCCTAATTTCAGGTTTGTCCTTCTTGAGTTTTCAGTAGCAATTACAACAACTTTTTTATGTAAAATTAAAGCATGTTTTGAGCCGGGCTTCAAATATAATCACTACAATCACCAGATATCAAAAGACCACGAGCAGTGTCAGCTTCACTGCCCTTCTAAGGAGGAATCTGCTTATCCTTTCTGCCATAGGATGGGGGAACATGATAACTATTGATGGCCCACTACTTATTAAGCTGTCATCAGACAACATGTTGTCATAAGCTATTATTTTTAAATTGTTATTCAGAAAACATCAAATAGCACTTCTGTGCTGTAAAGTGGTTGTTTTAACAATGAGAAAGTATGTGTTGATATCAAAACTGAGCTACCTAATGTTAAAATCAAGATTTAATTCATATGGCTATGTGGAAAACTGATCAAATATGCAAAATATTACAATCTTCAACAGCATAACAGTGATTAAATAATAGGGGCCTGAGTCTTATGTAATTTATACTCATTTTATGTGAGTGTAATTCTGTATGATTGCTGAAGCATGACATTCCAACTTGCCTTTCTTGCAGACTGCAAGTTCACAGTACAGGAGAGCTTTCTGGAACCATAGGTATTGTTTCAGAAAAATAAGATTGCTACTTTATTTTTAGATGTTACTTTAATTAGGTCTTTGATGCTAATGATTCCATTCCATAATGGGGGGTAGAAAAACCCCAAACATAAACCAAAGTGCACTTCCTTAAACCTTGTCACTCATTTTATACTTCGCAAAAAGCCAGTTTTATTTATGTAATTACTGCAACTGTACAAGATCAAGTTATAATGAGGTGATACCATGAACTAGGAAATGCCAACCTATTCCCAGTTCAGTGGAGACACTTTTAATAGTAAACTGCAGCAGGCAGGGTTGCAAGCCAGCAAATACATTTCCTTTCTCTAAAATGGGGGGAAGGTCCTGCTGGAAATGCTCTTTTGAATCTGGTTCTGACACTTTTGTGGCATAATTTAAAATTATAAGGTGGGGATACCAGAGTGCTCCTGTCCTGCTGCCTCCAAATGGAGCCGTCGTTAAAGGGTTTGATTTGTTCTAGTCCCACAGTTAATGAAGGCTGGGTGGCATTTCACCAGGGTTAGTGCTCCTGCTCCTTGCTATTAATTCCCCTGTAAGCACTTGCCTTTTTCTAGGCTTTCCAGTTAGTTCTGCTGGGATGTTAAAAATGTTTTGATACATATGTTAGTTGTTGTAATCGCAGAGCTATAAAGAACTAAGTCAAGAAAAGCCTCTCAAGTAATACACAGGAGTTAGTTTATAAAGTAAGTAAAGTTGAACCACTAAGTAATAGTGACCACAATATAATTAACTTCAACATCCTCAGGGGAGAGATTGTACAAAAAATGAGGAAGCTAGTTAAAAAGACCCTAAAGTCAGAAGTGAGGAAATTAAAATCCTTAGACTCAGCATGGAGGCTACTTGAGCAACCATAACAGTGTAACAGGAGGCAGCATAATCCCAAACAAAAAAGGAAGCTGACAAGCAAAAATGAGCCACAGGGCTATGGGAAGGTTCAACAAGTTTGTATAGTCAAAAATGTATTTTTCTGAAGGTAGAATTTTAACTTGTGAAGTCAAGAGGGATAAAATACAGTGGCTAAGACACAGTGGAGATTAGAAGGATGACAGAGGATTTGAGGAGCAGATAGCCTGACATGAAAACAAGATTTTCTCAAGTATTAAGAAGCAGCAAGCCTGCAAGAGATTTTATAAGTCCAGTGGGCTATTTGGTAGAAAAGTAAGAAAGCTAATGAGAATACAGAGGCACTGAAATGAAGGTAAATGACTTGTTTGCATTAGCATTTCCACATAGAATTTAGGGGAAAATAGGTACACCAAATTTCCTCCTGTTATGTAATATAGAGGAGGTTTTGTCAAACACAGGAATTAAAAGATGTGCTAGAACAAATTCATAAATTAAATAAAAATAGGCTCCTAGGACTGGAAAGTAAATAAGTAAATTCTAAGGGGATTTCAGAAGAAATTTCTGAACTACCACCAAGAATAGACAATCTGATTAAAATCAGTACCTATGGTAAAGTAGAGAGCATTTATCCTCTGAAAGGTGTGAAGGGTAGTTCTGGAAATGCCAGCAGAGAGATCCATATACATAACCAATAAAAACCAGTTCATAAAGTTGCCCATCCCCTAGGTTAGGATGATGTGATCAGAATTAAGAGACCCATCCTGAAAGAACCTGCTCTCCAGCCCCCCAGTATAACGACCTCCAACGCATCTACAAAGCTGTTTAAATGTTTTCAAATGTACTTGTTTCCAACTAAAAATGGCCGCAGAGGAAGCAATAGGAGAAAGGAAAATAAAGGCATGTGTTTGATGTGGTGTGGGGCTGGTCTGGCCTGAGCTGAGGGTGCAGTGGGGCAGACCCAGAGCAGCCTGGGCTCACTGCCCTGCATTGGTGTGTAGTGCAAACACACGGCCCCAGGGCCTGGGCTCAGCCCAAACCTGGGGCATTCAGCCCTCAGTGAAGTGCCTTTTGCTCTCCATAGGAGTGGGAGCTTGGGTGGCTTGGATGTATATAGTTATAGGATACTAACTACCACTACCCAGGTGAGGAGGAAT
This sequence comes from Corapipo altera, assembly GCF_003945725.1. NCBI lineage: Eukaryota > Metazoa > Chordata > Aves > Passeriformes > Pipridae > Corapipo > Corapipo altera. The sequence continues at coordinate 1,209,468 of NW_020884901.1, read as the reverse complement.
GAGCCACCTCCCTCCCACCTGGAGCTAGGAAGGGTTTCCCCTGGAGAACATCCTGGGGATTCTACCAGGGTTCACCATTTCTGGGCTCCTGATGCAGTGTGGCATTTAATGTTCTCCTGGGTGGCTGCAGAAGACACTGCTTTTCACACTTAGATTGCAGTTTAGACGTTAGATAATACTGTCCTTGTAGAGTGAAATGTTTACAGAACCAGCAAAATAGGTGGCAAAGTTCTGTTTGTAAAGTGAACCTGTTAAGAGACTGATGTTTTTAGTCAGTGGTGATCTATAAGATAACCAAAAACTGCTGGAAAGAAACCTAAGGATGGTATAAGCAGAGACATGAATGTTCCCACCCTTGTGTTCTCTATTGCACACTTTGTCATGGGCCACAAAGCTCCTGGAGGACTTCAGGATCTTTGGATTTTGTCTGAGGGGAGGACTGTCTGTTTTGCAGTGTCAAAACTTGACAACGCTCGCTTAAATTTTAGTTCCTTGTGCAAAGTGAAATCAGACTGGGTATTTACCTCTGTTAAAGGAAATTTTAGTAACTTATGAATCATGTTAGAAAGTGGTAATGGAAAAACCAGTAGTAAATCCAGTAGTTAATTGAAATAAAGCATAGCATATTCTGAAAAACATTTGGGGAAAGGGAGCGTGCAGCGTTCCTTGGGAAAGCACATGGTGCTCAAGTTTGTGTGATTAACGTTCCATAACTGAGAGGTCCCGGCACTCAAATTAATTCTGTTCCTTTGTCAAGACTATAATCTGTTACATCATTACACTCAAAATTACATTCTGATACAGCTGACTATGTTTCTATTTCTGCAGAATCTCCCCTGTGTTACCTCCCTTGCTGCCCTGTGTCAGAGTTGATGTGGGTGTGCTGCTCCCTGCAGTCACTGCCTGGCCCCCAGCTGGTGCTGCACAGGGGCATAAACCCAGGGCCGTGTGTCTGTCTGGGGAGGGGGTTCAAACCCAGAACTGACTTTGTACTTGCACCCAGACCAGCACTCTGATGGTGAATACCTGACTAATCTGATCCATGCACAGCCCAGACTCTCTGTGAAAGCTGAGAGCTGCCATTCCAGTGTCATCTGCCTTTACATTTCATCATTCAGAATTGTTGACTCAGTTCTAGATTTTGACATCTTGTCCTTGATTTCCCTGACCCTGTCTTTTCATGGTTCTTCAGTTGCATCTCTAATAATTTCTTCATTTATCCTTCATCCTGACATCACATCTCCTACTCTCTGAAGGTATTTAGTGAAGTTATGTTTTTGCTGCCTTCTCCCCCTTCCAATCCAATCTTATTTTGATGTAATCTCATAGTCAAACACAGATTCACTATCATCCCTATGTTGCCAACTGTCAGATCCACTTATTTATTCCAAACCTGTCTTCTGTTTGAACTGAAATCTCACTTTGTCTTCTTGAAATGTCTTCGTAGATATCTCACCATCATCTGCTGTTCAGAATGGGACTAAAGACAATTCCTCCCATCTTTCCTGCTCTGCAGGCTTTCCCTGTTCATTCCTTAATCACTGTGTACATACTGCATGTCATTCAGGTTCCTCACCGGGGATGGCCTGGAAATGCTTCTGGTTTGAAAATGCATTTTACTTGAAGAACATCCAAAACACTTTACATTAAAAACAAAACAAAACAAAGACAACAACAAAGGAGAGTTAAAGTATGGAGCAAGCAGAAGGTAGTACACTGAGAGGCCTGAATATTGCAGCATCCTGGCTACAGAAAGGTGCAGCATGAGTGAAGGAGAAGAGCCCCTGTCCTGCACTGGGACCCCCAGGCAGCACAGGGCCTTCCCTCACCAGGGCCCACTCAGTGCTGAGCTCCTCTGCAAAGCTCCTGACATGGGGGCAATTAGTGCCACTCCTACTGGGGAAGGTTTTGGAGAGACCTGCTGAAAGCCACTGGAATAAGATTCCCAGATTAACTCTGCACAGGCCACTCCACAGCTCCAGAGCCCTCGACCGTTTCCATTCAAGGCACATTTTCACTGCAGTCAGTAGGAGTTTCTGACTAATGAAGGATCAGGTCCATCCTTTGGGTAATTTTTTATCATTACCTGGTTCCTGTTCTGCCAGCCACTTTTCAGTCTGTATTTTTATTGCCTTTTCTAGAAATTAGTAATAGTAATATTTACTACTTCTGTTAAGTGCTTATAGTTATATCAGTAAAAAACAGGTAATATTTAATTTCTGGAATTACCCACCTGCTACTGAACTAACAAAGCCCATATAAATCATTCCAAATGAGTGCCTTGAGAGACGTCAAGTCCCAAGTTAAGCATTATAAATGCTGGAAAGATGCAGAACAGAAACTAAATGTAGGGTCCACCAGCCAGACTTTTTATTTAAAAGGTTATTATCCACAGATATCAAATCTCACTAGCATGAAAAAAATAGAGGGGAAAAGACTTGCTCAGTAGTCATTCAACCCTGGATTTGGGCTGTGAAACCTTGTTGTCCCATGATCATTGTCTTTTGATATGACCCAAATATGAACTATACCCAGAAAAAGAGAAAGAAAGAAGAAAACTGAGCTGAAATTAGCCTTCTGCTCGGAGGGCACTGGGTTATCTTGTCTGATTCTTATCCAAAGATAATAAAAAATAAAAATATGTGTAAGTCCCTGATGTACTCGAGCTAGAGCATATTAACTGTTAAACATCCCTATATGATTTGTAGTGACCACTGTTCAGTATGCAGTAGAAAGCATTAGCATTCTGAAATGTTAATTGGTTATGTTGTGATTCCAGGAGCAAGGCAGACATCCTTCCTGCTGATCAACATTTTAAGCTGAATTATATTGCTTAAGTAAATGACTTAGACAAAGGACAGTAAGATTTGTAAAAAAGCAAAATGAGTGGTAAAACAGAGGGAGGGAAAACATAAAAATACAAAGCAATATCTTCCATTTAGGAAGTGATGACTGTTCAGGCAAATACCGAGCTGGTTCAGAGTGGCTGAAGCCAAGGGCCACTGCCTGTGTGTTCTCACTCGGTGCTGGCTCAGGGCAGACAAAAGCACAGCACAAAACTGTTTTAAGAGGAATTGCTCCTTGCCATGTGAATTCCTGCTCACCAGTGATTTCTCCCAAATACTCCACTGGGGAAACTGAAATCATTAAATAAACAATTTAAAAGCTGAAGTAGAACATGTTGATTGCTCTAGCTCGGCTCACCAGGCTGCTCAGACACGGGACTCCTTGCCAGGGCACCAACATATCTGGGAATAGGTGGAGTGCCCAGTTGGGCCCCTGTAATGAGGTGGGGAGGCCAGAAGTGGGAACTGGTGGGAGGACAATGAGTCCATGAACAGCTTCCGTTGCTAATCCAGGCATTGTCCCTGCCCCGTGGGGACAGCACAGGGCTGCAGTCAGCATCCTGTTCTGGTGCAAGACATGTTATTTAGCATATATCATTTAACACAAGGCCAACTTCATTGGTCTGCTGTGAAACTAATAGTTCTAATAAGTTTGAAACCCAAGGGCTTCCTCTCTCTGAATTTCTGGGTTTCCTTCCCCTCTCCCCCTGTCTGTGCTCCCTGACCTGCCGGTGCTGAACCAAACAAAGGGTGTTCCTGGCGGTGCTCCCCGGAGTCCCTGCGTACCTGTGGCGTTGATCCCGGCCTCAGCACGGGGCAGTGTGTGGGCACCCCGGGCCCTGAGCGCTGTCCCAGGTGCCCCGCTGGCCCCGCCGTCCCCTCGGAGCCGGGGCTGCCCGCGGGACCCGAGCGGGCCGGGCTGGATTTAATGAGCGCGTCTTCACTGACAGATTCATTATTTGTGTTCGGTCGCTTCAAGTCAAAACTGATTAGTTACACTTACTGCAGCAAAGATTTAATGATTTTATTGTTTATCTTCAATTTATTTTGATTAACATCTCCGTTCTTTTCATTGCAAGTGCAATTAGGTGTAATATAACAGCGACTACTTTAATTTTGCTGAAATTAAGATGAATAAGTGACGGATTATGGCACTTTGTTTAACAAATAAATCATAGTTAAGAGGACTGTATTAGTAATAAATGAAAAAACAGGCAATCTAATTAAAATGCATGGAGCTGATTGTTCAAGTTTCCAGAAATGTAATGAATTTTCATTTTGGAAATCAACTAGATTTAGGTGTAGTACTTATTTATTGACAGTAAGATGACAGAACGGCACATTATTTTGTAAATCATCTTAATTTCTTTTGTTGTGTTGGTAGAAGGAAGTACAAGCAATGAAATGAAGACACACATTTAAAATTTTAGGAGCTAAGATCATTTTGTCAGAAAACACTGCAATTAAGGTATGGCTAAAAAAGAGACTGAGGGACTGGAATGAGGGGAAAACTCATTAGTTCAATTCTCACATGTTCAGACTTCAGCATTTTCTGCAACAGATGAATATTCTCCAGGTCCCAGCCACAATTTTCTTTTAAGTTCATAAGATTCAATTCACTGCCACACAGCAAAAGCCTCAAGACACGTGAGATGGAAGAAAGAACTAACATGAAGAAAACTGAACTCGACAAACAGTGAGCAAATCAAGATTGCTCTATAGGAGCACCCCCAAATCACGGGGCAAGGGGCGGGGCAGCAATCCCAGAGCCAGTGGCTGCGGGGGTCGGTGGGCTTGGCTTCTGACTGAGGAGAACCGAGAGGAAAACGAACCCTTCAGAGTCGGAAACTTTCTCCCTCTGATGTTTAAAAGCCCTTGTATTTGACAGGACAGCTTTGAAGATAAAGCCCGAGCAGTCTCCAGCTGCAGGCTGTGGACACCCCACACTGCTGCCTGGGTGCTCTGCCCTCCCTGGGCTCAGCTCGCTGCCGGCAGGCAGGACCCGGGGACACTGGGGAGCACACTGTGCTGGAGCTGGGACACTGCTCTGCCTCTCCAGGCTCTCCTTGCAGAGCCTGCAGAGCCAGCTCTGCTCTGCACGTGTCCATCACCCTCCCTCCCGCCCCACAGCACACTGGCCACTGCTCTGGGGTGGCCAGCCTGGAAATGTGGCAGTGCAAACGTGCACTGCCCTCTCTGGCTGCAGGGACAGCGGAGCTTTGAGCCAAGGTTGGCACTAAAGGTGGGCAGGATGGGGAGGGACCGCTCCCTTCTCCTTGATGTGCAAGACTCTGGGTTGTTCTTTGGCTGTAGGAGGATTCTATTCCAGGGATTAAGGTTAGAGAGGACTAAGACCTCATTTTGATTTTTTTCCCCCTTTGTATTAGGGTTTGTGAGGGTGGGGGGTGGCAAGGAAGGGAGAGAGGAGGGAACAGAGAATGCAATTCCTAAGATCACAAAACCTACAAGAGTACTTTGTTCTTCCTAAACTTTTAAGCACTATCCTTATATTACTGTTTCTCTCTTTAACTGCTTTAAAACATTTTTCAGATATTTGAGATAAAGCCAGTATTGAAAGAAGTACTTATTAGGATGTAATAGCAATTTTGTGTTGAAAATTTGAGAATTTCAGTAGCAATGTAAATTTGTTCCAGCTGAGGGTCTGCCTCATATCTTCAAAATGGACCTAAAATTGTATTTTAACCAATGTCTGCAAAAAAAGATAATTGAAAAACAATTCCTGTTGTATGGGTGTAGTGGGATAAAATCACTGAAGCCAGCTTTATTAGCGTAAAATAAAGGCAAGGAGGAGGTGCAGTGAGCATCCTGCAAGGCCTCCTTTCTTTGTCCCTGATTATATTGATCACATTGCCTCATTACATTAGAACAGGTAGCTCTTCCTAATGTATAAAACCAAATAAATAAATAAATCTGGGCGCTTTTAAGAAGGCAGATACCAACTTATTTACAAGTGTTGCTGCGTGTCACAATCCCCCTTCTAATATTAGCTCTCAGTATTTAATAAATAAATAGAGGGTAGGTGTAGACAGAGCAAGAGGGAGACGGAGAAGGAACGCTGCTAATGACCAAGTGAAGCTGTGAACAGCAGCCCTGCCCTGAGAGGAGCCCTGTGATCAGCTGAGTGTCGTGCAGGGGAGCCGGGGGAGGCTGGGCAGGGTTGGGGAGCTGCAGACTGGCAGCACCATTGGTTTGAAGGGGCCGTGATTGATTTGTCACCAGAGGCCCATTGGACTGGGCGAAAAGCCCTTCTGGTCTCAGTGTCTCCCTGCCTCCTTCCCCGTGCTGTCCCTGTCCCCGCTCCCGGGTGGAGCTGGCACAGCAGCCGGGCAAGGGGCTCGAGGTGGGGCTCACACACAGCCAAGGGGTTGGAGGTCACGGCTGCTGGAACTCTGTAAGGACTGGCAGGGGAGATCCAGCTCATCCTACCGCTCACTTTCTGTCTTGCCTTTAGAACTCCAGAGGTTTGCAAAGCCCCCAGTGCACATCCCCACAAATCCACCAGCACACCATTCCCCAAGCAGAGACCCAACCAAAGCCTCTCTGCTCTCCCCTTCCCTCTCCCTCCGTCTCTCTCGCACACACTCACGCACACACTCACGCACACACGCGCTCTCTCCCCACCCCTTCCACCTTCCTCTTATCTGTGCCTGGGAGAAACCTCTAGATCCACCAATATTAATTACAAAGGACAACGAAAGGTAAGAAGGCGTCAATTATCCCAAGGTGTCGTGATGTTATTTCCAGTCAATTGCAAATGTGTGAGGGGAAGATTTCGCCCCAGTGATTCCTGTCTGCCTGGCTGATGGGGACCGGAGCCGCTTCCCTCCCAGAACTGCTGCAGCTATGCCTTAAACCACACACTTTCCAGCAGGAGCCATCAGCATGGGCCTTTCTGAATTCTCTTTTTATTTCATTCATTAAGGGCATTAGGCAAGTTGGAATTTGTATGAAAAGGATCCTATGGGAATACTGTCTCCAGGGTAGGTATTTTCATGACTTTCCACATCCTGGGGCTCTCTCTGTATCTCTTCTCTTTCTCTCTCTCTTCTGTTAGATGGAGCTTTAAAGGAGGCTGCCCTCATCTTCTACCTAATCTGGGGAAAGGAAATATTCTGAGCTGCATATATTGAGTGACAAAATATTTTATTTATTTTATAAAGTGGCAGTTACTAAGAAATTGTGCGACCTTTCCTGCTTAATTTTGTTAATGGGCTTTGTTATTATCATTATTATTTCTATTCCTGTTTCCAGGTTTTTCTCACACAAGAGTTTTTAATGGCAATTGCCTTCGTTATCCAAAAAGAAAGAGATAGCAGACTGGACAACAGCAAAATAATATTAATCAAACAAAGGCAGAGTTTAAATTAAAAGGGCTGTTGTATTCTCATAAAAGCAGGACAACCTCAATACTCCAGCTCATTTCACTTGGCAAAAGAACGTGGCATCAGTTTTTTAACTTTAAAATAGTTTAATGAACACGAATGGAGAAATAATTTTTCTGTGTATTTAGCAGTCTATAAAGAAGAGAGAATGCTTTAACTTTGATCGCCACAATTAGTTCCCTGGGTATCTAGAGGGGAACAGGGCAGCCCTGGGAGCCTCAGTTCTTTAGATACAAAAGCATTTAGATCGCTTTAGAGCAGTTAATCCTGAGACTGGCTGGGGTCCCTTTTGTTTTCTAACTCCATTGTGGGTTTTGTGCAGTTTTTTCTATTCGCATGATTGACTGCCCAATGGATGCTAATTATCCAAATGTCGCTTCTGTCCTTTGAGTGACTTTCTATGTATTATGGGCAACTGTCATGCATTCTGTCATTCTATATCATATTACATGTATTATCATATGAAAATGGTACTCTGCATAAAGGAAGGTGTCTGAACCAGCAGATGCTGCAGATATTTAGAGGACTTGCCTAATTTGAATGGATTTTCTATAGAAAAATTGGTCAGAAAGCATATAGGGGAGAGTCAGAAATTGAAAGTTTATCAGGTAATTATTTTTGTCCTTTTGCTGTTTACATGATAATGTACAAAGCATTAACTGTCTCTGCTCCTGAAATCTGCAGCCACCTTCCTCCTCCCGAACCAGGCAACCCGTCTGTATTTATTAGAGTATGACAGCTTAAGCTAATTAAACTGATATCTGTCTAAAATAATAAGCCCAGAAAGTTAGAATAAACATTATGATTATAAGCAGAAAAGGCAGCTATACAAATGTAGCATCAGTGTTATATTTTAATGATAAACTGAAATTCCTATATGAAAAACACTGGATGTGGAATTACGAATGATAATAAAGTTCTGCAAAGACATTTTTCACTGTAAATATTTTTTGCTTAGATCTTTATCTCTTTCCATGATATTAATAAGGCAGAGGGCTAACACAGCTGTGAACTTGAATATTTTTTTATTTTATACATATGTGAACATGTGTTTATAAAGGATATCAAGGGAAAAGGTTTTTACTGCAATTTTTCCACTAAGATAAACTTAACACACCTCAGTGTAATGTGCATGCCAACACTTAACAGGAATGCAAGATTTATAACGATAGGGCTTTTTAAATTTGCACTCTGGGGTCCATTGAATCCATAGGCACATCCAGAGTCTCCTCTCCTAAAATGTGAGGATGGTGTTTTATATCTGCCATAGCTATGAAATACTGTGGATGTATAACACTGAAATTTGGGATCTTGAGCTTCATCAGACGTGTGGGCAGTAAGTTCCCATTAATGGCAAAGCTAAATCATGGGAAGGACGTGCTTCAGGAAATAGCACAAAGATGCCAAGGCAAGACTTGCTCTGCTGTCTGAGGGTGCTTTGAAATTTTCCATGATCAAATATACATGATCAAGCTGTGCTTGTTAGGGTGCGAGGGGCTCGGGCCGGTCAATGGCTATTGATCAGGCTGTTAAGTATTTGTTCACCATTCTTTATATCCCAAAAGGTTCAGGGAAATGAACAGTGAAAAATTGCATCGGAGTCCACCTTTGTTTGAGATTGATGTATCAAAACAGAGTATTCATTTGCCAAAGCTGCTGGAAAAAATGTGTAGTAAATTGTGACATGGGGACTCCAGGTACAGAGATTAGTATTTCCCTTTCCCTAATTACCTTTGTAAAATTGTACGTGCTAATTAAAAATGTAAAGACGGAGTCTTTGTGGAACATGAATAGTGAATTATTGATAAGAGCAGATTTACACAGCAAAACCAGAGATACAATCATAGCTTAGCAGTTGAGTTTTATATTTTTACTTCTATTTTGCTCATGGCAAAAATTTTTTAACTGAAGTTGCAGGAAGAGTGATGCAGAAGAGTCCATGAGGTGGAAATGGAAATTCCTCTTACTCTTACAAAATAGCAAATTTTACTGGAATCAGTTACTGTCTTTCAGTAATTGAATACATAAGAGTTCAAATTAAATGTGGTGGGGTTTTAAAATTATAATATCACTTGGCAAATATCTCAAATTATTTGAATAATAATTTTTTCTTCTTTCTTGAGATTTCTACTGTGTCTGTTTCTACAAGTCCATAATATATATTATTTATTATTTTAAAACTATCTATAAAGTTGGTTCCATAATTCAAAATATTACACATGTTTAAAGAGAGTGCTAATGTATAATTCTTGCAAAATCATACAAGGCATACTTTATTTGATTTCATCATGCTGTACATTACATTCACAAGATCTTTCCTGAACACAGAAATCTCTGGAGAGGAACTTGCCACACACTAAAGAAAACTACTGAACACAAAGAATTATTTCTGCAGATATTTGCCTGTAAGAAATGATAACATATGTCTGTGTCTGAATCTGCAAATAGAGAGATGGATACACACACATATGTTCATCCACACACACAGAGCCTCATACTGTGATATCTCTTATACATATTTATATAAACAAATTTACATACTGCATCTTTTGTAAATCTTCAACCCAGCAATACGCATCTCGTGCCTCATCCTCGGATGGCAGTTCCCTTCAAATGACTTAATATTTTCCCAAATGAGGATGCCATTGAAAGTAATCGGCCACGGTGAGACACAGAAAGTTTGCGGAGTGCAAAGCGGGCACGGTGTCCCGGAAGGGCGGGCAGTGCCCTCTCCCCTGGCACTGGCTGAGGGGCACCAGGGGCACCCGGGCAGCAGAGCCCCCAGCCCTGGGAGCCGCACGGCGCACCCAGCTTGGCAGTGACGTCCTTTTCCTTCACCGCAGCCCGGAGTTTCCCCGGTGCCATTTGCATCCTGCCCGGTTCCCTCCCTCGCCCCCCGCTCCTCACCCCGCGGCCCCGCCCGGCCCCGCGCACCCCGCGCTGCTCCTACCTGCTCCGGCCGGGAATGCTGTGCACAGCCAGGCGGGGGGCATTCAGGTAGTCCGGAGAAGGGCTCCGAGTGACAAAATATTGACTGCATTTGGTATTCACTTATGGAGGATGACGTTAGTGCCACAAAAATCCCTGTGATGTACAGGGAATAGTTAATTAATTAAAGGACCTGCTAATTGCTACTTGAGGTACTGTGCGGAGCTGATGAAGAGTGCTTGGTACGAGGTTAGGTTCTCAGTTTGGAGTGAACATTTTCATTTAAAAGATTTCTTTAAAGTACATCCTAATTTTTTTAATGTTTTTTCAGGTTACTGTATCTAGTTCAGACTCAAGTGTTCAATTGAGCTTCAATTAATTATAATATATAGTCGGGGTTCTTTAGCTGGGATAGATTGATGGAGAAGCTTTGTTTCATTTGGTGCAGGTGGCACTGTTTAATAAGCACAGGAGAGAGTGAATAATGTAGTGTTTGCAAAGAGAAATAAATGCAAAATAGAGAGGTGCAATTAGATCAGCTCAGAGAAATAAAGGATAAATATTAAATGGTCAGATATCTCGCAAATATCAAATAAAATAGTAATAAGTATCTCATTGAAAACTGCCATTTTAATTTATGAATATCTAAAAGCACTGCTTTAAAATAAATCTAGTGAGCAAGTCTTCTGCCTTCGTTAGGCAGGCACGTTTCAATGGCTGGAAAATACCCCATTGCTGATTTTCAAACTGTCCACATTATTTTTCTGATGCTGAAGTATAAATAAGACTCTAAATTTAAAATATAAACACAAGGACTTCAAAAACGAATTTCTAAATTGTGTTATAAAATACATTAACCTTCAGCATTCTTTTCTTTAATTGGAGCTGTGTTGTGTTGGAGAAAAATTACCCCATGGAAAAATAATCTGGGAAAACTTGTAAATCATTATCAATAAGGTACCAGCCAATGAGAGGCTTCTCTGCATGCACCAAAGATAAAATAAAGTTGCAGAAGGCTGCTGAAAAGGACAACCAAATTGTAGATGAAAAAAGTAAAAAAGCCCATGAAAATGAAGATCTTCTAATTGTACACAAAAAACCCAAAACAAGTGTAAACTCCTGAAAATAACAAATAAGGGGGAAAAAGGAGGAATGTTATTTGACTTAAAAAAAAAAAAAAAGAGGAGCTGGGTATCTGGTAGCTAAGAGGATAGTCCTGTAAGGTACTTAACAAAAGAATGTAAATGTATCAGACATTTCAGCAACACTTCTGCATCTAAAAATTTCAGCTGTAGACAGATTTTCCACAGACTATTCCCCCCTACTGCTAACCTCTTAAATATACCTATAAAATACAAAATGTTCCCAATCACCTCCAATAAAGGAAGCTTCCTTACGTTAAATGCATCGAATATTTGTGTTAGAAATCTGAAGTGCTTTCTGATGTGGTTAAATTCACAAAGAAATGTGGTTATAGAACAGAAAAGGAATGTATTGAGCACATCACTGAATATTTGCAGATGGATCCGGGGCTGGGGGAGTTCACTTATAAAATATGGAGTTAATCATATTCTCGGGCTCTGGCTATTCAAAGGAGGCGATGCCATTGGAGCCTTTCCTCCCCAACCCTTGTTTTTGTTGTGTAGCCGTGTTTACCAAATCCCCGGGACACCCAATCAGGGCGGGCTGGCAGCCCTCGCCCATTGGTGGATGTGCGACTTGTAAAAGGTTTATGGGGAGTGTTTGCTGGGGCTGCAGGAGGGTGCCCTGCTGGCAGCACCGACCTGGGGCTGCAGGGAGGGGGCACGGGGCAGCCACAGCCGGCTGCCTCACCCACACTGCTCCTGGCCATTTGGGCAAATGCTTTGCACCACAAGGAATACCTTCCCCAGCTTGGTTAAAAAAAAAATATTTAAAAAAATCTGTCTCTCTACATGAAAAACGTGTTCCTACAAAGGACCTTATCACACTTATTTGAGCTGTAGCTGTAGAGCAAAAAGATTAGTCTGTAGTAAACCAATTAAAAAACATCACTAAGAAGCAGCGACACTACCAGACCCAAAAAGAGCCATCTTTGCAATCTTTGCCATATTCTGTGCGTGAGATTCACCAAATTTCTCGTAATTACCACTCTGTATTTTGTAAACATGATTCTATTTACATTATTTACTCTGGTAGGTGCCTGTCAGGCAACCAGATCTAAGCACACCACCAAAAATGTGTGTTCCCCAAAATAAAACTCCAAAGTTATCTTAAATGCACAGCTACTGACCTTCAGAATCGTATTTTCTTTACCAATTCACTGTAATAAAAATGAACATTTTGTCATCACTTTGGGAAACTGTGCCAAACACCTTAAAACACATGTCACATGCCAACTTTACTTCATTTTTCTCCTCAGGGAATAGATACATCTGGAATCATAATCACAGATAAAAACCTTGACAAAATTGCACGTGAGCCCAGCCCTTCTCCCCAACTCCTACCTTTTCATAACATTTAATACAATATTAATATCGGTTACTAAAAAGGCTTCCAACCTTTACATTTCTGACATAACATGTTCAAACCCATATTTCACACTTCTTGTTCTGTTTTAAGTTCAGTGGATTTAACAGGACTCTGGAGAGAAGATCATGTGGTTGAAGATTTCCCTCCCTCTTTGACACCCGTAGAGGCAGTTTTGGAATTGTTTAAATAGCTGTGGCTGTATAAACTGGAATATGTGAGACATTGGACATCTTATTTTCCCTCACATCTATACATCCGTGCATGTATTTTCCTCTGAAATCGATTGCTTGTACCAGTGACAAACAATTTCAGCACAACATCTGGGCAAAACCTTCGGAATATTTTCCTTCTGAACTGCATTATTCCTCTTTCCTGCGCTTTTCTGGTTTACCAGACAAATACAATTAGCTAGTATTATATAATAATATTATTTGGTCTTTTCTATCTGTGATTGACAGTTTTTCAAATCAAAATAAAACACATTCTTAGTCGATCATCTTCTTGAGAGTGCGCTCCTGTTTTAAGCTCGGTTTGCTTCTGAGACAGCCAGAGATCTTATTCCATCAGGGGTAGATGGTGGAATTACAGATCCAACAGATCCCATACTCTCGGAAAAATACTTGGCTTAATATTTAATAGCTAATTCCTGGACAGATGTTTTTCCTGCACGCCTTTATCAAGCACTCATCAGCTGGTATTGCAGAGAAATGGAACTGGAGAACTTTGCAGATCTCCATTTATGATTGTGTTTGTAATTAATGCCATGCTGGAAGTACCTCGGGCACCTCACTGTATGGCTTTGTTCACGTCAGAATGGGGAGAGCAACCTCTTTTTGTTACATATTTAACAGCTTTGAAAGACATTTTTTTAAACAGCAAATGTACCAGACAGCTTTAAAGCAGAGGACATTAAATAGGGGGCCAATTATTCATTCAGCAGCTCTACGTGCATCAAAAACACGCATACCACCAAATTTTCCTGAGACAAACCACTTCAATTTCCCATGACTCAGACACCATTTCTGCACTAACTAGATAAGGATAGCAAGCATTTCAAAACAGAAAAATATATAAAATATTTCTCGCCCTGGAACATGGAAAAAAAATCCTTAAAAAGATGTTCATTTACAATTAAGGGCCGGCAATGGCGACAAGAAACGTCCTATTTTTAAACAGAACAATATTTCTTATTAAGGCAACTTCATTATTCTCTTTCACTTTGAAATGACCCAAAGTGTCCAACTCAGTCTGTAGAAGTGCAAGAAGTGATCCATGAATGGAGCCATAATTCCTGGGACCGTTTCAGGCCAGTCCATGGAGCAGCTGACTCTGAGGCTGCTGGTCTGTCTGCAGCGACTCGGGCAGAGCAGGAGCTGAGCTGAGCTCCACTTGCTGACGAGAAGCAAACTGTCTCACATTTTAGGAGAACAACATCATTGCCTATAAAAATGAAGAAGAGACAAAATAAATAAAACCGGTTAATGTTGTAGTTAACTTGCAAATCAAGTAAATCTGTTGGTACAGTATTTTCGAAATAAACGATAACAGCATCACACCAAACACACATTTCTGAACATGTACGCGCTCTGATTTTGATTTAATGGTATCTCAGCGTCAACTATTGCTTCCTTTGCTGGTACACACTTCCTGATGCCTACTGTGAAGGGTGCCCATATTTACAACTGAGTAAGATGATTAATTACACCTTGTCAATCACGGTGCATGAAGACATAACACCACAGCAGACAATGAAGAAGATGCCTGAAGCTACAATTACATTTTAATTCATAGTTTATTGTATGTTCCCATATATTGCAGTCTAATAACCGTAGGGGCATCGAAAACATATGAGATATCAATCACTCTGCCCCCTGGTCTTTCATGTTTATATTATTCCACAGCCTTTAAATTACCATAAGTAGTTACTTATTTTCTAAGCTTTCTTCTCTTCTTTCTTACCTTTTGCTTCCATTTATGTTTTATTCTTAGTACCTTTATCCAACAGCTATGAGTATTTGATAGAAGTTTGTAGCTCACTTAAAATCTGTAACAGACAACCTGAAACCCAGCAATTAGCAAAGACAGCTTAGACTTGTGTTCCTTTGTTGAAGGAGGCGTTGAATCTTTTGTTCTGATTTAGTCACGGTAGCTGGGTGGAAGCTGGTACCTCATTATGTGGTTGGTCTGTTTGTCTGGTAGGTAGCAGATGGTACTGGAGATGACGTTACCAAGAGAGGCAGGGTAGAGAAACTCAAGACCTGTGATTTGTTCACCTGTCACCTATAACAAAATACAGGTTAAAAGACTTTATTATTAGCAGCACTATTTTTCTAATGGAAAAGCTCTCGTTTCAAATGAGCCCGCGTCTCATTCCGAAGACGATTTTGCTCCAGCAATTTCTCTGTTGCTCATTATTCAAGAATATCCTGGATTTTATTCTGAACAATGTAAATGTCATTCAAGTGTCAGTGTGTACATTAGCAGCTTTATGTTTACATTCTGTTACTCTCCTTGTGTTTTGGTAGCAAGGGTTGGATGTCTTCTTGTGATTGTATATCCATTAGGAAGGGAATCAGAGATAGCCTGTGAACTGGAGGTCATGCCATACTTTTTCAGTGTGCTTTTGGTATTATTGGTTCCATCCACTGAGGCGATTCTGTACCATAAAATACTGTATTTTAATGCTGTTAAATATCTAAAATCTTTTTGATAATTAGCGGTGTCAGATAGAGTGTTCGAATCCATGACCTTTCTTAACTGCAAAAAGTATGTAATCAATTCCGGGATGGGGAATTAATCTGGTATTAGAACATCTAAGGACAGTGCGGTGCAGAGCCGTGGGTAAGGATATGTACAGCAAATTGCTTAAGTGAAGATAACCCGGGGTGTCCCACGGTGGGTACGTGCTGTCCGGTGGGCAACGTCCCACAGCCTCACTGTGGGACAACCTCCCAGCACAGGCGAGTTGGGAAATGTCTCGCAACTTTACAGAGGAAGGGAAAGATTATTTTATCAAGATAAATACCATACAGCACCTCTAATTGTGCTAATTCTAATCTGAATTCAGACATGAACTTCCATTGTTTCCAAGGTCTGATTTTAGGACAGTCTGTGGATAGTTCCCACAGATGCGAAATTAGCTTGCATTCTGTATGGTTTCTTGAGGGGTCTTGCGGCTATTCCATATGCATTTCTACAAGAGACACTTTGTTCTCCTCTGTGACATGCAAATGTCTTTAACTACTCAGAGCAATCTCAACAGAAAGATGATGAAAAGCCTCGATTACTGTAAGAACGGAACACATAAACCCAGCAAAGTTTGACTATAGAGTAATTCCAGTTTTAGCAAGGGTAGCCCTGACTACACTATACCTGTGAGAGGCAAATGGCTCTGCAGAACACACCACCCGAGTGATGTAGGAGCTCCCAGTCACCATGAGGCAGCGAGTCTCATGATCTCAGTGTGCATCCACATCTACCTTCCGTCGTGCTACCTCTGTAACGTAATTAGAAGTGTGATATTTGACATCCTTAATACTAATTAGTCCTTCCTCACTACCCACCTCCTGGATAAATATTTAGACATTGTGAACAGTCTCCCTGAGTACTCTTTGTCTTTTCTGGAGACTTTCTGAAGCTTCTCCTCTAGTTCAGAGACCTTCTTGGCCTGGTTTTCTTACGGTCTACTTGGAAACGAGAGATACGTGAGGCCCGAGTCTGTGGAAGGCTCCAC
>NW_020884901.1:1133642-1192647 GCF_003945725.1 Corapipo altera | reverse complement strand
CGCGCCGCTCCAGCCCCGCCGCTCCAGCCCCGCCGCTCCAGCCCCGCCGCGGCTCCGGCCGCGCTCCCGCCCCGGCCCCCGCGGGCCGCGCCGCTTTAAGGAGACAGGGGGGCCGCGAGCGCTCGTCCCATCTGGTGCCCGTCCAACTCTCCCTCCTTCCCCTTGGCTTTTTCTTTTCCCAATGAGCTCCACCGGGCTGGGGGAGGAGCGGGGGAAGGAGCAAACTTTGCCCCTGAGCTGCCGCCGCTGCCAGCCCTCTGGACTGTGAGTGCGTACGGTGGGCACCCGCCCCAGCCTCCCTGCAGCACCAGCCTGCTCTCCGCCTGCTGCAGCCTCCCTCTCCCTCGCTTTGCCCCTCTAAATTTCGCACAGTAAGATGTAGGGGGCTTGTCGTTATTTTTTTTTTTCAATTATTATTTATTTCTCACCGAAGATGGTTTAATTTTTTTTTTATATTTCTATTATTTATTAATCCCTCCCAAGCGTAAACCTGCCCAGCCTTCTGCCAGCTGGGCCAGAGCATAAAGCCTGGGACTGCACCTGGGGCGATGAGCCCTGCACTGAAGAAGCCTCCTAGAGGGATGTGCCGGGGCCGCGCAACAGACTAGATCCGAGCCCCGAAGCTCACACCATCAGTTATCCCCTCAGCCCCTTCGCCCGCCTTTTCTGCGCCCCATCCCCCTGAAAGCTCGGACCAGTGCCTGCGCCGCGCTCCGGAGAGCTCTGCCGGGGGAACAGCCCGGTGCCCGAGGACAGACGGGGCGGCCGTGCTAGATGCATGGGGGAGGGCTCCGGTTAATGCAAGTTCTGGGCTCCTGCAGGGACCCCGACAACTGTCAGCAGCAGCAGCAACTCGGGCCCTCCTCCTCTGCTTCCTCAGCGATGCTTTTCCACAGTCTTTCCGGCTCGGAGATGCACGGGGTCATCGACGAGATGGATCGGAGAACCAAAAGCGAAGCACCGGCCATCAGCTCGGCTATAGACAGGGGAGAGACGGAAACGGTAGGAGCCGAAGGAATGGGAGAGTCAGGCACCCCCCTAAACGTACCAAACCCCTCACAGATACGGCTTTTCCCCTAAAATAACAGATCGGGGGGAAACGCGTGCAAAATGCTAAATCAGAAGAGATCTGAGCGTAAAGGCACCCCAAAAGATTAAATGAAACCGTGGGGAAAGGCATGAAACTGTTAATTATTAATAATATGCATAGTAATAGTAACGCTTGGGTGAAATGAACGGTACTGCTCTTGCGAGAAAACGGAAAGATAGACCAGCCTTTTGGTAGCGTCCAAGAACTCCTTCCCTTCCCCCAGCCTGTCCGGCCTTCCAAAGTTTTTAGGAAGAGGCGAAGTATGGCTTTATAACGATAACATTTTGGCACAGCGAATTTTTTGTCTGCAGAATGGAAACACAAACAGCAGAGAATCCAGTTCTGTGTTATTTTTCAGGTAGGATGTCTACAGTGAGACAGTCTTTATAGCATTTATTTTAAAAAAAAAACCAAAGCAAAACAAACCCGAGTGCCTTTAAGTTATTGTTTTTTAAAAATAATTTTAATATGTGGGTTTGTAAACATGGCAAGCAGAACTGGAAGATATGTTTCAGGGAGACGGATGGATGCGATTTTTTATAACTTTACCACTTTTTACCTTCTGTCTGCTGATGCACAGTGCTTGTATATTAATACATTTAGATAATAAAAGGATGCATCCGTCTAAACAGCGTTAAGCTGGCAGAGTGGGAGAGATTTCCGAAGTGTCTTAACTGATTCAACAATTCACGTATGCTTTTTTAAAAAAAAATTTTTTGTTGTTGTTGTTGTTAAGAAATAATTCTGAAGTGAAACGATCTCGCACGTTGGTTAAATGCTGTCTCTCGTAAGCTGATACGGGCATATGCAAGGAAGATCTGTTCTCGGGTTTTCGAACTCCATCAGTATGTGTTCTTTCTCAATGCTATATGGAAATTTACTTAAAGGTGGCAGTGAGACTATTTAATCCTGAAATACTGGCTGGAAAACAGCCTTTGTGCTATAAGGGTGGGACGTGATTTCTAATCTAAACGGGTTTGGTTTTCTTTGAAAAAGTTAATATTTCTCCGTACAATTAAACAGCATCGAATGATCTTCGTTGGAATAAATATTGTGACATGATAGCTTTATCTAACTATATATAATGTATATGCATACACGTGTGTACGTAACAAATAGTGGGATGGAGTACTCGATCCTTGAATGCCACTTCTGAATCTCAGAATATTTTTGTTACTGGAAAAGCAAGGTAGAAAAAAAAAATCGTTATTTCATTTAAAGTGGTTTTACAAGAAACTCTTTTGGTTATAAAACGGTCCCTACTCGGAGTTCGGTTAATGCCTTAAAGAAGCGAGGTCCCGGTGGGTTCCTGTGACTAACACCAGTGGAGTGCCAGGGTTTTATTTGTGTGGAGTTCTGCTAGTGGGAACGGTGCGGTGCAAACGGGAGCGCTCGCAGCGACGGGATTTTGTGATCCCCGCAAGCGGGGGATGAAAGGGACGGGTCTGGCACATGCTGGAAGCGCAGCCTCGGCCCCTTTCCATTGCCCCCGATATCCGCCTTTGCTTTTTGCTTTGCGCGAGGATTTAAGGCTCTAGAGGAGGTAAAAGCAAACAAACAACTTCTCCCCCGCCCCGAAGCAAAACAAACCGCGTGTTGGGCACAGCTGTAAGGAAATGTTTCGGGTTCTCTTGCACAAGAACGGATCTGCCCTGGGCTTCTGTGCAAAGCGGGTAAGAGTAAGTCGGGACCGGAGTGGAAAGCAGCGTCTGGCAGGGTCCGCCCCAAACCCTGCTCCACCGAGCCTCCTCTGCCGAACGCTGCTTTAAGGTGCCTGCTAAAATAAATAAGCGTGCTCAAATGGCTCCGATATTTCTCTCTCTTTCTTTTTCGCTAGAAGTTGACAGGATATGTATGAATTGGGGGGGGGGGGGTTGAAGGTTTCGATTGGATTGCGATTTGACACTAAACTATTAAATTATATAGGGCTTACATTTAGTTTTATTGCTTCCAAGTTTATCCCAGCATAATCTAAAGTGCTCTGTTCGTTTTTTCCCCCTTTCTTTCCAACACGTTTCCCACTATTTCGTTTTCCCGGTAAAATATTCTGCACCTCGGATTTAGTAATGCTCGTCTCCTCCGCAGCTTTATTTACTGATCCCTTTAGTACTTTGGGTCACAGCAGATCGCGATCCGTGTTGTTTGGGACCAGCTTGCAGAGAGCTGTGTCTGCAGCACTGTGACTACTGGGGGTTTGATCGTAATTCATTCGGAATTTTATAGCTAGGAAAATACACACACAGACACGCTCCACATACACGCACTCACAGAGCATTAACTATGCAGACACTCTCAGTATATCCATAATAATAAATTTAAAAATTAACTATCTGCGATTTGCCCTACTCTGTGATTATTGTGCCTGTTTATTGAACAGCATCTTTTCTTGTTTTGTGACTGGAAAATCCAGCAGGACAAAAAAAAAAAAAAAAAAAAAAGTTCTGGGTCTGGTCCGGACGCCTCCCCTAAAACCCAGGGTGGTTTTCTGTTTGTCTCGCCCGCTTCCCCGCCTCCTCCCGGGAAGGTGGGATGCGGCGGGACCCTGGGGACCGGGCATGGGGCCGGTCGGGGCGGCGGGCGCGGAGCCCCCGCTCCTCTGGCAGCCCCTGCGAGGGAGAGCAGCGGCCCGGCCGGGCAGGGGGAGGGGGAGCCCAGCAGCGCTCGAGAGTTTCTCCCTCTCGCTAACGGTCTGTAATTGTTTTCCCCCAGCAGACCATGCCTTCCATCAGCAGTGACAGGGCTGCCCTGTGCGCCGGCTGCGGGGGGAAAATCTCCGACCGATATTACCTCCTGGCTGTGGATAAACAGTGGCACATGCGCTGCCTGAAGTGCTGTGAATGTAAACTCAACCTGGAGTCCGAGCTCACCTGCTTCAGCAAGGACGGCAGCATCTACTGCAAGGAGGACTACTACAGGTACAGCTCGCCCTCGGCCACCAGCCGGGGAGGGGGCAGTGCCCGCCGACCCCCCCCGAGCACACCCCGTCCCGAGGAGACAGCGGAGGGGATCCGTGGGCACGCGTGGGGCAGGCTGTGGGCTCCTCAAAGCTCCCCCTGCGGAGGGATGCTCGCGGGGAGGAGGAGTGCGGTGTTCCGGGAGGGGGGCACGGCCCGGGCACAGCTGCCCCAGCCTGGCTGCGGTACCGGGGCCTCCCGTGCGGGGCCGGCGGAGCCGCTCCTCGCCCGCCCGCGCTGCTTCCTCCGGCCCGGGGGTGCGGGACGTTCGCGGGGCGGGGGTCGGTGCGTCTTCCTCGTGGGATCTGGCGGGGCAGGAGCTGCCCTGCGAGGTGCAAACGGGACGGGGCGTCCCCGCGCTGCCGTCCCGAGGGCCCGCCCGGCTGGGCTCTGCAAACCGGCTTTGTGCCGCTGCCCCGGGCCAGGCGGCCCCCGGGCCGCGCAGCCCTCGGCCGCCCCCCGGGCACACCCGACCGAGGACGGGGCGGTGGCAACGTGCCTCTCACCGTCTCCTCTGGCCTTTCTGTTTTGCAGGAGGTTTTCGGTTCAGAGATGTGCAAGATGTCACCTGGGGATTTCTGCCTCCGAGATGGTCATGAGGGCCAGGGATTTGGTATATCACTTAAATTGCTTCACTTGCACCACTTGCAACAAGATGCTGACCACTGGCGATCACTTTGGCATGAAGGACAATCTGGTGTACTGCCGCCTCCATTTCGAGACTCTCATCCAGGGGGAGTACCAGGTGCATTTCAATCACTCGGATGTAGCCGCTGGGAAGGGCCCGGCTTTGGGAGCGGGCTCTGCCAACACTTTGGGACTGCCTTATTACAACGGCGTGGGGACTGTCCAGAAGGGGAGACCCAGGAAAAGGAAAAGCCCAGGGCCTGGAGCAGATCTGGCAGCCTACAATGCAGGTAAGAGACCCCCACCTCCCCCCAGAACAGTTCAAATGGTTTGTTTCTGTTCACTTCCAAAGGGGGATTTCCGTTTATTTTAGCTTAAACCGTTAATAATAGTTTAGCTGCAGCATAATTATTGAGATCAAGTGCTGTCAAACTGCAATTACAGAAGCTAATATGTTAGCATTTTTCACTTCAGCTGGAAATAAAATGTTTTGAAGCAAGGTCATCTGGTTAAGGGGGGGGGGGAGAGAAGGGGGAATGTAGCCTGAAATAAAATCTGGAAGCCAGAGATTTTAAGTTAGCACTTGGGAGAGCCGTGAATTTTCTTTAGTGGCTACACTTAAAGGCTGCTGACGGGTGAATTATTCTGCCCTGTGCTGAGCTCCTGCACCCTAAAGTTT
Source organism: Corapipo altera (assembly GCF_003945725.1). Taxonomy (NCBI): domain Eukaryota; kingdom Metazoa; phylum Chordata; class Aves; order Passeriformes; family Pipridae; genus Corapipo; species Corapipo altera. The sequence continues at coordinate 1,187,297 of NW_020884901.1, read as the reverse complement.
TGGAAGGAGAGAGAGAGAGAGAGGAAGTGGCCGTTTCCCAAGGGCCCGGGGGGGAGGTGGCCGTGGTGCCGGGCTGGGGGTGCCCGGGCAGGGGCTGCGGGCAGCAGGTGTCTGGGGCAGCACGGAGCCCGCTCACACGCTCGGCTGGAGTTTTCTTTGTCCGACGTGGCTCGGAGAAGGGTCGGGAGACTCGCAGCATCCCTTTTCCATGCCCTCGCTGCCCCGCGGCGCAGCCGCTGCCCCTGAGCCGAGCCCAGCAGCGGGAGGAAGGGGAGCGGAGCTGGCAGCGGCCAGGGCTCTGTGTATCCAGCTGCAAACTTTGCGATGTGTTTCCTCGTTTAACCTCCCGGCCGCCACAGCACTGTAATTTTACAGGCAAAGGAATTCGAGCAGTCTCCTGCCCCCCCATCCCTTTCCCCCCTTCCCCTCGCTCCGCTTCTCCGTGTAATGCCCACCAGAACTGCCCTCCCCGGGCTTCCTGCGCTGCTCCTTGGATGCAACCGGAAAAACTGCTCGGACAGAACAAAATTCTTAGCTGTCGGTTTTACGAGAGGACTCGGAGATGGGGTTGGGCTTCCCCCCAGAGCGGCCGTCCCGCCGGGCCCCCAGCTCCTTTCCCCCCTCCGTTCTGCGCCTCAGTGTCCCCTGCGCTCCTCCGCTCCTTCCAGCCTGTTTTCTTTTCAATCCACCGCGTTCAGACGCGTCCCGTAGGGCGCAGATTTGCCTCCAACGTGTTTTCTTTTTCCCGGAGAGGGCGTTCGGTAAAGGCCAAGCTTGCTGCGGGTGGTTTGGGGCCGCAGCTCTGCGCGCCCCGACAGCTGCGGGCTGCGCCGGGCGGCGGCGGCGGAGGAACGGGGGGAGGAGGAGGAGGAAGGGGGGAGGAAGGTGCGTGCGGGGCACCGAGAGGTGCAGGGGAGGTGAGGGGCTCGGGATTCGCGCCGGGGGACGCGGCCCGGGATGGGGAGGCTGCGGGTGTTTTGCGCCTGAAGGGAGTAACAATAGCGACCGAACGGGGTGGTTTGCGCTGAAAATGGCAGGGAGAAAAGGCGCATCTCCAACCGGCAAACGCACCTCGGGAACGAAATTGCCAGCTATTATTGGTTTAACTAATCGCTGAATAATTTGGAAATAGTGCAAAAAGCAGTAGCAGTCCCAGTGGTGAAGGTTGATGAAAGGTGGATGTAGTGTTCTCGCGGGTAACAGTTCAGCTTTAAAACGTGCATCAAATATGCGTCTTTCCCGTTTAAAAAGTCTCCTTTTCGAAGGGATTAGCTTTTAATTGTCCTTCCGCTGTCTCCCTGTGCAGGGCAGATGTTCAGATTCAAAGGACCTGTAAACCGAACCAGCGGCATCTGTCCTGGATGGGAGCACAGCCTGTGAAAGTCTTTCTGCTCCCTGACTTCCTAAATAAACCGCCTTTAACTGCATTTTGGAAAATTCGTTTACAAAATAATTGCCCTCCGATTTTTTGGTCTTTTAATCTTTGTTTAAAGCCTCCAACTGAAACTTAAGAGATCTTCCTTGAGTAACCTTTGGCTTCTTTGCTTAAGCTATTTATCTGCTTAACTATTTACTAGACCAATAATCGACTAATTTATGCAGTAATAAGTGCCATTGATCTTGGAAATCAGACCAGGTTGCCCGCTGATGTAAAATTTCACAAACAAGTAAATTATTGCAAAGCCTTCAGTTTTGTGCCTTTAAAGAGAAACCGTTTAAAAATGTGATAGTTTCTCTTTTTATTTTTAATGGAACTTGTCACTTCCTTCTCAGAAACTCACTAGAAATGCGCAGTGTTGTCCTCTGAGGGGATCTGCTCCTGGTAATTTGTGTAGAATACTTTGTGGAAATAAATCTACACCCAGAGGTGGTGGGAAAAGGGGGACCCGTAAACTTGGCAGAGTCGAGGCTGAAATTATCTCGTAAATTGCAGTAAATATTCATCTGCAACACGAATTGGACTGACTTTCCCCCCACACACTTAAACAGGACTTCGTTTGCAGGGGGTTGATGGGTTTAGATGTGGATAGAGCCTGACAAGTGGAAAATAGCTTAGAAGGATGCTGGAACTTCAAAAAGATTTCTTTTTCTTTCTTTCCTCCTCCCTTTTTTTTTTTTTTTAGTGTGTTCCTGTGATCATAATTTCTTCCTTCACTTGTTGGAATGGAGTTTGATGGGTTTTTTAGGTCAGTAAATCAATGGCTGAAAGCTTGCTGAACACAGAAGCACCTGTAAAGAATTCTGAATACTCCCGTTGTGAATTAGACCCCAAACCTCCCACAGCCCGCTGTTTTATTCATTTGTATCTAGTCCGGCTTTAAGACACTAAAATATCCCGGAAAATGACAGATGTATAGCGCGAACTTGGGGCACGACGAGCTGATAAAATACCCATAATCTATACAAAGGGCCAGGATGTTCCTTCGCCAGCAGGAACCTCGTGCTCCGCTGCGGGGGTGCCCGAACAGCCCGGCTGGATGGAGCCCTCGGCCCGTGGGCACCGGGGCTGGCGGAGGTGTTTGGCCCCTGGCTGCCGACCCCGCTCCCGGCGGGGCTGGGGGAACCCCCGGGCCGCCTGGAGCTGACCCTCCCAACGGGCTCTGGCACGAGTGGGTTGGGGTTTTTTTTTCCCTGACAAAAATGCGAAAAGCCCGGAAAGTTTTGAAGAGCGAATCTCTCCTCCGCGTTTCTCTTGGGACTAAAAGCTCAGAAGAAGCTTCCCTGTGACTCGAGGGGCAGAGCGAGCAGACGGGAGTCGCAGCCTAAAAAGGAATGTCTTGGAGAGATTTCCTAGGAAAAATATGAATTTGCCCCTTTCCCTCTTCCTCTTTGCTTCTCCCCCTTCTCTCCCTCCCGCCGCCCCTCCCTGGTCACCCTGCGGGTCCCCGGGCGCATGTGGCCCCTCCCGGGGCACTGGGGCTGGGGTCGGGGCTGGGGCAGCGCAGGGGTTGGGGTCGGGCTGGGGCAGGGCTGGGGCAGGGCTGGGGCAGGGCTCCGGCCCCGCTCGCTGCCCGAGGGGCTCCCGGGGGCGCTCCCGCTGCCCGGGCGGCTGCGGGGCCGGGTGCGGGGCCGGGTGCGGGGCCGGGGCCCGGGGCAGGGCCGGGGAGCGGAGCCGCAGCCCCTTCCCCCGGCGGGGCGGGCGGGAGGAGCGCGGCTCGGCCGGGGCTGCCCGGGTTAATCGCGGCGCTCGGGGACTGACCGCGCACTCGCACCGGCCATTCAGCGCCATTCAATTGGCTTAATTGAGGGGAAAAACCCTGGCGGCGGCTCCTCCCGCGGGGCCCGGGCCCGGCCGCCCCTGGCCGGCCCCTTTGTTCTCCCGCCCCGCAGCCCCGGCCCGGCCGCGCTGCCCCCGGGGGGCTCCGCGGACGGGGGGGCCCGACCCTCCGGCAGCCCCGGGGGGCAGCGGGACGAGCGGCCCCTTTGTCCGAGGCTGCCGCGGAAGGCCGGAGGAAGAGGCTTCTAATCCCAGCTCTCCTGCTTCCTGGCCTTGTGATGCTCGGCCTGGGGGATAGTCGCTCCTTAAGACAGGCTTTATCTCCCCAGAAGCGCTTCTGGAAATGTCAAGGCTGAGGCAGCGCTGTCGTGTCTGTTGCTCCATGGCTTGGCACAGGCACCCTCCTTTGAGCGCTGCCAGGTGCCTCAGGAGCAGCCGCGGGTACCTCGCCTGCTCCCAGAGCCACAGCTGCACCCCTTTGCATCCCTGTGGGGAGCAGTTCGGGCATCTGCCTTCTCCAAGCATCTTCTCCTTCCTCCAAGGGGAAGGACTGTCTCTGCTCCTGTCCCAAGTACCACTCTGAGGGCTCTGTCTCACTTCTGTCCCTTTGAGGATATGAGTAACACAAAGTCCTCTACACGCTCCGACCGAACAAGGAATCTGGCTGCACCCCTGCCTGGTCTGGTTAATCACAAGTTCCCTCTCCAGGCAGCAGGAGGTTAAAACACCCCCTTGACTCCGATTACAGAAGGAAAGGGGTGTATGTTCCTGAGCCACTGAATATTGAGAGCTGATGCACACACCAAATGTGTCTCTTGTTTAATCATTCTTTCAGAATCAGGATTAGTTTGCTTTCTTTTGGTGCAAGCTAACATGTCAAACACAAGTTACTAAGAACAAAAGTTCCCCCAAAGGAAATTCCTCTTTCCCATCTTCTTCATGTGCCAAATCCTCAGCGACCTACTAACTACTGAGCACATGCTTTGAATCCCAAGGCACTGGGGGCTCTGGTCATGTGAGGATGGAGAGTACTCCCAAATTGTCCTCCTCAGGCTTTGTCACTAAGGGACCAGCACATCCTGCTCTGTGTTCCTGTTACTTGGTTTAGGGAGGTGTCACACATTATCTGCAGAGGGTATTTTGGTCACCAATATCAAAATGAAATGTTTTCATCTCAGCCTGTGGACATCACCATCCTGTGACCAGGTGGCCCTGTGGGGCTAAGGGGGGCTGTAAGTGCTGCCACTGCTGCACCAGCCAAGGGTGGGAGGGCCATGGCCTGGGTGTGGGGTCTAGGGAAAAGCACAGGGGTCTTAGAAATGTCCTAGGGTCAAAAAAGAGACTTGGCACTGACTCAGAATTAGTTTTATCACAAAATAGAAATGAAACATTAGTTTAAGGCTCCTCTATTGAGCTGGAATTCTACCAATTGTATTTCTGAAATCCCAGCAGGAGCCTGAGATACTGCAATGGAATGGAAATGTTACATACAGATAGTTCAGCAATTCCTTTGGGAGATCCACAGGGACACCACAAAGGAACAGGGAAGATAGTGCCTGAAAACAGAGGGTTGTGTGAGGAGCATGTACAGTGTTAGTTTTACACCCTGGTGCCTTTTGCAGAAACTCCTCAGCTCTTCAAATCTCCTCTTACCCCCTTGGCCCACTCTGTGTCTGTGCCTGCACCGCCTGTGGACACTGCAGGGCTGGGGGGATGCAGACAGCATTAACCAAACAGAACAGACCTTTGAGGATGGTGCCAGGCCCCACAGCCAAATCCGGGGGGGGATTGGCACCAGCCAGGACTGTTTCTGTCATGTTGGATGATGCCTGGAAGTGAAACCACTTCCACAAGACAAGGAACAGCTCACGCCCTCTCACACTTCCAAAATCTGTTCTGTAACTTCCATCAGAGACAAGGACATTTTGCTAGCCCCAAATGGTACTTGGTTACTGTCAGTTTAATATTATTTTTACTGAGTAGATGAGGAGGTAAAATTACGAGAAATTCCAAGAGTAAATTGTTCATTGTCCTATTGGGGCTTGATGAAAAGCTGACACCCTCATTCCATTCTGGGAGGGTTTAGAATCACTTTTATACCCTTGGATTCTGAATGCATCTCATTCTCTATGGAACATGTTAAAATCCAAATGCTCGCAGCCCTAGGGTTAGTTTTGTTGCATATTAACAGGAACAGACCTCAGTCCTGCAGACAGTTATTCTGATGTATTTCCTCCTGTCTCTCTGCCTTGTTATTTCTGGGAGGGTTTGAAAACCTTTAAGATGACACACAAAGGCCTTTTTCATTACTAGTATCTAAAATTCTTTGAGGACATTTTAAAAACAAGCATGATTTGGTTTTACACTTCCATAACAGAATTTTCTATGAGCATTATTATGTTATTCATCCCAGTACTCTTTATGTCAGGAATTGTAGCTATGAAGGAGACTGGAGAACATAGGATGACTCCAACTGGGCAACTGGATCTCAGTTCTCAAACCAGTAAAGGTTTTGCTGCATCCCACCCAGCTCTGTTACTGCTCCATTGTTACTATCTCCTTTAAGCACCCTGCACCTTTTAAATTCAGGTGCTCCCAGGCTTTCCACGCCGCAGGAGAACAAGCAGAAATGCTTCTCGTTGCCAGAATTTGGCACAAGCTGCTGGGGTCTGGAAAGGATTTATCCCAGTGTGTGCACACGCACGCACACACCCACCCAGACCCCCACGTTCCTGCGGGCAGGGCCGTTGGCTCCAGCTGGTTTGTGGATCACAGCAGTGCAGAAACACCCAGCAAAGTTGGAGCCTTCGGCCCCTCGGGGCGGATCTGCTGAACAAACGTGCTCTGGGGCTTGGAGCTGGGTTTTTGCTCCACACTCTGCCATATCTTTGGGGAAGGTTTTGAAAGGCTGAGGTTTGGAAAGCAGCTACTGTAGCTGCTGCAGACCTGCTGTTTAGGGAGTCCATGTGCATCTTGGCTTAGGAACCAGTGCATTTTATGTGCGTTTTTCAGAACTGTTTTTAATGCATGCCTTTCAGAACGTGGGTGTTTTTAGTAGGGCTGAGCCCCGCTGATGGACAGCAGGAATTCAAACAGCACTATAAAGACATGTCCATGAGATATAATCAGTTGTAACGAAACAGCAATAAATAATGGACAATTGAAAACAAACCTGTTCGAGTGTTTTAAGAAACTCACCAACAATTCACGTTCTAAAAGATTTTTTTCTCATTTTTTGAGTGCTGTGTAGAACAGAGATAGTAGTGATTTTTCATTACTTTTAACATAAAACTTGTAGGAAACAAGGGGGGAGTTGTAGATTTTGGAACAGGAAAAGCTAATTAATGACAGTTTGTCAGAGCTAATTTTCAGTTATATCCCTGATTTTTTTATTGGATTTAAGCTCAGTCCTTAATGTTATTTTAAGAGGTTTTCTATGGTTTACTGTATGCACAAATAAATGAGAAACTACTTTTGGTCTACGAGAATATTTTGCTTGGCATTCAACATTTAATACTCCTTGATAATTTTACAGTGTTCCTTGCTCGCAGACCTTCTTCACGGGCTTTATGGTTGATTTCTGCAAGTGTATCCATCAGTGCCATTCCCTGATTCCAAAGGATATGACAGAAGTGATCATTCAAACTTGTATTTGCAACAACTTTTTTTTTTTTTTAATGGAAATATAAACACATAACTAATTAAAAAGATATTTTTCGTTTGGCATGCCAGTGAATATGTTGTATTAACAGCTTTATTTCTTTAGCTAGTCAGATTATAGTCATAATTTGCTGTCTGGTAGCCACAAACTTTATTTCTTTTATAGTGTTTCATTTAATAGTCTCTCTTGTACTCTACAGGGTTTAGTTTGATGGAGGAAATAATTATGATTTTAACTAGTCTGTTCCATTGAGAGTCGAGTGGACTGCATTGCACAGCTTTCTGTGTGTTGCAGTGCAATTTATAGTGATCCCAAGCACATTAAACCCTTCACGGAGTCAGGACAGCTCCTGTCCTCCCACTGACAGGGCAGGAAAGGCTCTGAGGGGAGGGAGGGGAGGAAAAGGGAAACAGGCCTGACATTTTAAAAGCCACAGAGGGGCAGGGCAGGTCCTTGCAGGCTGGTTGTTCAAGGGAAAGCCAGAGGATGAGAAATATGATCCAGAGGGGCCACAGGCCCAGGGCAGCGCCTTCCCTGTGCTGGCACTGCTGAGGCTCCTCCAGTGCTGGGGTAGTTCTGGACCTCAGACAAGAGACATTGAGGGGCTGGAGCGTGTGCAGGGAAGGGAAGGGAGCTGGGAAGGGGCTGGAGCAGCAGGAGCGGCTGAGGGAGCTGGGGGGGCTCAGCCTGGAGAAAAGGAGGCTCAGGGGGGACATTCTTGCTTCTCGGGTGGGAGTCAGGCTCTGCTCCCCTGGAACAAGGGACAGGACAAGAGGAAATGGCCTCAAGCTGTGCCAGGGGAGGTTTAGGTTGGATATTAGGAAAAATCTCTTCCCCAGAAGGCTTGTCCAGCCCTGGCACAGCTGCCCAGGGCACTGGTGGAGTCCCCATCCCTGGAGGGATTTGAAAGCCCTGTGGATGTGGCACTTGGGGACGTGGGTCAGTGGTGGCCTTGGCAGCACTGGGGGAACAGTTGGACGCAGTGACCTCAGAGGGCTTTTCCCACCTGAGCTGTGCCATGAACCTGTGAAATGGAGGGAGGGTGAGCAGGGCTGGTGCCAGCACACGCCCCGGGGTGTTACTGCCATCGCTGCCCTCAGGTGAACTGCAAACAATGCTGGGTGTGGAGCAGGACACTTACAGGCCTTTTCCTCTGCTTGCCCCAAGCTTTGAGCTGCAATGAGAACGATGGTGACCACCTGGACAGGGACCAGCAGTACCCCAGCAACCAGAAAACCAAGCGCATGAGGACGTCCTTCAAACACCACCAGCTGCGGACGATGAAGTCGTACTTCGCCATCAACCACAACCCCGACGCCAAGGACTTGAAACAGCTGGCTCAGAAAACTGGCCTCACCAAAAGAGTTCTTCAGGTAAGGACAGCAGTCTTTTATCTCGAGAAGTGATCAAAATATCAATTTGACATTGAAATGCCACGGATTTTGCTGATTTTCAAGCCTCTCTCAGTCATTCGTACCTTCCGTGGCACTGCAGTTAAATCCTAGGGAGCGTGAGAAGAGTTAATTCTTTTCAGTTTCCCTAAAACAGATCCTTTGGGTTCTAATTTTTAATGAGAGTTGTGAGGGTTTGAGGCCCTGTTTGTTTTCCAGAAGTCACTTAATTCTGGTGCATGTTTTAGCTTTCAGTGTGCTGTAAGAAAAAGTGACTTATTTCAGTTAGTGTGTTCCCTGCAAATAGAGAGCTCTTAGTTTAGAAATTACTGTCAGTGTTTACCTTTGTAAGAAATTAATCAACAGTTTGAATTTATTTTATCAGGACAAGAAGGGTAGCTTTTCTTTCTTAACTGAAGTGGACATAAATTTAATTTTTCAAAAATTGATTTTCTATTCATAGTTGATAACTCTTAGAACGAAAGGAGACGGCATTTTAAAAGTACTTGTTCTCTGAAAGCTGGATTTTTCTTACTTCGTGGATACACACTCCATTTGAGCTATTGTGGGAAGGAAAGGGGGGAATATTAGTTGGTTCAGCTGCATTTTAATTTATAATTCTGATTCAAGAAGTCAATTTTAATGACCACTTATCCAAATACCTATACCTAGAGATAAATTTGGGCATGTAGGAGCCATGACATTCCAAGATCTATTGCTGAAAGTTTTAAGTGGATCTTAATTGTAGAAAAAAGGATTTGTGATCTTCCCAGAGCCAGGCAGGGCTGTGGTGAGGTGAGGCTGTGTGAGGTGAGGGGAGGGCAGAGGGCTCAGCTGCTGAGCAAAGCTGAATTCCCTGCAGAGATCCTGGGCCCTGCAGTGCTGGCACCCAGCAGAGGGAGGAATCAGGGGTTTGTGGGCTCCCAGCAACACAACCAATGCCAAACTGATCCCTTCTCTTGGCTGTGTCCCCGAGCTGGAGTTGGTGGTGCTGTTTCCTGAGGCTGGTTTGGGTGGAGAGCAGAGTCCTCTGGCAGGCCCAGGGCACAGCCCACACGGTGCAGTGGCTCTCCCAGCAGCTGTCCTTGTCCTCCATCCACACACATGGGGGGGAGCAATTCACTGCATCTGTCTGTCCTCAGTTTGACCCTTCTCTTTGTTTTACCCTCCCAATTTGGACACTCCAGCCATACCAGTTCTTTCTGTGCACTCACACCCCAATTACCTGCCAAGTTTCACAGCGTGCATTAAGACACGAGATCAGTCTAGAAAGTGTCTTTCTCTTGTATCATCTTTCTGTTCCTTCTGCTTGCTCCACAAAGGTGGATTTTGACTTCCACCTCTCTCTTCTCTTTTCACCTAATGGATCTTTCCTTCCATCTGTTTTTCCAAGATATCTTCTCTGCTTCTTTTTCAGAATGTATTTCCTAGTCTCCAAAATTGGAGTCCACGCCCATTACTCTTCCATTCCTCTTTGTGTTTCTTCATTGCTTCTGTTTCCATCTTAATCATGTCACATTTGGCAGTTTTAAGGTGCTTTGTGGTTCTTCTTTTTTTGTGTGTTTTGTAGCAGACCCTACAATTCCACCAAACTTCAGTTGTCGTTTTGGTATTTGGTGTTTCACTCCTTTTACTGTCACAGTTAAATATGTGCATACTCCTGTATGTCTGGGCTCCTTTAGCTGCAGAGTGGTGGAAGGTAATAGTTGTTGGTGAGAATTGTACCCTGAGGATGATGCTGTGGGAGGCAGTTCCAGAAAGTGGCTTGGGGTGATACTTTGTCTGGTATCACTTGAGTTTTCCTGTCTGTTATGAGCACTCTCTACTCACAGATGTTTTGTTTTAAAATTAATTTGGGCCATGAAAAAACAAACTTGTATTTCATATGTTTTAGAACCCTTGTGCCCTGTTGGTTCGTCTTTACCTGTGAGAGGCAATTTTTCAAACACTGAAGTTCACCTCCATGGATTTCAGGGTTGCTCTTCGCTGGGGAAAACTCACCACGGTCACTGAGACAGTGTCACTTGTTCATTCTTTTGAGCCAGAAAGGCTGGCACTGCCCCTGTGCCCCTCACTGAACACAGGGTGATTCCCTGGCACTGTTGATCAAACAAGCACCATCAGCATCAGCCAGTCCCACCCGCTGGAGCTGCCCAGGCTCCCGGCTGTACGTGCCCACTTGAGGAGTCAGAACCCTTCCACGATCCCCAGCAGGTGTTGGTGAGCTGCTGGATCTCCTGTGTGTTCAGATCTCACTTCAGCTCATGAAGGACCCTGGCTCTTTGGGTACCTTTAATAGAATATATTTTAGTGGAAAATGCTGGGCAGCAGATCAAGAGAAACAGATTGTCTTGTTGTGAAAGCAGTGCACTCCCTAAACACACTGAGCGAGCTCCTGGGGGTTTGGGGAGCAGCTGTAGTGCCCTTGCCATAGAGACAGTCCCACAGGATGTCATGAGAGGCCTCGGAGGTGAGCAGAGAAACAGAACATATTCTTAATGGTCTGGGATACCAGAGTTGGAAGACCTGACTGGTGTCCTTGCTTTATATACAATAGTTCACCAACTGCACATGTCCAGCAGGAAAGGTGACACTGCTCCTCAGAGTGCACTGCCTTCAGTGCCTTTGTGATGCACACTGTTGTCCCTGAGCAGCCACATTAGAAACACAGTAAGCCTATTTATGTTTTTAACACTTCTTTCTATTTAGTTTCCTTCCAGTTTAGGTTTGTATTTGCAATTTAATTCATATACCTCTTGTACTGTAGCTGGGGAACACAAGCCCTTTAGTGTAAGCTGTCCTTCATAATTAAAGGGACCAGCTAATTGTGAGCTAACTAACCTAACAGGCACAGATGCTGCTCTTTGGGGAACTGATCTTTCTTTCCCTCAGTTTAGGAAGGGAAGGTGGAGGTGGATAGCCCCGAGGAGGTGTGGTTAGCTGGTTATAGGTCTGTACCTCTTCTCTCCCCAGGAGTCTGCACTATGTTTATCCATGGTCAAAGCAATTTAGGAACATGAAGAATCTTTTTCCAGTGGGTGTCTTGTGCACCATTTATTCTCTGCTGAGTCACCCCCCAGTACAGCTGCTCTCAGAACTCTACACAGATCACTGTGTGCAGTTGGATTCTCTGCTTCAGTTTCCAGGAGCCAGCGAGTCCAAAATGTCCCCACCCAGTGTGGGGACCTGCACTGCCCTTGGGTGAGGGTTTGCTTTGGGCTGCAGTCTCTTCCCAAGTCCCCACTCATTAAACATCCCTGGGTCCCCCTTTGACTGTGCAGTCACTAATTACAGCAGAGTAATCACGGTGTGTGCAATGAGTGAGCACAGTCTGCTTTGAGGGGCCGCATCCTCTAGATTTTGTGTCTCCACTTACTAGTAGTTAGTGAAATTCAGGGAACATGAATGTCTCCAGGTATTGTGGGAATGAGCAAAATTGTGTTTAAAAAATTGTTTCTAGCAGAGGCTGTTCATAGAGCTAATATGTAACAGAGGCAGCAATGGAGGTGTTACAAACCAGAAAATAAAGTCGTCTGAGGTGATGATCTCATTCACTGCAGCGGCCAATTCCCTCGCAACACTTAGTGGGCTTATTTTCAATACTTCCCTATCTTATGGAGATGTTATTTTACTCCTGTTTGACTTGGTGGAGACAAAGAATTGGCTGCACAGGTCGCTGAAGAGACAGTGCAATATTTTCCCCTCAGTGAATATGACTGTGCCCGAGTGGGGAGTGCCCAGCTCCAGCCCCAGCCCTGCTCAGTGTGGGAGCAGCAGTGCTGGGGCTCTGCAGCTGCTTTGAGCTGCCAGGGGGAGTTTGGGTCTGTGCTTTCCCGTCTGATTTGAAATAGCTCAGCCTTGTACTGATACAGTTGGACAGAAAACCACTAAATACTTCCCAGTGACTTTGTTTATTCCTCAGTCCCGAAGAGCAGATTCCCAATTGTGCAATTGGTGTGAGATGGGTCCTTCTGGAAGGATTGTTTCAGTTCAGTGTGTGTGGGTTGTTCTGTCTGTATTGCCCTCCCAGGTGCAGGGCCCTGCACTGCTGTGTCCAGCTGGAATAAAGGCCCAGGGCAGCAGGAGCAGCCCCACAGCCCGGGCAATAAGAGTTTCCATCCTTCACCATTCTCTAACATGAAGTCTTTGCTGAATGGTGTCATATCTTAAGCACATACCAGAATGTCAATATGGTGGTAATGATGTTATCCCTTTCTGTCATAAGACAAGGTATTTTCAGAATTTAAATTAACAAGTAATTAGATGTATTTTCAGTAATAATATGAATACTTATTATTAGACAGTTTTAAAGAGCCTTATAATGATTAGCTGATTAACCCTGACAATATCTCAGTGAGGAAGGGAGTGAAAGCAGTCATATAATCTCTACATTTGAATAATACTTACAAGATAAGGGGTATTTTCTGTGTCTATCAGGAATTTCCACTATTAAAGAGATAATGACCCATGTCACACGTGGGGCTCCTGAAGGCTGGTCACTGGTGAGGGCAGCTGAGCTCAGGTTTTTGTATTTGATGGGAGATGAGGGGAACACAAACACTGAGAATCTCGGTCAGTTTACATCCTGCACGTGTCAAATCCCAAACACAGAAGGTACCACAGAGCCTCTGGCCCTGTTGAGGTTGAGGAGCAGTTGGACATTTAGGAACAGTCTAAATACACAAAATAGTTCTGGTGCCTTCAACTGCTTTACGTGCTTTAAACAAGACAATTGCTTTGTGAATAGGAATGAAAATGTTGCCCATATTTGGCACTACTGCATACAAAAATATGTGTATTTTTAATGAACATAGGTGTGTAATTGTGCACAAGTGCACATACCACCAGACCAGTGGTTTTGCCTGTTGTGTTTTAATTATTGCACAGCTACACACACACAGCAACAGCAGCTGCCCCCAAACTCCTGTTCCACCTGCTCAGCTGTCATCCTTCATACAACTACCACAAGGTATTTTAAAGGATCAAACCCACATTACTCTGTGGAACAAGTGTAAATTATCTCTCACTGAAAGGTAAAAAATCCTATAGATATTCCAGTTGCTGTTTTTTCCCATTCCTAACCACTTGGCGCTCGAGGCTTTGTGGCACCTTAAAGACCCTTGGCTGAGGAGAAAGCTTTCCAGAGAAGGAGTAGGAGTGCTCAGGAAGAGGAATCTGTGGCTGGAGCATCCCTAGATGAGAGGAAAGCCAGTCTGAGGTGCACCAGCCGGGCAGGTCCCTGAGCTCTGGCTGCAGCGAGCTGGGAGTGTCCGTGCGTCCCATGGCTCCCGGTGCTCCAGCCTGGAGCGGATCCACGGCAGGGCCCTCAGCAGCAGGGCCCTCAGCAGCAGGGCCCTCAGCAGCAGGGCCCAGCACCTCTGCAGGGCTGGGTGTCCTCGGGAGCCCACACACTGCAGCTCCCTGGGCAGGCCAAGAGGAGGAGCCCAGTGGAGATCCTGTCTAGTGCAGATCCCGCACTCAGCCCATCCCAACTCCCAGGAGTACGGAGGTGATGAGGCCCACGGATTTGGGATGGAAAGGCTCAGTCCCACCCCCAGAGCAGGTCAGCGTGAGGACAGTGGGATCAGCACCGAGTCCATGGCAAAGAATGTAACCACAACAGAGGCCTTGGATAAATAAGCACAGTGGCATTGCACCCAGTTTGTAGCAGGAACATCACCTGGTGTCAACAAATACCGTGTGGAACACAGGGTAGTTAATGACACTTTCAGATTTAGTCCCAGTCCTATGCTTTCAGCAAGTTTCACAGTTTTATTTTATCTATTTTCAAAAAGGTCAGAAAATATTTTCTCTTTAAAAACTCCTGCAGACAGTGGAAAGCATTATTGGACCTAAACACTGGAACTTAACTGAGAAAGGTGAAGTCGTAGCTTTTGTCCTTCACTCAGATAATAATCAAAGAATGCAAGAAGTAGAAACCTTGGAAAAAATTCCGTGTGTGGAGGTAATTCCTACAGTAATGACAGTTTCTGATGCAATGTGGGTCTTTGATACCATTCAAGCCCCTTTTCCCAACATTGTTCCCGTACTGAAAACATTTGAGAAGGGAAACTGGCATAGGAGAAGGGAGCTGAAGCATCTGAGAAAGAAGAGTAAGAGAAGAGTGAGGAAGAGGGCCAGTCCTCTTAGTAAAGGGGGAGGCAGCAGACCTGGAGACACAAGGAAGCTCCTGGGAGAGCAGGAAGGCAGGAGCTGTGGGATGAGCCCCCGGTGCTCACGGTGGGAGATGGACTGAGATGTGAGGGGGCCCCAGCTCGTGGGTCCATGTCCGTCAGGTGCTTGTTGTCTCCTCACCCACACAGGTGGGACTGAGGGCCAGCAGGGCTCCTGCAGGCTGCCCCAGTTCTGAGCCTCCTTTCACACAGCCAGCACAGCCAGACTGCCACCCTCTGTGCTCAGTCCCTCCTGGCCCAGGCAGACGCTTTCCAGGGATTGCAGGAGAGGGAAGCAGGAATCCTTTGCAGGCAGAGGCCGCTTCTCACGACCAGGGCTACTCTTCTAACATGTCACCAGTAAAAACATCTTTCCTGATTCCAGCATTGCTGAATTTGTGAATGTGCTTTTGCTTTTCGAACCGCTGCAGCTCTTTAAATGCTACCCTGTCCTGTTGAACTGTTCCAGGTTTGGTTTCAAAACGCTCGAGCCAAATTCAGACGGAACCTCTTGCGTCAAGAAAACACAGGGGTGGATAAGACTTCAGACTCCACACTGCAAGCAGGGACCCCGTCAGGCCCTGCCTCAGAAATATCCAATGCCTCCATGAGTCCATCCAGCACTCCCACGACTCTCACGGACTTGACTAACCCCACGATGCCTACTGTGACCTCTGTCCTGACATCAGTGCCCGGCAGCCTTGAGGTTCACGAATCTCGAAGTCCTTCACAGACAACCCTTACAAACCTTTTCTGATGACTCTTTCTTAATAATTTCTTTAAAAAAGAAATTATTCTTAGCTGAAATTCCAAGTGTATTTTAATAGAGGCTTTGAGCAACTGACTAACCACAATTAGGATCTCTCCTAAAAAAAACAGAAGGAAGTGTAGTGTTCTGGTATTATGGAGTACGGACTGAAGAATAACTTGGAAGATCTATTGCAACACAACATTTGTGTAACTGTACAGTTTTGTGGACTGAGCAAGGGAAACAGCAATTAATTTAAGTTGGCTAAAGCTTCTGTATTTTCAAAGACTGCCATGTGCCTTATATACTGTTTTATCTACATTCTTTGGATTCCATGTCCACTTCTCTCTTTTTCTCTCTGTATATTTATGACCAGGGCAAAAATGTTAAAGAGTTTGTTACTTTGGATAGTCCTAAGCCTTTCATTGGTTGCTTTGTTGTTTTAGAATTTTAAGGTCGAAGTCTGTTCGAATACCAGAATTTGTAAAATCTAATCAGTAATAAAACCACTTATGGAAACTACTTGGTAATGGCTGCAGTTACATTTAACATTAGTGTCACAGTCGAGGTAGGCTGAGTGGGTGTAAAAGGGTTAGAAAACTGCACTTCAAACACAATATCTGCCTAGGAAAAACCCTAAATGTGATGTACACGTTCCTCCCGTTCCTGAAGTGTATATGGTGAGAAATCCAGCTCGTGCAGCAGTCTGGGTATCTTCATTGTAGAGAAATAAATGTTAGTTGCAGGTAGAAGTTATCAGATAATGTTGAAATTCAGACAGAAGAACGCTCCTGAGTTTTGCTCTGTGGAACAAGCCTGACTTCAGCCAGGGTGAGGGAGCAGGAGGGGCCTGTCCCGTGTCACGGGGGAGCGAGGGGGGTCCCCAGCAGGGTGTCCCACAGCCCCTCCCAGACATGGACACTGGGAAGTGTTTTCCCAGTGGGGAAATGGCAGAAGGATTTCAGGTTATTTTACAACATTGGTGAGCAAAGTCAAGGCAAAATGATGTTTTATGAAGTCACAACCTCACATTTTTTGTAATGCTTTGAAGGAATCAAAAGCCAAGGAAGAATATGGTACTACTGACACTAATAAAAGTGGTTATTCCTTTGATCATTATGGACCTTTCAGTACAACTGAATTCCTTCTCCCCAAAAATCTCTGCAGAATATAACTCATATCTTGAGTTTTTTCCCTATTGTTTTTAAGGATGCTTTTCTGTAATTAAAGAAATACCTCAGCAAAGTTTAAACACGGATAAGAACGAGTCTACACCACGCTATTTGCCCAGGAGGTTGAGAGGTTTGGAGTGGTCCATAAGATGCAGATGGCTGTTCCTTTTCAGACCTGTTCCAATCAGTTATTTCAGTCAGATGTTGGGGTGTATGTGGCCAGCTCTCTCAAACTAATCCCTCATTCCCATTGGATCGGAATTACTAAAAGATTATTCCGAATAAACAGCGAGAGAGGTGCCAAGATTCGTGTTCTTTGCCCTTCTCAGGGCATTGAAGATGATTTTGCAGGCTGGACTCTCTGCTAACAATGTTTTGGTTTTAAAAGCGCCACATTTATTCCACTTTCTGAGCTGAAAATTTGCCATTCTTGTGCAAGCCAAATTCCTGTCGAGATCAGGGAGAGATTTCAGAGTATAAGGACTGTGGGATAGAATTGCTGACATAATTAGGTCATTTATTAACCTTTTTTGTACTTCAGCTTAAAAAACCCCACAGGTGAGCTATGGGAAAAGCAAGGTAGTCCTCAAAAGATGAAAACTGGCTGAGATCTGTGAGAGGGATTAAGGTCTGGTCACCAAACCCGAGGGGCTGGCAGAGCCCTTTGAGTTTGTGCACAGTGATGAGACACTAGAAACGATCATTTGGGTTGAATTAATAACTGGTACAGGTTTGTCCAGGACATTTCCCCTCATAATCCAAGTGTCTAACAAGGACACTGTGCTGGTTGCTGGACTGTAACAGAGCACAGATCTGCCTTTCAAAGCTGTTCTGACCCGCAGATTCTGCTCTTTGTAACGTTTTGTTCGATGTCAATCACCTTGGAGGTTTTATTTTTTTTTTTTACGTGCTTAGCTGGATCTTTTCTTGATTTCAAAGGCAATTTTGGTCCACTGTTAAATGGTTACAGCCCGTAATTAAACCCCTGTGTGTTAACCTGTAAACAGTTTGACAAAGCTGACTCCTGAGTCCTGAAGTGTTGCGGCAAATGTAGCGGAAAACAATTCCAGTGGTTCTCTCCCATTGTACTGCTATTATTTGTGGTCTTGTGTTTAACTACCTGAACCCACGTGGATGGAAGTACCTTTCCAATCAATTCTCAGTATTGCCTTTTCAGACACCTGACGTTCATGGAGGGGAATATCCTTGTGTTAATCTTATCTGAAACCTATACGAGACAATTGGAGCAATTGTCTGGTCTAATCAAATCAGGGATTTTGCATATAAATAAGAGACAATATTCTATGTAGGGTCTTTATGTAGGTGCATTAGGATTCACTCTGGCTCCGATGGCCTATGTTGTCCCCATGATTGTTTCAATCCTGTGGTATTGTTTGGTTGTTTAGAGCTTGTTGGTTTTGAATGCTGTACATTTTTTTACTACTGCAATCCTAATGTTTCTTCACATTCTTGTACAGTTCCACATTTGATGTATTAGTCTGGAATTCTGTTAAAAACATGAACAAAAATGGAAATGATATTTCTTTGGAAGTGTATTTTTACTGTATATCTAATTTGAACTAGTTGAACATACTTCTTTACATTTTGCATGATAGGTGTGTAGTTCATTTTTTAAATATGAAAGAGGCTTAAGAGTAACTTAGAACGAGAATATAATGAAACTATACAAATATGGAAATACATACAATGATTTGCTACTTTTTGACTCAAGAAACTTTTTGAAATACATTTTACCTAGTTTATTTAAGATAATGCAGATATTTTGTCTTTGAGTTCATGCATAATACAGAATATAAAAGGGGATTGCACACTAGAAACACTTTCAAGTCACCTTGGCAGTCACCACCACACTGGATTGTTCTTGTCAAAGAGAGACAAAGGACATTTGAATTTAAGAGCACTGAATAAATATATTTTGATCTACAACAGAGAGGGATGGGATTGCTGCAAATGATATGTAATCACAGCTTAAAATTTATTGACACTATTAATGGCTACATTTCATAACACTTATTTTTTATTCAAATTATCCAAGTTTGGGGAGAGAAGACCAAGGATCATTATACTAATGAAGAAGGCAAATGAGTGCCCTGGAAGCAAAAGTCAATTTATTGAATATACTATGGATGCAGAAAGTACCTCCAAGATATTTTGGTTTCCAAACTGTCTTTCCCTCTTGGCTGTTAAAACCCCTCACATAATTAGGCCACTTTCCTATAGCTGTTTGCTATTTTTTGTGTGTTGGAAGGAAGCTTAGGCACCTCTAAGAACAATCTTCATCTAAAGGAAAAGGAGAAAGAAACACAAATCAAAACAAGGATCAGGCTTCACACTGAGGTGTGGCAATGGCAAAGCCACCCAGGTGCTCAGAGGGGTTCTGTGTGTCCCTGCTCATGGTCCTCACTCAGTGATGCTTGGAAGGAGAGATTTCAAAGGAAAGGAGGTGAATTATGGGGGTTTTGTTTCTAACTTCAGGCCAGGGCTAATTACACCACTCTGTTTCTGTTCTTTAAAATGAAATTTGACATAAATTATCATTAGGAAGGGTCACAGCATCAAAGACAGGGTGAAGAGATAAGCCCAGACTTCTGAAGAAGGACTTTTTCCCCCTTTTCTTGTCTTTCCATCTTTCTAACCCTGGTTTTCCTACATCATCTTGCTGCCCCAGCTCATGTCCCCGTGCTCAGGCGCTCCCTCTCTGCTGGCACAGTCTCTGTGAGGTGTTTTTCCTGCAGGTGGCTTTGCCTTTGTGCCACGAGCAGGAGTAACTGTGGGGCTGCTCCCACCCTCCTGTGTTTCTGTGTTCTAAAGGCAGCAGGTGTGAAAGGGCACTCATGGAAAAGGTGGATCTGCAGCTGGGCTCGGTGGCACTTGGGGCTGGTTTGTAGGGAGCTGCCCCTCTGTGGCTGGGGCTGAGCTGCCCCTCGAGCTGTCCCAGCCGTGCCCGGCTGTGTCCCGGGGTCGGCCCCGTGCAGGAGCAGACACCCCCAGGAACTCCTGCCAGCACAGCAGCTCTCCATGCTGAGGAGGGACAACCCGGCCCCAAAAATTATTTCCACTGAAGCAGCAAATACTGACAGGTCTGATAGACAGAAATGTATATTGCTGCCATTCCTGCTGCAATTGTACTCTCCCCCCAGCCTTTCACAGGAGTTAAACAGGTGCTTCTCTCACTGTTCCACCAGTAACACCAGAGCTGGACCAGGCCATGAATGGCATTTATCCATTTGACAATTCCCTTAATCAAGGACTAGATAAAAAGGTGCACTGGGCATTTAATGGGTTTCTGATCCGATTAGCATGATGTTGGCAGCTCTTTCTGGCCTAACAACTGGATTTCTGTAGCAACTAAGGTCAGTAAATATTTTGGGCGTTCTGTTTTGAGCAAAGCACAGTACTTATAATATGCAACCTGCTGTCAGTAAATTCAGACCCTGTGGTATCACTAATGTACTAATGCATAACACTGTGCAAATTATCATTATTTCCAGAGAATGCCACTGCTGTGGAAGTTCTTCTTTTGATAAAAAAAGTCCCTGTAAAGGCACAGCTCAGCCTATGAATTACACAGCTTGTTTACATGCCACTATATCAATTTATTACATTGTAAAATCCAGCACTTAACAGGAAGTTGCATTTTTGCAACAACCTTTAGGAAAAAAAAGAAATAATTATGCTTTTCATTAAAGAGAGAAACCTATTCTATCCCCTGCATAGTTCAGCCCAGTAGCTCCAGAAAAAAAAAAAGTAACAGCAACCCAAGAGGGATACAAATATTTGGGCAGTGTGATGTAACTCCATGGTGACCTGTTTAATTGATAAATCTCAGTGGTGCAGACCTGGGGTCATCAGTGCTGGGGAGGCACAGTGGATCTGCAGCGCTGCAAACACAGAAACAGCCACGTCTGCTCCTTGCAGTGGCACAAAACTGCCAGGGCCAGTCTCCATCCGTGGCACAGTCATTACTGGGAATTTAATGTTCCTTTGTTCCTGTTCAGAAACAGGGAGAAGATCTAATGTTCCTAGAAGAGGGGTTTGATTTTCCAAGGGCACAGTGGTGCAGTACAGAGCAGCAATGACCAGGAGCTCTAACTCATGGATTCTGGGTGCTGTCCGAAGCCTGTCCTGGACAGCTGGAGGTGATTCCTTCCTTGCATGGTGCTCAACCCCCAGTTCTCCCACTGCTCTCCGTGCATGGCAGCTCTTGCTGGCTGTCCTTGGTGACTGAAGGGAGCAGAGAGTCCCAGAGGGTTTTTGATGTTCTCCCAGCTCTGCCCTGCTGAACCCTCCCGGTGAACTGGCAGCGGTGGCAGGGCCCGCGCTCCCAGCGCCTTGGCCGGGCAGTGCCTCTGCCCACCCAGCACTCCGGAGCTCCACCTGAGCTGGCCACACCCTCCAAGGGTAGTTCAAAGCAGGTCCTTGCCCAACTGACCCCCCTGTTTGACCCTGGCCCGTGGGAAGTGCAGCCATGGATCGGTGTGCACAGGTTTCAGCTGTTCTCTGGGTACAGCCTCCAGCCCACAGAAACTGCGTGTCCACCAGCTCTTTCTTCTGCATTCCCACGTCATTTCCATGGGTTTCATCGCTCATTTTTTGCAGTCCTTCTTCTGGAAATGAAGACTAACAAAAGAAATACTCTATAATACGGCTTTGCAGGCTGTGGTTGAGCAAGAAACTAATGCCAAGCCTCGCCCAAGTCTGGGAAAGGATTCTGGGAATGTAGGGCAGAGCAATTCCTGAAAGGCCGGTCTCTCACCCACAGACAGATAAAAGGGTGAACAGACATCATTGCTTGGACCAAGTCCCCAGAGACATCTCACCTCTTGAACCCAGAGCATCTGAGAATTTGTTAATGGTCATATGAGACTTCATCATTGCTTTTGTAATTATCCCAGACAGGGAGTTCCAGGTTTTTCACACTGTAGATCCCGGAACACTTTCTGCTGGAGCACAGACTGTGTCTGGTGGATTTAACCCTGCTGACCACGGGCTTGCCTTTGTTAGTTCACATGCACAGATCCCTCAGAAGTAGCTCAAAAGCTTTTACATCCCCTTTTGTTCCTGTCTGTTCTGGCCGTTTCTGAGCAGCCTGCAGACAAGTGTGAGCAGCCCGTGGACTCGGGAGATGAGATGTTTCATACCAGGAGCTTGCACTGCTCTTTGAACAGAGGCTCTTCCCTGCAGCACTGTCTGCAGTGCTCACTTTCATCTGGGCAGGGCTCGTAGGAGAGTCCCTGGAACGGGCTGCTGGCCTGGCCAGCTGCTGGTGCCTTTGGAGCTGATGTTATGCTGAAGGAAATCAGGCATGCGTGTTCCTACCACCTCGTTCAGTCAGTCCTAATTAATGCAGACCCAGACCTTCTGCATTTCATACCCAGGCATTGACTCCCAACACCTCACCCAGCAGAAGTGAGGTGTCACACTGAGTGACAGCAGAAGTCACACTGCAGCCACTGTCACTGGTGCTACAGAAACAAGCCCAACCACCCACTCTCTGAGAGGCTTTTTAACGTAATGAAGGCCATTTGTGGCCTTCCTTTCTCTGTATGTCTTTTCCAGTTCTGCCCTATTGTGTCTACAGAATTCAGGAACCCATGTTAGATTAATATAAAAGCTGTACAATGCTCTTTTCTGTGATTCTTTACTCCTCAGCTCCCTGAGTGCAGGCAGTTCCTACTCATGTTTTGTGTTCATACTCTCTTTCTGTCTCTCTGTTTTGTCCCAGAGATTATAGATTGTGCACACCAACACCCACTGGCACTGACGGGATTCTCCAGAGTCCCTTCTGGCTGTTCCAGTACAAAAGAGGAGTCTCAGAAAAGACCTTGGCAGCTATTTGTAGAATTACTTTCTCCCCACAAGACCCCTCCAGCTCCTGGGGGTCAGTGTTGGGAGTGAAAGGTGTGTCACTGCCTCCCACACGAGGGTCCCATCACTGTCAGCTGCCTTAGAACAGCCCCAAAGCTGGGCTGCTTTCACCAGATCTGCCTAAAAATATAATCCATCTTAATTCCACAATTATACTGGGGGTGATGCCAGGCATTAAAGGGAAGAATGTGTTTCTGGCAGGACTCCAGGTATTGCTGCCCTTTCTGTTGGTGCTGTTGGCTGGAGCAGAGGCCAGGGCAGGGCTGCTGCCTCCTGCTCCCACTGCAGCCGCCCCGTGGCCGGCACAGGGAGGGTATCCAGGGTGGCCTAATGGCACCTGCACAGAGAGCTCTGGAGTTCCTGAGTGAACAGGGCCAAACTGGAGCAAAATGCAAAGTGCAAGTCCTTACACTGCCCGTGGGAGGCTGTGAGAGCACAGCCCTGAGCAGCTGGGTGTGAGCACCCGTGTTGCCTCCAGCCTCCTCTGGGTGCTGCCTGACCCAGCCTGGGCTCTGCTGCCTTGGAGCACAGGAACCAGGAACTACTGCACAGCCTCTGAGGGGTTTGCAGATGTGTGACAGCACACAAAGCAATCCCACACAACACACTGGAGGAATTCAGGGTGGAAGGTACTGAAGGAATCTCCGTTTTCCAGGAAGGAGACGCTGGATCATATATTTGGTACCTGCAGATGAGGAAGCACAGGCCTGTGCAGGAGGGGTGGGGGAAGCTGAGCACAGCCAGCACGGGCGAGGGAAAAGACAGCAGGAGAGTGTCAGGGCTGCACCTTCCCTTCCACACCTGCAAATGTCCTGTCAGAAATCCGGAGGAGACAAACCCAGGCTGTTCCCTGTGCTGCCTTTGTGCCCCAGACTGCTCTCTGCTGCTGTAAGCTGGCTGCCTGCACCAACTGTACTTCCCTAGCAGTGGATCTGCTGTTCCCTGTGAATAACTGACAGGGAGAGGTGTCACTGCACGAGCCTGGCTGAGCCCCCAGCCCTACAAAGCCTGGGACAGGAAGCTGTAAGGCCAATCTCTCCTTTTACAGAGTTTAATTTTGGGTATGTTTCTTATCTTGGGGAGTTACTGAACTGCTGGAAGTGACAAAACCAGATGCCATAAAATGCAAGGAAAGTGCAGCTGGACTGAACCTCAAGTATTAACAAAACCAATTCCCTTGACAGACACTAATCTTATACCTTCAAACCCAGGAAAGATTCAGTTAAACTCACAATCGTTTTATAGTCTCTGCAGAACCATAGCAGCTTAGGGATCCTTTGTTATTCCTCCATAAAGAGGGAAGTTATAGTGAACGTGCCCTTCTTAAGTTGGGTGTTTTTAAATACTAACGTTTATTGCTCTGCAGTTTCTCTTTATGTGTGCACAGAGAACAAGAAAACACCTCGCTGCACAGGCCTATTTTTAGAAACAATAAAAGAGCCCTCTGTTAATAACTGGTTACTCTTTTGCCATTTGCATAGCTGATGACTGTTAATGATCCAGGTAATGGATCCGTGAGGGAGGCTGGTGGTGGTGCAGGGAGTGCAGGGTGTGTGTGCAGGGCTGTCACAGCTCTGGGGATGCTCCCGTGCTGGGACACACTCAAACCTGCCCCCTTTGGGTCCCACGTGCCAGAAGTGCCCTCCCCACTTCTCCTTTCCCTTGCAGGAATGGGCTGATGTGGCCCAGCTGCAGCAATTCCTTTGGATTAACACTGTCTCCAGATTCTCCCACTACTGAACAGAATCTTTCCCAGAGCTCCTGTTTGGGGCTTACAGAGGCACAGCACCTGGAATTCAGCCGATGCTCAGCCTTCCTGACAGTTCCTGAGAACATTTGGATATAGAGCAAGAAGTAAATACCTAAATAACAACAGAGCCCCTCTGCTTTATTCCCCTTACTGCTTTTGGACACAGATCAAGACTAAAAGCACTGGTCTCCAACACCTAATTCTGGGGGTTTATTGGGTGCCTCCTGCTTGGCTCTGTGGAGCAGCCAAAGTGCATCAGCAGGTGATGGCTGGCCCAGGAGGTCCCACCCCACAGCCCCCAGCCCCAGTGAGAGCCCCCAGCCAGGCAGGGCTTGGCCTGGGGCAGAGCAGGTGGAGCTGGCTGGGGAACCCCCGTGTCACCTTGCAGGGGTCCTGCAGGCAGAGCCAAAAATTTCCTAACCCAGCCAGAACCATCCCTCCCAGGTTCCAGCCCATACTAAACTCGGCTGCACACGATAGATTTAAAAAAAAAAGTCTTTGCCCATGTTTCCCACAAGCCCATCTCTGCTTCTGATGCAGAGCCATGAATGAGAAATGAGTTTATGTGTTCTTGATGTGGCATCTGGACTGTCAAAGCACTGCATTAAGTTGGCCCCAAGTAAAGGTCTGAACTAGAAAAAATAACATGAAAGGATTGCCAACATATCAGTTGTGTTGTTGCAGAGCTCAGCCACACATCTGTGTGTGGGAAACACAATACTCTTCTTGCAAGCTGAGCCCTGTGCATCTCACAGGATATTAATGCAGAAGTGGGAGAAATCCAATCTTAATCTTCCAGAGAGTGAAACACTGATACAACATGTCATGCCCTGTCATCACCTGTTGCTAAGGGTTGAGATATTCCCAGTGTCAGAAGGAGCCTGTGAATGAGGAGTGCATTTTGATGACTGCCGAGGAGGGGAGACTCTCAGGAACTGCTGGAAATTCTGCTATTTTCTGGTGTATAAAATACACCTGACCTGAGGCAGCGGATCAGCAGAGGCAGCATGAGGTGCACGCACTGCAAACATCTCCTTTTGAGCTGCTGACACATTCAGCAGCTGCCAGTCAAGGAGGAGAGCTGATCCTCTCTCAACCAGACCTCCTCACAACCTATTGTTGCAAAGGCCTTAAACGTGGCTCCTTCTCCGCTGCTCCTTTGGCCCAGATTGAACATCTCTTGCAGCCTCATGTTCTCCTTACACCCCTCTTTTCATCTTTTGTGTGCCTCTGTCTCGCCTCCACCTGCCCCTCCCCAGTGCCTCCTGCTTGCCTCGCTGCCTCTGGCTGCTTTGTCCCTGTCCCCCGTCCCTGCTCCCCGGGGAAGGCAGCACCAGCAGCGCGTTGTGTTGTCCCGGGTTCTCCCCCAGGGCTTGCTTGTTATTGCAACCGCAGCCTTCCCTTGCGTCACCGAACAAAGCCGGGAGCGGAGGGAGGCCCGGGAAGGAGGGAGCCCCAGCAGGCAGGGAGCCAGCACAGCAGCGAATCCAGGGACAGGAGCCCAGGGGGAGACACTGGGCTCCAGGGACAGCCAGGCCAGGCAGAGCAGCACCAGCTTGGAAGCAGTGGCAGGTCTCTGCACCAACAGAGGGAAACCTGTGGCACAGCAGAAGTCAGGGGAGAGCCACAACAGCCTTTTTCATAACCATACATCCACCTTGCCATGGGGTCCCCTGACCCCTCTTGACTCAGGGCAGAAAGGGGTCGGAGCAGGGCCTCGCTCCATCCCCCTGGGTGAGGAACAGGGACAGCCCCCTCTGCTCTGCAGGACCCTCCTGGCCATGGGAATGGCCCCGTTTCTCTGA
This sequence comes from Corapipo altera, assembly GCF_003945725.1. NCBI lineage: Eukaryota > Metazoa > Chordata > Aves > Passeriformes > Pipridae > Corapipo > Corapipo altera. Next base: position 1,161,491 of record NW_020884901.1, on the reverse strand, counting down.
ACAGCCTCGCTGGGGTCACCTCCCCCCAGACCACAGTGGCTTTGGCAGCCTCGTGGCACAGGAGAAAACACGAAACGAAGTTCAGAGTGTCACGGCAACAGAGGGGCTCCCAGGAGGCTCTGCCAGGCCCACCAGGCCTCCTGCAAAACTCCTGCAATCTCTTAACTCCTGGCAATACTGAGCCACATAAAGGTTCAAGAGCCTCTCAGGCCTCCGGGTCAGTGAAACACAGTGAACAGAACGTGCTGTAAAGTCTCAGGTGCTGTCCCAGGAACAGTGACAGCTCAGAGACCCTCATCTGGCCAGGCCCAACCAGACACAGCAGTGTGGGGTCAGCCCTGTCCGGGACAAAGGGCTGCCAGCACAGCGGGGGAGCAGTTGGTGACATTATCAGTTGGCAGCTATGAACACTATTAAATTAAATTGCAATACCCCACACTGCCCAGTGCTCTCTGGTGAGCAGGACAGAACCCTGTCTGTATGAGATACTAAAACGTGGATTTGACAAGGAAGCAGGACACGTTCCCAGCAGGCAGCTCCGCTCTGAGGATTCCCTGAGCAGGAGAAAGGCAGGAGGTTCCCCCTTGCCCACAGCCTTGGTCCTGCACTGAGCGTGTAAACTCTGGACACGAGCAGCACATCCCCGGGTTTGTGGGCTCTGAGCAGAGCCCAGGGAACTGAAAGGCTCTGAGAAGTGGGGGCTCTGCAAGTCTCATTTAATTATGAGAGTGGTGCTGGCTCGGCTCAGCCCCACCCACATGCCATTTCACGCCTGATTTCTTCTCTGATTTCTTTGGGGAAAGAGAGGGAATTCGAGTGCATGTAATTTGGGTTAACAAGACGCATTATATGCAGCCTCATTCTTGTAAAAACTTTCACAGGGAAATCACCCAACCCATGGAGAGAAAAAATTCTCTCCTTATTGTAATTTTTCCAAGGCTAATCAAACTCTCACCATTATCCTATTGATCACAGGGAAGGTTTGATTTTCTACCGGTTGCCTAGTTAAGGTACAGTAGCTGTTGCTTGGCTTACTCCATGCTGTGAGTACAACAGAGATCAACCCTCCATTTCTATGCTCCTTTTTGTCCCTTTCCCAGATCCCTTTTCCTTCAAAGCTCACCTGCCTTTTGCTTTTGTGGTGCTCTACCTGCATTTCACCTTCCCCCATATCCGTGGAGCAACAAAAGGTGAAAAGCTGGGTTTATACAATTAAAATTGTCAGAGTAAGAATGGGAAGAAGCAGAAATCCTGAAAACAGGAGGCAAAGGAAAAGTTGGAGGTGAGTGTGGCATCCCCCACCAGCCTGGCCAGGCGGGTTCTGTGCCCAGTCCCTGTGAGGGGCACACACTGCCCCAGCCCAGAGCAGCAATGACAGCCCCAGGGGGTGTGTGTGCCCAGAGTGGCACTGTTGGCCCTTGTTGGCCGTGCTTTGTAGCTGCCAGGGCTGTGTCCCTGTGTGAGGACAGGCTCTGTCTCTCTGTCAAGGTGTGCCCCTGTCCCTCTGGGAGCAGTGGTGCAGTGTCAGGAGCAGCACCGGGGAAAGGTGCAGGCCTTGCTTTGCCTGCCCGTCTGAGGGTTCTTTGGATGTGTTTTGTGTCCCTTCGAGTCACTTGGGAGTTTAGGAGAGCCAGAGAGAATAGCTTTTTCTGTCATTATTTGATAACCAATACAGTTCCCTTTGACCCTCTCCCCTCTTCCCAAAAAAGAAAGACCAGCTCAGCATTGTGTTATTTTTCAAAGCCTTTACAAATTAAGACAGTAACGTGGAAATCCTCGTTGGGTTTCAGTTCATACTTCCTCCCATGCTGGGCTGAAATGGGGATTCTTTTGTGATGGCTGTGCTGCTTATTTTTTTAAAACCTCCTGAATTTGGCACACTGCCCTACTTTATTTTCTTTCCATTCTCCACTGCTGCTCCCATTGGGAGGCTCATTCGCTTCTAATGCATGGTGTTATCTTTTGCAAGTTGAACTCTAAATCCCCGTGTTGTTTTTCCTTGCTTGTTATTCAGGTGCAGGGAATGTTAATGATGTCTCTTTGGCTGGCGGATGCTCTGGCTATGTGGCTTTAATTATTTTTATTAATGTGTTTTATAAAGTAAATTACAGATAAATGTAGATTTTAACTACAGCTTAGAGGTGGCACATCTGTGAGACTGCACAGGCTTTCATTTAGGGGGGAAAGGCACAGTAACATTTTCCATAGCAGGAGGATGTTCACAGGTGTGACTGAGAGAAGCTTCACTCAAGCAAAAGCTCCAAAACTGAAAACTGGCACCTGATGCTCAGAGGGACAGGGAAGGGGAGAAGGAAGGGAGCAGGACAGGCTGCCTGGCAGTGCTGGGCAGCCCCAGGAGGGCACTGGAGGTGTCTGCACGGGCAGTGCTGGGGCAGGAGGCTCTGTGAGGGCTCTGCCATTGCAGGGCATCTCTCCAAAGCCCCCGTGGGCTCTGCCCACCTCTCAGTGCCCGTCTGAGGTGGATGGCAGGACGAGAGGGGGACCTGCTGTGGTGGTGCCAGTGCAGCCCATGGCTCTGTGTCCCTGGGGTGTGTCCTGGCCCGGGGGCTCAGGGGGAGCTGGGCTGGGTGTGAGGACAGAGCTGCCATCCCCAGAGGGTGTCTGGGCTGAGCAGGGAGAGGGACAATCAAGTACTGGCAAGGAGAGAGGCTGAATTTCTCTGAGTGCTCTGGACTGAACTTGGATTAGAGGATTTAGTAGAGGAAAATACGTACTGGTGTCTGTAGTTTGTCTGTTGTTTTATTGACCCAGGAGTCCCATGTGAGCCATGCAGTAAGCAAGCAGTAAAATCATCCAACAATGCCTTGGAAACAGCTCTGTCTCTGAGCACTGCACCTCTCGGCACTGGCTGTGTTCAGAATGACTTCCTCCATCCCAGGAGCTGGTGTTACCTTGGACAACACACAGCCATTGCCCAAAATAAATAATTAAAGCTGGCTGGTGCTCGAGTCATCGCTGCACTGAGAGGATGAGGCTGGAAAACAAGCTGATGGGTTTTACACTGGCAAAATCTCCAGGCTGTTCCTGCCCTCCTGAGCACTTGCCCTTCATTTCTATGCGAGAGACATTCTCGGTTTGGGGGATTCTTACCAGGAGCTTGTGAGAGAAATGTTGAAAAGGGATTTTTCCAGGTTGCCTTTCCCGTCTTCCTGCTGCACGAGCTGCAGGTGGTGGAGCTGCTGTTTCGGCATTTCTGCTTCAAAAGCTACATCACGTAATATCGCTGAGATCACAAGGAGACGAGGAGAAAAATGGCCCTATAGGATTCTTGTTAAAAAAAGGATCCATCCATAAAAGATGAAAGGTTAAATTGCTTTTAGAAACACAGCAGCATTTAAACAGGTGAGGATCCTCGGAAACGGAGTTTGGATTCAACAAAGTGGCCATGCAGAAGGGCAGGAGAAGGCCTTTCTTTGGAGGGAAATGTCACACTTTAGTGTTAATAAAATGTCTAGTGGTATAATAATAATAATGATAGCAATCAGGAGCCTTTATTTTTCACCTGGCAGGGCTGGTTCATGCGTGTTTTTTCAAAGCTACCTGCAATTCAGGAAAGAACAAAAAAAGAATCAGGCCTGCATTGACTGAAAAATATCAGAGTGGAAGAGAAGAGAGCCAGAGCGGCCCAAGACTCCTGAGTGTTGCTGGGGAGATGAAGAGTGCTGCTCCCAGGTGGCAGGACATTTTCTTCCTCAGCCTCTTAGATGTTGCCTCCTCACAGCTGTGTTGTAAAGACATCGCAGGAGATTTACAGTCCTGAAAGAACATACAATGAAAATGTCAAAAGGAAAAGGCAATTGCAAACAATAGTTTTGCTCTGGACTGGCCCCCTCGACGTGCTCCTGAGTGGTGATGTGGTGCAAAGGCAATGAGCACACAGCATTAGCTACTCTTGCATCTCTTGTGTATTTGTCAGGTTTGATGTGGCAGAAGTTGGTGGAACAAAATTTGTTCCCCACCTGTGTAGAAATCACTTACAGCTTTCTGTGGGAAGAGAGGAGGAGCAGGAAGCATTGGTCTGTTAGAGGCAGACAGTGACACCAGAGAGACTAACACATAACACACTACAAGTCTGATTATTGATTGTCTGTACACACACAATTGTAAAAATACCACTTTTCTTGTTCGACCTCTTTTCCCCACTAACACTTCCAGTGCATGGCTCTGTCACATCCCAGCTGATCTCTGTCTGCACCTTCAGTGCGACTGTCTCTCTTCCCTGGAAATACAACTCACCCCAAAATAAGCACTCCCAGCCCTCTGTCAGGACAGAGCTCTGTTTTGGGTTGTGACCTGTCCCTGGCTGTGAGTGTGTCATCCCTGTCCCTCCCCAAAGGACCTTGTTGGTCTGAGTTACTGGGGAGGGAGGGCAGCAGCTGCAGCTCTGGGCTGGAGTGCAGCATCACCGCTCTCTCAGTGGCCTTTTCCCTTCCAAAAAGTACTCCTGCTTGGGATATGAAAATGTGCAAGGCTATTACTTCTGTGTGGATGGGAATTAAATGCAGCATCCACCAAAACTGCAACTTTGTGTTAAATATATAGTAAAAAACCCTTGACTTTTATGATTGCACCCTTCAACTAAGCAATACTGTCTTTATTGAAGCTTATTAACTTGTGTGAAGACTCTGGGGTCTGCCCTGCTGAGCCCTTGTCTGACAGAAGCACCCATGGTCAGTGGTGTGTGCTGACCCTTGCCAGGGCCTGGACAAGGGCTCGATGGCAGAGCTGGGACTGAGCACAGGGAGAGTGGCTCCCAAAGGCCATTGCTGAGAGCAGGAGCCCTGGTGTGCTCCAGCTGTGTCAGGGCCAGCACAGACCAGCCCCCAGTGTGGACTGGGCAGCACTCACAGATGCTCCCAGGGGTGTGTGCCACGTCTGGCTGGGAGGAGCTGCCAGCCCTGCAGTGTCCAGATGTGTGGAGCTGATCCAGCACATCTGGAAGGACCAGGCTGCTGCCCCACAGAGAACTAACAGGTTGCAGGGACTTTGCTACTACAAACTCTCCTCTTTGCCTCGTGCAGCAGCCGCTCTGTCTGCTGCAGCATTAATATTTGTGCATTAATATTAACAGCAGCCAGGCTTGCCCTGGAGATCACACACTCCAGCCCCAGGAGCTGAACCTCTTGAACAGTGCCTGCAAGATGCAGCCACAGGCACTCACTCCAGCGTTTTCTTTAAGAGATTCCTCGAGCGTGGATCTGCTGCTCATGCTGGCCCAAAGCGTGTGTTGATGGGGAAGGTGCCAGCTCTTGTCAGTCACTGGTGTTGTCATGAATTAGCAGGGGCCACACAGGGTACAGTCATACATGTCAGCCTTGTGAATGAGCACTGGAGCAGGATGTGAAAATGTGAGGTCCTGCTAAGACAAAGTACCAGAGAGCAAAGGAGCTCCCCTGGCCCAGGGGCGGGCGGGTCCTGCTCATCCCGCATGTCTGAGGCACGAGCAGCCCTTCCCCACGGCCCTGAGCCAGTTGCTGGGCTCAGACCTGCTGCCAGCACTGCTCCTGCAGCAGCTGGGTTTGTGAGAAACAGAGGGTTTGTGTACGCTGGGACAAATAAAACCAGAGAGCCTGGTCACCGGGTGTCCCAGGTGCTGGTGGTGAACTCGCCCCTGTTTGTTTGCACGATAGAGCTGCTTCTGTCACACAGAGCTGCAGGCTCCGGGGCATGTTTTGGCCGGGTGCCCCAGAACACACAGCCCTTGTTGGGTTTTACAGCCAGTTAAACTCTAAATATGTTTCTGTGACAAGCTGACTCACCAGTCTCTTCCACCCCTCCAGCTCTCCTTCTACCAACTTGCATGATTTTGTCACACGCCGTCGGACAATTTCTGGTTTTTCTTAAAGCCCAGCTGCTGGACTCAAGGCACTGCGTGAGGAATTGTAGTTTGAACTTCAGATAGCAGGGCAAAAAGATCCCAGCACTTATTCTTACATTTAAATTGCTGATGTTTAGTGCTCTGAGTTACTCTTTTGGGGACTAGAGACTAAAGTGACTGCAAATGCATCAGTTTTAAAAGCGCTTATTTATAACAGTAAAAAGATCTCAGAGTTTGGTAGAAGTTGGAAACATCAGGGAAAGTCTAATGAGAAGAGAAACCCTCAGCAGCTGCACGGGGAGGTGTGTGCTGCTCATCTCTCACCAGTCACACCGCTGGTGGCACATCCTCGCTGCTGCAGTCTGAGGAGCAGAAGTGCATCATTCACTGTGTGTCTCCAGCACAGCCTGGAGCTGCCTGAGTGCTCCTGCTGTTGATTCATCAGCAGTACACTTGGGAGAGCTCTGGACTTATCTTTTGCCAGGGTAACATGTCTTTTTGACTAATTTTGATCCAGGACTTGGAAAAGAAAAACAACCCTGTGTCTGCCCAGATCTGTACTGTGCTACACATACAGTTATTTGTGTATGTGGGTCACAAATTCCTTTGCTTCCCAGTGTCCTCTGGCAGGCACATAGTGAAGTTTGTGGAATAAATTTGCACCCCAAAATCAGTGGCCTGATTACTTCTTAGAAGAACATCAGGCAATTTTCACTCTGAAACTTGGATGGTGTGGAAATAAAAGGGAGCAGCAAGTAAGAAGTGTTTATGGTTTCTGAGCAAAAGGTGGTCTTGGCTTGGAAATTTCATTGATAGAGATTTTTTACCGAATATCACAACTTTGTTCTGCCAAAGCCTGGGACAGGCAGCTTCAGCTGGTGCTGCAAGGCTCTGCTGGGCTTTTCCCTTCATCCTGTTTGGAGTGCTCCTGAACCCAGCCAACACACTGGGCAGGGGTCTGTCCCACGCAGGGAGGGCATCTTTCCACACCCCATGGCACATCCAGCCAGAGCTTAGCTAAACCCAGTATCTCATTGCCTTTATAGCCACTGGCAAACCCCGTTCTGGGTTCAGCTGGAGCTTCGCTGCCTCTTCTCTTCCTCGCTCTCACCAGCAGCTTCTCTGGGAACTGGAGAGGCTGAGGCAAATAACAGACACAAATCATGACCAAAGAAGAAATGATTGTCATTGCAAAAATGTATTTATTAATGATCTTCACATAATTCTCTGGGAGTGATATTCTGCAAGACAGAATTGTGATAGATTTTCACCAAATGGGAATATTTCCCTCCAGAAATGTGTAGCATTAAAGGGAGTGAAGAAGCTGAATGTGTTTCCTCCAGTCAGGAAAATGACGGATCAGGGACAAGAGACAATACATTAGTAAACAATATAAAAAATGTACATTTTGTCATTTTGTATTCCTGAGTTATTCTAAATCTGTGAATAAATCGAGAGCTTAAAGTCTCTGGAGCTGTTTTGAAGTCTCTTGCTTTCTATAAATATTGCATTTGCCTCAAGTAAGAATTTCTGACATGTATTAAAAAAATATACATTAGTAAAGCTTATAAAATAGATATTTGGAATGCTGTTATTGTTATTTTTTATTAAAAATACAGTTTAATGGAACAATTGAGATCTACTTCAAAGTGTCAAAATTATTTTTCATGCTTCTCCCCCGTGTTCTTTGAACTTTCTGGTTGAAGCTCTAATTTTCTGCTTTCTGATTCTGTCCCTGTTTGAAGCAGTCATTCCCCTGCACAGATATCACTCTCCACTTCCCTTACTGCTCCAGCAGGATCCTTGTGTTGGGATCTCTTGGCAGCTGGCCGTGATTAGCTGAGCTTGGAAGGTCAAGCCCAGTGTGGTCTGTGGACAGACGGGCAGTGTCACCTCTCTGGAGCAGACTGAGAACATCTCACAGCTGCTCCTGGTGTTCTCACGGGGGATTTCGGGGACAATCGGTGCCCAGAACAAGTACACGGTGGTACCCTTGGTTAACCTCACCAGAGGGTGCAAGGAAGGGTCTGTAACACACTGACTGCAAGGAGAGAGTCCTGGAGTGTGATGGCACAGGAGAAAGAGCTCCAGCTTTTCCCGTTTGTGCAGCATAAATGACCAGAGCAGGGGAGGCAGGAGGCTGCAGCAGACAAACTGGTGGGTTCATGTGGGTGTTTTCTGCACTGTATGGCACCAGCCTGAACCACGGCAGCAATATCAAAGAGCTCCTCAACTTATTCATAATTAGCAGTGGGAATGCTCAGGCTTCGTTTTGCGCTCACAAAGGACCAGGGTCTGCGTCGAAGGGAACTGGAACTCTAATTAACTGCTTTCTAGAGCTTTCCTTTGTTGAGGTTTGCAGGCTCTGTGCTGCTCGGCTGGTGGAGGGAGCCCTGTCCCTTCCTCAGGACTCGGTGCCAGGACAGCCCTCGGGGCACAGCCCGGTGCCGAGGTTCACCCAGCACTGGCAGGAGCTCCTCTGCCTCCCACAGCATCCCTGGGACTCCCACCCTCCATCGACCGTGCCCCCCTCCAGCCCCCTGAGGGCAGGGGCTCCTCCACGGCCGCTGAGCCTCCCCACAGCCGTGGGGGCCCCAGCCCTCCCCTGGGGAAGGTGCCACAGGGTTCTGGTTTGGACAGGCAGATTCTGGATGCAGATAGCGGGGTTCTGGTTCGGACAGGCAAGTTCTGGATGCGGACAGGCGGGTCCCACTGCGAAGGCAGCCCAGGTCAGCGGCCGTTCCCCCCACAGGCTCCCACAGCGGCTGCAGCAGGCGGCACCTTTGGCGCCATTTTCTGAGGGGGCACCGGGTGTGCGAGGCCGCCATGTTCCAATACACAGCGTTCCACAGAGTCTGGGGACCTGAGGGGCTGCCAGGAGGAAGACGGGGCATTCCTCAGGTGCAAGGTGCTTTTGGTGAGCTGGTGGCCTCTGCAAAGGGAGTGTTTTATCCTCAGAAATGGAGGAAATCCCAGAATTTGCTTGAGCACAGCAAGCCCAGGCCTGGACGCTAATGGCGGGAACCTCCCTGAGGTGGCAGCCCTGTGCTGTGTGTGCCCTGAGGGGAATGCCCATCCCCATGGAGGGAATGGCAGGTGGGGATGGCAGGAACCTCCCCAAGGAGCCGAAGTGCCCTGAGATGAGCACCCATCCCCATGGAGGGAAGGGCAGGCGGAGATGGCGGGAAGATCCCTGAGGCGCCGGTGTGCCCTGAGGCGAATGCCCATCACCGTGGAGGGAAGGGCGGACAGTGCTGTGGGGACTCTGTGGAGCACCAGGACTCCTGTGGGCACCATGTGAGGAATCACCACCCAGAAGACAACACCAGGTAAGGCTGGAGGGAAGACTGGCCAGAGGTGGGGGGGGTTGTGGCTTGGAGCCATTTCCCCTCAGGAGGGGGGCTCGTCCCTGTGTGGGGCAGGTGGGGCCGTGGGGGCCTGGCTGAGGATGCCCAGGCTCCTGGAACACAGGCTGGCAGGGACACGACCCTTTATTGACCGGGACAGTGGGGTTTGGTGTGTGTCACACCTGACCATGGAGATCTGTGGGGCCAGAGAGGCAGCGGGAGTAGGGCTGTGGGCAGGGAGGGCTTTCACGTGGAGCAGGGTTCAGCTGTACTCCAGTGCTGATAAAACAAGGTTTTGTGAACGTCCTGTATCAGTGATTGCTCTGCGTTTTATCTTTCACGGCAAGGTGCTGGAGCTCCTTATTTCCCTCCTGCCTGGTGGTGTGAGGGGCTGGCGTGTTGGAAGGGGCACGGAGGGGGAACAGGGCTGTGGGGAACAGCTGCACCAGCAGCAGCACAACCCTGTGTCAAAACAGCCAGGCAGAGCCAGCATACAAGAAAACCTGCATGGAGGTTTTCTTTCTCCATTTCAAATGCCAGAGCAGCCTGGTGTGGGGCAGAGCTGGAGCCAGGCCCAGCAGGGTCAGTGTTGCTCAGGTGTTTTGGGGGAGAGCAGGTTAAAGAAAGGATTAGTAATGTGCCACTCCCCTGAAATCAGGAGAGCTGGACAGCCTGTCAGGAGACTCAGTAAACCTCATTTTGATCAGGGGACTCCAGCATGCTGAATATCCACTTAATTTCTGATGCTTTGACACAACAAATCTGCACCAGAACATTGGCAAGGGGGAAGTTAGGTGCAGAGATGCTCTCTTCATGCATTTATGTGAATTGCATCATTATATTTTACTTAGTTTTTATCCACTGCCCACTTGAATTAGTGACAAAGGATTTCAATGCTGGGCATGCAAATTAAAGCAAGAGCTGCTATTGTTTTTTCAGATACCTGTCAGCTCCTCTTACTCAACCCAACAAGGACTGAATTTGAAAGCAGAGGAGCCAGGGCTGGAGTATTCCTGGCAGAATGATAGCTGACAGGCTCCTCACAGGCTCCAGAATCAGAGTCATGTCTGACACAGAGGAACATGTGTTGGCAACCTTGCTTGAGCCACGCTTCCAGAGCTGTAAAGAAACTGGAGCATTTCCAGGGGATGACAGAAAAGCTGCTGTTTCAGGGGAGAGCCAGAGGCCATGTCATTGTCATTCTTCTCTCCTCTGTTTGGCAATCTGCTCAGACTCCTTGCAAGAGCACCTGAGAGCATTTATGGGATAGGAGAAGTGATAAAAGTTAAAGTGATGGCCCAGTACTAGAAAGAAACTTATTAATGCAAAAAAGGAGCTCATGCCCAGCATGGGCTTGTTGCCATTCTTTTTTGGGGCAGAGCAGTGCTGCTGGGGCACAGTCTGCGTGATGAAACACCACGGCGTGCAAGGAAAGATAACTTATTTATTTGTTCTTTGAGAATCTGGCTCTGGTGAACACTGGTGTCCCCTCCATGAGGTGCTTGTCATCCTGTGTGTACTGTGAGTGCCTAGTGAGTGCTGCCAGTGGTACTGCGACAGATGGAACAATCCTGCTTAGTACCAGTGATTCACAATGCTTTGCTTTGCTCAAGATGCATCTGGAAAGCTTCCCAGATTATACATCTGCCCCTTTGACACTGAAGCAGCAGTGCAAGTTGGAGGCCAGGAGGAACAGAAAACAGATTTAGTCCAGGCTGTTCTTTGGGGCAGGGATTGTCTGTCTCCATGCTTGGAAAGCAACTGGAGAGCTACCCCAGCCCAGAACAATTCCTAGAGCAGTTGCAGGAGAGCTGGGTGCCAACAAATTGCAAATGTGATTGGGGTATTGGAAAAAGCAAGAAGTTCCAGTACTGGAACTGAAGATGAGGCTGTCCCGTCCCTGCAAGTGCTCAAGTCCAGGCTGGATGGCGCTTGGAGCAACCCGGTCTAGAGGAAGGTGTCCCTGCTCATGGCAGGGGGGTGGAATGAGATGATTTTTAAGGTCCCTTCCAACCCAAACCATTCTGGGATTATTATGATTATTTCATTAGTTTTGTTGCAATACAATTTATAGGAATATGAATTTATTTTCAAAGCGAGTTCAGCGCAGGAGCGAGGGCCTTGCCTGAGCCTTGCTTCTTAGGAAGGTGAGACCAGAAAAGTCCCTTATTCTTCATTGTCCAGAGTTTTGACACAGAGCAACCTGCCCCATATTAACTTTTGCATTTCTCATCAAGATGCAACAGACTTTAAATAGCATGTGCATGACTGACTCTTTTTTTTTTTCTCCTATGGAGGCTGATATACAAAGTACCTCAAGTGGCAGCTGTCACCCGTGAGGTGGCATTTTTCTTCACTGAGGCTGACAGCAGCTGTCCAGGAGAAGTATGAATGGAATGAGAATGACATCATGTTTATTCAGGAATGACATTCCCAGCCATGGATCAGTGTCAGCAATATTTTGATAAGTTTTAGAATGAGAAAACATTTCTTGAAATGTTCCCTGATTTATCCTTTGTAAAATACACAACACATAAAATAATTGAAGAGATAGCAGCAGGACAAAGCAGGGCTTGCCTACTGTATGTTTGCTCACCGTGTTTTATCGATGCTGGAGACAGTCCACAGTCACCAGGACTCAGAGCAGCTTTAACTCTTGCCAGCCCAGCTGGTTCACTCCAGATGCTTTTCCCTCTGCTCTTCCTGGCCCAGTTTGGAACTGAGCACAGTGGATTTCATAGATGTAAAAGACAACAAGTAGCCATAAAGGAAGTCAGTGAGCCAGAGCAAAGGAGGTCTGGACTAGCTTTTAGGATTAGCTTTTAGGATACTGGGACAAAAATAAGAACAATTTGGCTTGGTTCCTTACAGTGCAACCAGTGGGACTGGTATCTTAAATATATATAGATGTTTAATCAGGGTTATCATGTGATGACTGATGAGGCGTTTTGTGCCTGACTGAGTTGGATGAAATCTGGTCTGCTGCTAGATGCTGTTCATCCTGAAGCCTAATGAAAAGTTTCATGCACTAAGGACACAACCCACTGGATTTGAACCCCTGAGTCCCAAAGGTCTGAGGATCTGATTGTTAGCTTTATTGTATTACTTCTTGTGAGCTTTCTTACCTCAATGCTATAACTTTCCTCCCTCACACTTGTGGTCACACTTTCTGGTCTTTTTTTTTTTTTTTTTTTCTAAATGCCTGGGCTCCTTAATTACATTTTCACTAACATGCACACTTTGGGTTCTGGTCCTTTCTCAGGTCCAGCCACCCAGGCCACTCTCCCCAACCAGATTTCAAGCACTGTTTGAAATCTGGCTGGCAGAGCCATCCACATCAGGAGAGAGCCCAAAACAAGCCCTTGGCTGGAATTGCAGCACAAGCTGCTGCAGGCTTTGTTGTTGCTCTGTGACATTAGCTAAGAGCTGATTGTTATTGTTGTCAGTAGAGTGCAGGATTAGTCCTGAGGTACCAGCCTTTGCAGAGGTTCTGACTTGCCCTCTCATGCTTCCAACAGTCAGGCGCTGCTGTAAGTGCTGACAGGTCAAGGAGACAAATGTTTGTCTGAATTTTCATTCTGTCTGTAAAATTTGAAGATTTGTGTGTGTCTGCCTAGTGAGAGACATGAAGCAGATGGACATGTGAGGATGACCCCACTGCAACCAATACTATAGCTGAGCTGAAAAGAAACACCCCTGGTGTGTGCCAGAGTCAGATGTGCAGCTGGGTGTTAACTTCGTACGCGTTCAGTTGTGATCTCCTCCTCGTTCTCTCTCTCACCTCCAGCCTTGGTTCTCTCATGGTATCAGATTCAACAGGGCTATATTTATGAGTTCAACAGAAGGGCTTATTTAAATATAAACTTTGGGAGTGACAGTGCATTGGCTCAGTGTGCAAGAAGATGAGTGCATGGAACTGGCTGGTGTCTGGAGAAGGGCGGGAGGAGGTCACCACGTGCCCTGCGAGCAGCCGGTGCAAACAGCAGATGGGCACCTCACCCCCCCAGCCTGCTCTCTGAGCCAGTGGTGGCTGCAGCCAACCTGCAAACACCTGCTCGAGATGATGGCAAATGTTGCAGTTCAGCAGAGGTGTCGCTCAGGTGAGAACTCAGTGAGTGCCTCAGAGCTGGGCGGGGATCCCCTGACCGCTGGCGTGCAGCTGACCCAGCCCACCCCGGCAGCTGCTCCCGCAGGACCTGGGCTGTGGGCAGCACCCCCGAGTGACCACAGAGCTGCTCCCCAGCTCCAGGAGTGCCTTGTGCTCATGGCTTGCTGAGAGATGCCTGAAGGTTTGTGTGTCTGAGGGAGCTGCTTTCCTCCTGCCTCCCATTCTTTGCAGGGTGTCAGCTGCTGCAGTCAGGCTAGAGAGCAAACCATAAATAACCTACACAGGAGGAAACGTCTGAGCAAACGTTCCCCTGCAGCCCGACGAGGCTCATCAGCCAACTGAACTGATTCTGGCTTCTGTTTTGTTGTAGGGTGTTTCACACTAGTTTTTTAAATCTCAGATTTTTTTTTCTAAAAGGAGAAACATTTTCATGCATTGTCATTTACATTCACATATGAAATGCCTTTTTCTGACCCAAACCACGCCATTATCATGAATTTGTTTTTAGTTTTGACAAAGGGAGGAGTTGTAATGCAGAATACTTTTGTATCCATTAATTGATGATTGATTGTCAGAAATTCCTGTGCTACACATACACATGTTTTGTTTTTTTCCCACAGGAGAAAAAAGAACTATAAAGAAATATGCAGTGTTCATCTAATTTACATTTCTAGATACACAGCTTGGGGAGGTGTTGGGAAAGAGCAAAGCAGTGGCTAAAAGCTCTGGCTTGCTGATCACCAAGTTTGCAGAGTAAGAGGCTCTTTTTCTGGTTGTTGAACGACTCTTACACTAAATACAGAGGAAGCTGCTGTTTCATCTGCACAAGCTGTCCTGCTCTGGAAAACAGATCACTCAGTTGATCGCTTTACAACCACATGCTAAACATTCTAAACAATTTATGCATTTAAACTGTATGTTTCTCTCTCTCAAAACTTGCTACTCTGCAATGTTCTGCAGATCTTGTTTATAACACATTCATCTAAAATTATCTCAGTGCACACAGCACCCTCCTATAGAACAGATGCTGTGTAACCTGCAGTTCTGTTTTGATCTCAAATCGACGTGTTTAAGCTACTTGTGTGAATTATAAATTGAAACCAAACTAAGAAAATGAAATTGTGTTTTTTGCCATGACACTTCCTCAGTTCAATAGTTCTATTCATTTTGGAGTGCCTTTCTGGTAAGATACTTGCAGTTGCTATTTAAGGTTTAACTATTTTTGTATTTAAGGATCTTCTGGTTTATCTTAAAAAAAAATCTCTAAAAACTAACCTTTCCTGGCAACATGATTGAACTTTTCCTGGGTATCTTCTCAGTTTGTTTTTTGCATCACTTCTGAATTTAGATGAGATTTATATACAAGAGACATTTTCCTTTGTAATTAGCCTACTTATATATCTTCATGCATCTTGAAAGGATGGCTGAGTGTCTCAGGAGATTAGCACTTGCATCCTGGGGCCTTTTCACAGCTAAATCACTGGTTATCATCCTCACATAATTATTCATACTTATTTACTATTTATATTACAGTAATTCCTAGAGGAATGTCCCAGGTTGGGCCCGGTGTGTGAGGTGCTGTAGGTGCACGAGTGAGGCACGTGGCTGTGCTGCCTCCACGCTGCTTTAGGAACCTGCCCTCTGTAGGGATGTCTCATTCTGCAGAGAGGACAGAGGATGGCTGCCCGTTTGCCCCTGTGTAAATTCCTGCCTTCACAGGCCCAACAAGATGGTCTTTTCCCTGTTTAGGGACTCTGGAAAAGCATTCTTCTGCACTGTTCTGGCATTGTAACTCGATTTTTGAAGCCTCAAAACATTTCGGTTTCTTAGGGTCTCGTTTTTTTTAAGATGGAGTGAAACCGATTTCCCCTCCCAGAACATTCTGACTTCTAACAGAGCAGCATCTTTTCACTGCCCCTCTTAAAAATGTTTTTTGGACACCAATGTTTTTTCATAAGAACACTTCACGTTTCTATATAAGAATGAAGAGCTGAAGCCAGGATTGCTTCAAAGCAGAAGCTTGAGATCCACTTTGGCTTCAGTATTGCACCATGGGAAAGTCAGGAGCTACAAACACATAATCAAAGCAAGGGCAGTAACAAGCCCTGGACCGGTTTCCCCCAAGGTTGAGGCATTGCAGATTCTTTGCCTCTTCAGGGCCCTGCAGGGTCCCAGAAGTGTCTGTTGTTCTCCAGCCTTCCCTGGGTTTATGAGAATAGTGTTTCCTGCCTCCTCATCCCTCCTGCACTGAGTAGATGTGGCAGCTCCTCACTGTGATCCTGACATTGCTGGGGGTCATCCCTGCAGGCCTGTGGGAACGAGGGGATGAAGGTGAGGGAGGAGAGGGAGCACCTGGAGTCAACGGGAAAACTACAAAACCAAATAACGATGCTGTGGCCAGAACTGCCACCAGGTGTAAGGAAACCCAAGAACAAGGAGGCACCAGCAAGAGCCTGCTGGGGGCACAGAGCACACAGGTGGCACAGACAGCCCGGGCAGCCAGGGTGTCAGCTGCCCCAGGGCTCCTGCCTCACCACGTGTGCTGCACGGCCAGGCTCCCTGCCAGGTCACTGCTCACTCCAGAGGTACAGCTCTGCCTCCCTGCAGCCCCAGGAGGCAGGAAAGCACTGAGAGCAGGCCCCGGCTCTGTCACTGGGAATTCATTCCCAGCTCTGCTCCAGGGGGCAGAGGGACTGCATGAATGGAGTGGGGCTGGGGCAGCTGTGCTGAAGGGGATGGACAGAGACTGCTCCTGCATCCAGCACAGAACTCCAGAAGGACCGTGGCTGGGTGAGCAGAATGTGCATTTTCCTGTTGGCTATTGTTTAATTAGGCTGTTGCTGATGCTGACATTGTATGTATTTTCTTTGCTCTATCTCCTTTCCTTCTTTATTATTTCCTACTTTAGTTTGATGTTGTTGGTATATAAAATTTAAAGAGCTCTAAATTTTTTTAAAGGCCCCTAAAGGGAGCGGTGCTTTTTTGTGTTAAAGTCATTACATGAACACCTGTGAACTGTTGAGTTTAATTGGGCTACAGCTGTTGGGGAGCGAGGGGGGATTTATTGGTTTGATTGGCTGTCTTCAGATTGTGGTGTGTTGTCATGCACTGCCCTTCTAACTTGTCTCTTTAAACAGAAGCACATGTGCATATCAGGTGTTCCAGGGGACTGGGATCTGAGGGATGAGGCTGTCAGAGCAGAGTGGATGGCGTGGCCATGTGAGGACGCCAGGGCAGCCAGCAGAGAGCATGGGAAAGCTGTGTCAGCTGTGGGAGCAGCAGATGGCTGGGCTGGGCTGGCCAGCCCGCTCTGCGGGGCTGGAGGGGCTGCCAAGCTCCCGGAGACATTTCTGAGCAGTGACTGATCGTGCCGCGGGGTTCCTGGGCAGGGCTGCAGACGAAAAGATGCTTCCTAGTGTGAAAGTGAGGTCCTGTCTGGAACGTCACATGTCTGCATGGACAGCAGCAGGGGTCACATGGGAGCTGTCTCTAACAAGGAGGCAGCCAGGAGGAAAGCTGATAAACCAGGGCACCTCTGGGTGAAGAAGTCCCCGTGCTAAGAGCTGGATCCCGTGCACAACCAGCCAGTGACTCCAGCTCTGCAGAGTGCAGAGGCTGCAGGTGTGCCCAGAGACAGGGAGGAGTGAGGAGGAAACCACCATGGTACCAGGCAGTACCACAGGCACAGCCTGTGCTCAGCTCAGCCTTCCCTGCAGAGCTTGGCCTAGTGAAGAGCACCCTGTCCTCCCCCTGGGGGTGAGTGGGCTGGAGTGGGGAGGTGGTGCAGGGCAGGCTGAGCTCAGCTGTGCTCTGCCCAGGCTGCAGAGGAGGCCCTGCTGGTGTCCCGGTGCTGCAGGAGGCCGTGCAGTGCTCACCCCCCTGGGCAGCACCCTCAGTCCCTCCTGGCCCATGGCAGAGCCCTCCAGGCAGTCAGTGCTGCCCTGCCCGGGGGAGAGCTTCCCTCCTCAGCTGGAAGGGTTCCTGAGCTGACAGGGTGCTCTGCTCTCCCTACAAATGTCCTGCACCTTTGTGCCAGCGCCCAGACCCATGTGGGGCTCTCTGGGACCCCGGTTACCAGTGCATGCCTGTGTTCTGCTGTTCTGAGTCAGCTCCCTGTGTGTCTGTGAAGCATATGGACAGAGATACCTCTGTCGTGCCTCAGGGTAGGGGGAAGGGTAAGAAAATTCCTTTTGATTCCTTTTTTTCTGTTGTTTTCACACCATTAGGAAATAATTAACCTCCTTAGTGAAAGCATGTCTCCTTTTCACCTGAGTAGGAAAACCTTAAAATATACATACAATATTTTTAACACTAAGCTTAAATTATGCAGTTGCTGCATTTTGATGATAAATATGCAGATGAGAAGATTTCTGCCTCTTTTATCTTGTGGTTCTAACTCTGTCTAAAAACAGATTGTCGCAGTCACCCTAATTCTGAGAAAAACAGCCTTTTGTGCATTGAAAAGCCAAAACAAGCAAGTCTGATGATCAGATCTTCTCTTCCTGGCTGGCATATGTCTGCCATGCTAGTGAAGGAATCACTTATTTCTCATGGTGATGGCAGTTGGTGCCATCAATTCCTGTCAGCTGGGGAAAGGGATGGGAAGCCAAATTCTTACACTGGTGATTAATTCTGGGAGCTCACATGAAGAAAGATGCTCTGAATACCCCTGGAAAGCTCTGAGATTGCCCATTCTGCTGCAGTGCAGATATATTCTGTACAGATGTGTTTAGATAATTCCTGTCTTTCTGCATCCTGGGGAGAGCCCTGGGTGGAAATCCACTCACATGGGCTCTGTACTGCAGGTGTCCAGGACAGGCCAGTACAAGATGGGTGGGTTGCAGGTGCTGGGGAAGGCTGTAGAACTCCATCATCATCAGATCTCATTCTGCACTGTGTTTACCACGTTCCTTCAGTGTTGGAGGCCATTACTGCTTTGGGCAGTTTGAGGAGGGGGTGGCCCCCTGCTCTGTCTGTGGGAGACAGGGCTGTGGAGAAATTGCCTGGTGCTCCCATCAGTTCTTCTCCCCCTTGTCCTGCTCTTTCTCTTTTACTCTCATATATATGTGCAAACAGTTGTTTTGTCTCCAAAGCATAATTGCCTGTTTTCCTGCTTTTTGGTCTTTCTGGACACAATGACGACGTTTCTGGTGCTGCTAATTACAAGCAAGAGCAAGTTGCTATGTTTGTCATCATTTGCCTTTTTGTGAGCAAACTCTGTTGCCACTGGCCATCCTTGGGCTGGCCTCTCACCCCACGAGCTGGGCTGGAGGCAGTGCAGGGGTGATGGTGGCAGGGCTGACAGTCCTACCTTCTGTGTGACACTGAGGACAGGCCACAGCAGCCAATGCCTGCCAGAGCCAGTCGTGTTCATCCTCCTCCTTCCCAAACCAGGAAATTCACTGTGTGTGTCTGACAGATTGTAAATGAGGGTAGGAAATTTGGCAAAGCAAAATGAACAATGCTGAGCAGAGCTGGAGTTTGCAGGCCCCAGCTCCTAATC
The DNA here is from genome assembly GCF_003945725.1 of Corapipo altera. Classification (NCBI taxonomy): domain Eukaryota; kingdom Metazoa; phylum Chordata; class Aves; order Passeriformes; family Pipridae; genus Corapipo; species Corapipo altera. The sequence goes on along the minus strand of NW_020884901.1, from coordinate 1,142,694 downwards.
CCCTCCTTCGACCGCTGTGTAGCCCGATGCATTTCTCTGGACACCTGTCAGATTAGCACCAAAAACACCACCAGACCTTACAGTTAATCCATCAAGGAGAAGCTACAAGCTGGGACGTAGCAGAACGTCCAGGGAAGATGGGCTGTGGTGGAGCCAGCTGGCCTCGAGTTACCGCTACAGAAAACCCCTGTAACGTCACGGTTTCCACGGGAGCGGCATTAAATCAAGGAAGTGTAAAACCAAGTGACATTGTCTGCAAGGATTGGGAAATTTTGTTCCCAGACAGTGTAACTTCTCATCTGACCTGTACATATCCCACAGTCAAACATGAAGGGCTTTGGACTCTGATACCATCTGTGGGAATGTGATCCCTTGGCTGGTTTGCAGCTGTTCAGCACTCCCTCAAGATACACTGGACTTGCGAAGTTCAATTGAACTAGGCAGTGAAAATAAGTGTGAAGGGTTTTAATATCGATCTATGAAGGTTGTGGTGTTCATAGGCAAATAAACACTCTTATGTTTTCTTGCACATAACATTCTTTTATTTTAGGCTGAGGAAAACTAGTGAGAAAGAACAGAAGGCAAGTCCCCGTGACAGCACAGGGAGTGTGTCTGTGCACACACGTCTGTCAGTCTTTTGCAAATGGTCGCAGAAACTCTGAAAACAGAGTAGTTGTACACGGGAGAGTTCTTACAGTCGTACAGATGGAAAATAATGGGCACTTGTGGCTTGGGCTGCATAATCCGTACAGACTCACACCTTCAGACATCTGCAAATACATTTTCTGATCTCCGCAGAAGACCCCCCCATATCAGGCTGTTGGGTAATGAGGGTGAGTCAGCCACATTAGTGCTTCTATTCATCCTATTCCATTGTGCTTAAGCAGGCAATAGCTACTGGAATTGTACAGGCCATCTCTGCACCAACTCAATAGCACTGCTTATTTCTCCATCTCTTTTTAAAACCTGTGCAGAAGTAAACCTGCTGGGGTTGTACATTGGTTTTCTTTTCACTCCATAAGCTGCTCCTTTCCCAAGGAGCACAGCACCTTGCTGCTAATCGGCTCATAGATACAGTATAAAGTAGAGCTGTAGGAGACTCTGTAGAGATTCTGCCATTAGTTTTTTCTGGCTTTCTAGTATTTTTTTGATTAAAGAGTTCTGTCAGAAAAGCGGTGGTCCTGGGGGCATCTTTCCTCGAGGGCCTGTGAACAGTAATTCCTCTTCTTAGCACCTGGATCTGGTATCTCCTTTTCTGTATTGCAAGTCCTGCATGTTTAGCACATTACAAGTTCTGTTTGAATTCAATTGGTATTTCTGCAGCTGCATCATGTGATCATCAACATTAAAATGGTTGTTCTTGGATTAATAGTTCTTTCTCTACCTTTTGGACTGTAGCTTCCTTTTCCAGGAGGGGCAGGAAATCACATCCTGTGCTTTACATTGGCAGCTTTGGCTCCTTCCCAAAAGAGAGCAGAATTTACTGCTGCTGATGTTTGCAGCTCAGTAAGATTGTTCAGAGAAATGGAAAATGTGCTGTTCCCTCAGCAGGAGGGGGTAGGAGCCCCTGTGATCGCAGGGAGTTTTCAGCTGAGCTCCCTGCCTTCAGTGTAGCCATGTCTCCTGGAGCAGGGATGGTGCCTCCTGAATCCCAGTTAGTGCAGAGTGCAGCCAGCTGGGTCTGTCCCGACAGAAATCCCTGTGCATGTGCTGCACGGTGCAGGTGCCCACAGAGCAGTGCTGCCAGTCCCAGCTGAGTGGGGCAGCACTACCGGGCAGCCAGAGCCTGGGCAGGGCTGAGACACCCTGCAGGCACAGGGCTCACACCTCACCATCCTTCTGACACGAAACTGGACACGTACTCACCTCTCTTGGCCTACAAAGTCGAAACCAAGAAGAACTGAAGAGACTCCTCTTCGTGTTCAGAGCTCAAGAGATTGAGAACATTTCTTCAGTCTCAGCATTGCTGCTCTGTCACATCAGCGAGGCCACTCCAGGAAAGCATCGAGGACACAAACTCCCCCCTTGAGGAGCATGTGATGTGTCTGCACAGCACAGCCTCTGCCTCTCCAAGTGGCTGCTTCTGAGCTACAATTCTCTCTGCTTTTCTAAAAAATCTGCTGTTGACACAGGCCTTTATCTCCACCGTTGTGGATGGGATCGTTATCCTGTGCTTGTTTGACAGCCCAAGAGTGTGGTGTGAGAGAGCTCCTTTGCTGTTCCAAGGACTATCTGAAGTAACTTTCTGCTCCAAATCGGGCCAGTGTTTTCTGTGCACATCTGTAACTGGCCTTGGAGCTGCACACCTTGTGTAGGTGGCACGTGGGGAGGAGGGACAGCACTGCTGGGGAACAGAGTGTGTGGGGCTGGGCAGAGAGGGTCCTGCTGGGTGCAGGGGGAAGCCATGGAAGGGCTCAGTCCCTGGCAGGAGCCTGTGTCACAGCCCTGTCTGTGGTGCACACCTCTGTCACAGGGCCCCACTGGGAATGTGGAGGAGCTCTCCTTCACTGAATTCCCTGTGGAGCCACAGCCAGCATCAGTTTGGGCTGTTTGTCATGTTGCAGTTTTAGACTGGGTTGGGGTTCTTGAAACTTGGAGTCCCAAACAGGAACCAAAGGGTTGTATTTTAACCAGAATTTAATTTTTAGCAACCCTTCATCTTGTATTTGCATTTTATCTTTAGTGACGCCAATGTTCATTTGATTAATTGTCCTCTGTATTTGGAACAATCAATAATGGGATGGAGGGGCAGCAGAATAGATTGGAAGTCGTGATGACTTGGGTGTGTCAGCAGAGTAACAGCGAGCTAAGCCTTGTTCCCAGTGCTTTGGCCAGTGAGTGGCCCTGTCTCTCTCTGACCTCAGGGGGTGGTTGCAAAATTTTTTTGTGGTTTTCTCTGTCTAAATCTCTTTGACTCTGATTTTGACCTGAGATAGCCCCATTGCAGCACGACACCCAGCACTGCCTTTGCCATGGACTGCTTTGGATGTGACACTCCAGTGTCTGCAGTGCTCCAGTGGAGTGGGCTCCAAGCTCACAGAAGTGTTTCTTAAACGTAGAAGAGTTGCAAGGCTGAGAAACCTGAACATGAGGGTTTCGTGCTAGACCCTGTAAGGATCTACACCGAAAAGCTGTGCCCTTTGCAAGCAGAGCAGAGCACAGAGCACCACGAACAGCCAGGCTGTGGGATGCTGGTGTGTGCTTTAGTGAAACCTGCTGAAATGCAACAGGATAGAGAGGAAATGAAAGAGTTTGTACAAAATATAGGGGCAACATATGGCAGACTGGGGATGGGGAGACCTTGGAGAGCAGTTTGTGGCCGCAGAGATACTCAGCCTGTTTTACAGCACAGCTGCTCAGAACAAAAGGGTCTCTCTGGATCGCTCGTGTGTTAGCTAATGCTGGTGACAGGAAGTTTGGAAAATGTCTAAAATATTGCTCATTAAATGGGCAAGTGCAGTGCTCAGGTTCACAACATACTGATCAAATGTGTTGGTCACAACGGACACGCTCGTGACATGTGTCAACAATTTAAAGGAGTGGGTGCAAAAAGGGAAACAGCAGAACCAGGATAGCACAAGGGAGCAATGTGTTGTTGGTTAAGGCTGCACAGCACCCTTCCAGGAGAAATTTGTGCAGTGTAAATAATGGTGTTGAAAAAGGCAGAGCAGAGATGGTGTGTATGGATGAGCTTTATGAATGGACCTCTGAGTACCTCAGTTTGAATTCTTGGAAAGTGGATCAATGAAAATGTTTTTTTCTGGAGCTGGGGTTCACAGTTGCAAGGAGCAGATGGTTATTGTGTGTCATGAGCAAGGTACACCCTGACTTTGGTGATCCCCAGAATAGTGGAGTTACCGTCATTCAGCACTGATGGTTCACAGTGTGTTGGTAAGTTGTATGAAACTGTAATCTGGGAAACAAGTTCTTGTGGTGAAAGGCTTTGCACATTCAAACCCAGGGTTCAGTAGGATTCACTGTATTTATACATGTAGGCTGAATTTGCTAAGGGGCGTGAAATAGTATCATCAGGTGAGGAAAATATTTTCAGTAATGCTTGCAGGATTGTGAGTTTATTCTTTCCTGACATTCCTGAAGTAATTATGGTTGAAAGGAGTATTTGAGTCTGGGTACACAGCACTGCTGCTACTTTGATGCACGAAGAGCCCTACTACTGGTGAAAATGAACTTCTGGATTTGGGGTGAAAATGAAAGTTGTTTTGATGAGCTCTTTGTTACAGTCATACAAGGGAAGTGCCTCAAAGTTTGTCTTGCCCTGTGCAGCAGCATGGTAAAACCACTGCTGAGTTCTGCATTTGGGCATTACATAAAAACCTACCTATTTTCTATAATTCTCGAAGCAAGGAGTGTTTTGCCTTGTAGCTAATGGAGAAATTTAGAGCTTTCTGTAAAACTACCACAGCATTGCTGCCCTCGTACTCCTACAGATGCACAGCGGTTCTGGCCATCCCTCTCTGGATGTGGGACAGGCAGCTGCCCTCAGAATCGTGGCTGAAATTTTGGCTCAGTGTGACCCGAGGTTTAGCAGAACCCCTGCACACAGCAGTGCCCATGGCTGTGACTCCAGCTCCTGGAAGGGACTCCTACTTAGAAAAATGATCAGTGTGTTATGGGTGAGGACTGCTCTACCCAGCCTGGCTTTGATCTTCGCTCAAGAACAGATTCAGGACAATAACAGGCTGAGCTAAAATACAAATGGCCACTTTGCTAGACAAAGATGATGGCTCGTGTAGAGCTTTGGCTACCGTGCACTTCATTTCTTTTCAGAGCCACGCAGCTAATATGTGAGAGCCATTTGCAAGATACTGCTGATTTACATAGTGCCCCCACCTTTCCTGCAGCCAGAACTGAAAAACCGAGATTGGCTGGAGGCTTACAGTGATGTTAGCAATGAATAATACATCATCTGCAATCTGGGCTCCTTTAGCCATGTTATTTGCAGGCTGCAGGGTTTTTTTCTGGCTTAAGCAATATGTTTTTAGTGGATGTGTTGGAATCTTGTTTTGTCCCTTCTGCCATAGCTGTGCCTGGGATGTTTGGAACGTTAGCACCAGGAGCTGGTTTGCACAGTTGGCAGCCCAACGTTTACAGCTCGTCTTTGTGCAGTTGAGTGGTGGCACAGAAACACACCGCGACACTGACCGTGGGGAAGGCACAGTGGTGTCTGCTGTGTGCCAGCCCCGCGTCCCTGCCCTCCCGCTGGCCTTCTGCACCCTGGATTTCAGAGCCCGCGGAGTCTGCGGCGGTCAGTGTGGGTTTGGGCTGTGAGTTTGCCATCTAGTGGCTACTGGGTTTGGTAATAGAGTCCGAATCAGCCCCTGGTTGGTTCAGCCTGGCTGGTTCAGGCGCTCCTGCTGCTCTCGCTGGACTGGCGACAGTGGCACTGACGACAGCCACCTCCCTGGCTTCACCTGCTGCTGTGCCGGTGCAGCTCACAGCTCCGCTCTCCTTCGGCTGAGCAGCTGCCTGACATTTAAAGGTTCACTTAAAGGTGAAGCAAGCTGTCAGGCCAACGAGGTCCCGGGCTGGAGTCTGGAATCTGGAAGCATTTGTGTTCAGGTTCAGCCCTCCAGAGACAGGAGCCAGCTCCATACACAGCCCTGCTGTGCAAGGCTGACACTCTGAGGCTCCTTCCAGGCAGCATCTCAGCCTGGCTGCACTTCCCTGAAGCGGAACCAAATCCCCCACACTGAACTCATTCAGCAGGTTATGGTTCAGGCCATTTTCCTCTGGTTTGACGTGGCTTTGTGAATGAGAGCAAAGCTGTTACGTTGCTGTCACCACCTAAGTCTCTTGCCCCAAGGAAACGCTTCTCAGGCTGCTGCTCTGGTGCGTGCTCACGTGTGTGCACAGGTGAGACAGACCCTCTCCCCAGTTCCTTCTGAAGGGGAAGGTAACACGCAATTGCTTATCTGAAGCAGCCTTTGCACTGTTGATGTCATCACAGTGCAGTCTGTGTGCTTGGGTGGGAACAAGGAAGAGCACATGTGCAAAGAACAGACAGAATTTGGGTAGAAGAAAGAACAGCGTTGGAGTGATTGCCTCTGCCCCATTCCCCACTGGAGTTTACAGGAGTTGTGTTTGCTGTCCCAGGTACCTGAAGAGATGAGGTGCTGCTTTGTGCCTGACTTTCTCTTCCCTGATCTCATGTCTAAATCAAAGCTTGCCTACAGGTGGTGATCGAGCCCAAAAAGGCTCATCACTTACCAAACAACCGTCTGCAGTTATTTGTTTGTCCTCTGTAGCCAGCTTAGTTACTTATTGATACTGAATGTTTGTCTCACCGTGTTGTAATGAAAAGGAAGAGATAAAAGCCTCGTTCTTGCTTGAAGTGCCAAATTAGCTAAGAATGATGACACTCTGCTACTGTTCTCATATGCTCAGATAGAAAGGCTTAACCATTACTCTTTATACACTGGGGTAGCTTGTTACCCTGGGACAAGGCTGGTTCAAATGCTTGAACTGTGAGCCAGAAGCATTTGGAGTATTTACTAGAGAGCTAAAATACAGGGGATGCTGCCTTGTTATCGGGCATCACTCCAGGAGTCAGCATGAAGGAAACATTTCCCCCAGGGTGGCTGCAGTGGGGCCTAAAGCCAGCAGCAAGGCTGAGGGTTTGCTTTCAGGAATCTAGTCCTAAGGCACTTGTAGAACCTCCTGAAAGAACAAATGCCCACGGTCTGCTGTGAGGCAGCGCGGGGGTTGTGGTGTGAGCACAGAGGCAGCGCCTGCTCTGCCAGGAGCCTGTGGGCTGTGCTGCAGCCACTGCATCTCAGCATCTCTGGGGGGAGCAGGCAGGGGCTCTGGCAGTCTGGCTGCACAAGGTTCTGGTTTGGGTCCTGCTGCAAGTTGGGGTTTAGAAGCCCAGGGATTCTGTGCGTGTGTGAATGTGCCTTGTAAAGTGATGTCCGCAGACGTCCTGAGCAGACCACAGCATTCTGAGGGAAGCCACGGTTTGAATCAAAACCACCTCATTTCCTTCCAAGCCCTGTCTCCCCATCAGACTGGTCTGGATCCCATTAGAAATGTGTTAATCAGAGAAAAATGACATATGCCTCTATGGTGAGGTACATATAAATATAGTGTGACATTGAGAGACCCAGTGCTCCATTCTTCAGCAGAAGGCCTGTGCTCCTGCTGTAAATTCAAGAAGATTTGAGATTCTCTTTAAATATAGGGACTCTGGTGTGTGTAATATCTGAAATATTTTCTTAGAGGTGGGGGAGAACTGTTGGTCAGGAAAAGACATGCTTCTGTTCCTCAGAGTCAAGGGTAGAGACAGCAGTGAGAGCAGAAGGAAGGTTTGCTCTCTGACTTCACCTAACTATTCCTGAGGCAGAACTTGTTCTTATTCTTGGGACCAAGGTGCTCCAATCAGGCTGTGGTTGCTGGAAGAGGGCTCATTCTGTCCTCTTGGTAGTGTGACTAAATCCTGCAATATTTGGTGGCATATTGTTCTTCTTCCAGATGCTGAAAGAAATAGCTTTTTGTGCAATTTGAGCTCTCATATTAGAGAAGATATTTCTAATCTTTGTGGGTTTGTGAGAATATTTTAAAACATGAAATGAAAGCCTAATGGATCAGAAACCAGAAAGCAAAGAAAGAGAAAACAAAGTATATGTCTCCTCTCCATCACATGGTTGGTTTGGGGAGGAAGAATGAGTCATTATTTTTGTAGCTCATAAAAGTGGCCACGCACGCCGTGATTACCCCTTTCCAACCCGCTGATGCACACAGACAAAACAAGCTGCACTCAGCACTTGCCCGGGCTCTGTGGCACTGATCTGCCCTCCCCTGGGAGGCTGGGGACACTGGCAATTCCTTGGCTAGAGGTGGGAGAAGAGAACGTGCCCAGGGACCACTGGCTGTGGCACTTGTCCCTGGGCTGGAGCCAGAGGGACACCCCTGTCTGTGGAGCAGAGCTGGTGGCTCTGCACCCCCCTGTGCCTGAGCCCCACGGGCTGCCCGGGCTCCTCTCTGCAGCCTCCTGCTCACATGGCTAACCTACTTAGGAGGCAGGAACTTGGAAGAAATTCAAAATTCAAATGTTAAGTAGTTTAAGACTCGGGTCTCTCATTTTAATTACTTTGTGTTAGTCAAAATTACCTTGCCTTCTGAGGCAGATAAAATCTGAACAAAGGCAGATACATGGGAAGAGCAAGCTTTTAAAGTTAGAGTGCACGTCATTTGTTCAGTATAAGCTCCCCCTGGAACTGAAAGATGGAAGAATCCTGCTGGGCTGGAAAGCACTGTAGTTCATCAGGAAAACTTCACAAACAGAGGTGGAGGCTTCGTACCTGCTCTGTGTGCAGCCAGGGGCAGGAGCAGAATGTTTTTCCGTCTCCTTGGGGTTTAGTGGTTCTATAAGCTGTGGATGCCCCACCTTCCTGGCAAGGGGCTCTGTTTATCAAGGCAGCAGGAATCCTTAGAGGACCCATTCTTGGACTTAGAGAAAGGTCCCAGCCAGCCCAGAGCTGAAACAGCATTTTAAGTCATAGTTTCCAGATTCATCAACTTCTGCTGTAATTCTTGGTGCTCACAGTTTTAATTTCTAAAATTCTGCCACTTCATGGTCTCCACCTCTGAGATCCATATTATCCCTGTTGTGCAATTACTGTGGATCAGAGTTGAATCTATTTTTACTCTCTTGTTTTTCCCTTCAGTTTGTAATGCCTCTGGGAGTGAGTTCTGGGAAGAATCTGCTTTGGTTTTAAGCTGTATGGTGCCGCCTCCTCTTCCATTATCACTCTCTGGTTTCAATGGCCCCATTGTGCTGTCTGTACTGGCACTTTGTTTGCTTTGAAGTGTGGGTAAGAAGTTGCTCCGTCCCTCTAGTTTTATCCTGTCACTCACATCCCTGACCTTCTGCCCGGGAGCTCTTCGCCTGCGCGGCGGTTCCTCGTGCCCGCAGCCCGGACAGCCCCGCACTGCCAGGCACACACTGCCCGGGGCTCCCGCACTGCCCGGGGCTCCCGCACTGCCCTGGGGGCTCCCGCACTGCCCGGGGCTCCCGCACTGCCCTGGGGGCTCC